>NC_143576.1:47918300-48224609 GCF_048544385.1 Mastigoproctus giganteus | reverse complement strand
AAACATTGTTTAAAGAAAGACCAGAAATTAAATGAGTTTTTCCAAACAAAATCTCCCCTATGCATTACTATGGCAATCTGACCACATGTGGAATATCGTTTTTAATTTCAGGGATTTCGATAAAGTCGAAGTGTATCCCAGTGTGCTTACGTGAATAAAGTAAACGTGCCAGGTTTGGTAAAGAACAAACAGTAATTATGTGAGTTTTTCCAGAATAATTTACTCCTATTCTTTTCTAGGGGAATCCTCCCCAGGCTTTACTATGGGAGTCAAATGACATATCGATTAACTTACTTCATATGAACGAATTCGATAAAAACGAGGTCCGTCACACTATATCTGCGTAAATGAAGTAAACTACACCCTTTGTTTAAAGAAAGACCAGAAATTAAATGAGTTTTTCCAAAAAAAATCTCCCCTATGCATTACTATGGGAATCTGACCACATGTGGAATATCTTTTATAGTTTCAGGAATTTCCATAAAAACGATGTGTTTTGTATTAATTCTTGGCTATGTACCTTAACCGGCTAATATTTGTAGAGATATAATGGAAATTAAGTGAGTTGTTGAGGAAACAATTATCTTCAGTGCTTCCCTGTAATACACAAAACGCTACAGAAATGTCAGGAATTTCGCTCACTTTAGAAGAAAAATCTTTGATTTTTCCACTTTTGACACTAAACCCATCTTAAATAATACTCAAGAATTTCGATTATAAAACTAATTAAACGTGTAATATAGCTTATTTCTAGGTATATTAACATACTATAATCAAGTTTTCAGCAGAAATTAATTTAAAAAAGAAACTGATTTCCCATTGTCTCCTATGGGAATCCTCCCTTTGCTTTACGATGGGAGGCAATTGACTTGTCGATTAACTTATTCCATATGGACGAATTCGATAAAAACGAGGTCCATCACACTATATGTGCGTAAATGAAGTAAACTAGACCGTTTTTTTAAAGAAAGACCAGAAATTAAATGGGTTTTTCCAAAAAAAATCTCCCCTATGCTTTACTATGGGAATCTGGCCCCATGTGGAATATCTTTTTTTAATTTCAGGGATTTCGATAAAGTCGAAATGTATCCCAGTTTATTTACGTGAATCAAGTAAATTTGCCAAGTTTGGTAAAGAACAAACTGTAATTAAGTGAGTTTTTCCAGAATAATTTACTCATATGCTTTTCTATGGGAATCCTCCCCATGCTTTACTATGGGAGTCAAATGACACGTCGATTAACTTACTTCATATGAACGAATTCGATAAAAACGAGGTCCGTCACACTATATCTGCGTAAATGAAGTAAACTACTCCCTTTGTTTAAAGAAAGACCAGAAATTAAATGAGTTTTTCCAAAAAAATCTCCGCTATGCATTACTATGGGAATCTGACCACATGTGGAATATCTTTTTTAATTTCAGGGATTTCGATAAAGTCGAAGTGTATCCCAGTGTGCTTATGTGAATAAAGAAAATTTGCCAAGTTTGGTAAAGAACAAACTGTAATTAAGTGACTTTTTCCAGAATAATTTACTCCTATGCTTTTGTATGGGAATCCTCCCCATGCTTTACTATGGGAGTCAAATGACATGTCGATTAACTTATTCCATATGAACGAATTCGATAAAAACGAGGTCCACCACACTATATGTGCGTAAATGAAGTAAACTAGGCCCTTTTTTTAAAGAAAGACCAGAAATTAAATGATTTTTCCAAAACAAATTCTCCCCTATGCATTACTATGGGAATCTGACCACATGTGGAATATCTTTTTTAATTTCAAGGATTTCGATAAAGTCGAAGTGTATCCCAGTGTGCTTTCGAGAATAAAGTAAATTTGCCAAGTTTGGTAAAGAACAAACAGTAATTATGTGAGTTTTTCCAGAATAATTTACTCCTATGCTTCTGTATGGGAATCCTCCCAATGCTTTACTATGGGAGTCAAATGACATCTCGATTAACTTACTTCATATGAACGAATTCGATAAAAACGAGGTCCGTCACACTATATCTGCGTAAATGAAGTAAGCAACACCCTTTGTTTAAAGAAAGACCAGAAATTAAATGAGTTTTTCCAAAAAAAACTCCCCTATGCATTACTATGGGAATCTGAGCACATGTGGAATACCTTTTATAGTTTCAGGAATTTCCATAAAAACGATGTGTTTTCTATTTATTCTTGGAAAGATACCTTAATTGGCTAATTTTTGTAGAGATATAATGGAAATTAAGTGAGTTGTTGAGGAAAGAATTATCTTCAGTGCTTCCCTGTAATACACAAAACGCTGCAGAAAAGTAAGGAATTTCGTTCACTTTAGAAGAAAAATCTTTGATTTTGCCACTTTTGACACTAAACCCATCTTAAATAATACTCAAGAATTTCGATTATAAAACTAATTAAACGTGTAATATAGCTTATTTGTAGGTATATTAACATACTATAATCACGTTTTCAGCAGAAATTAATTTAAAAAAAAAAAATGATTTCCCGTTGTCTCCTATGGGAATCCTCCCATTGCTTTACTCTTGGAGTCAAATGACTTGTCGATTAACTTATTCCATATGAACGAATTCGATAAAAACGAGGTCCACCACACTATATGTGCGTAAATGAAGTAAACTAGGCCCTTTGTTTAAAGAAAGACCAGAAATTAAATGAGTTTTTCCAAACAAAATCTCCCCTATGCATTACTATGGCAATCTGACCCCATGTGGAATATCTTTTTTAATTTCAGGGATTTCGATAACGTCGAAGTGTTTCCCAGTGTGCTTACGTGAATAAAGTAAATTTGCCAAGTTTGGTAAAGAACAAACAGTAATTATGTGAGTTTTTCCAGAATAATTTACTCCTATGCTTCTCTATGGGAATTCTCCCCCTGCTTTACTATGGGAGTCAAATGACATGTCGATTAACTTACTTCATATGAACGAATTCAATAAAAACGAGGTCCGTCACACTATATCTGCGTAAATGAAGTAAACTACACCCTTTGTTTAAAGAAAGACCAGAAATTAAATGAGTTTTTCCAAATAAAATCTCCCCTATGCATTACTATGGGAATCTGACCACATGTGGAATATCTTTTTTAATTTCAGGGATTTCGATGAAGTCGAAGTGTATCCCAGTGTGCTTACGTGAATAAAGTAAATTTGCCAAGTTTGGTAAAGAACAAACAGTAATTATGTGAGTTTTTCCAGAATAATTTACTCCTATGCTTCTCAATGGGAATCCTCCCAATGCTTTACTATGGGAGTCAAATGACATCTCGATTAACTTACTTCATATGAAAGAATTCGATAAAAACGAGGTCCGTCACACTATATCTGCGTAAATGAAGTAAACTACACCCTTTGTTTAAAGAAAGACAAGAAATTAAATGAGTTTTTCCAAAAAAAATCTCCCCTATGCATTACTATGGGAATCTGACCACATGTGGAATATCTTTTATAGTTTCAGGAATTTCCATAAAAACGATGTGTTTTCTATTAATTCTTGGCTAGATACGTTAACTGGCTAATTTTTGTAGAGATATAATGGAAATTAAGTGAGTTGTTGAGGAAAGAATTATCTTCAGTGCTTCCCTGTAATACACAAAACGCTTCAGAAAAGTGAGGAATTTCGTGCACTTTAGAAGAAAAATCTTTGATTTTGCCACTTTTGACACTAAACCCATCTTAAATAATACTCAAGAATTTCGATTATAAAACTAATTAAACGTGTAATATAGCTTATTTGTAGGTATTCTAACATACTATAATCAAGTTTTCAGCAGAAATTAATTTAAAAAAGAAACTGATTTCCCATTGTCTCCTATGGGAATCCTCCCATTGCTTTAGTATGGGAGTCAAATGACTTGTCGATTAACTTATTCCATATGAACGAATTCAATAAAAACGAGGTCCGTCACACTATATCTGCGTAAATGAAGTAAACTACACCCTTTGTTTAAAGAAATACCAGAAATTAAATGAGTTTTTCCAAAAAAAATCTCCCCTATGCATTACTATGGGAATCTGACCACATGTGGAATATCTTTTTTAATTTCAGGGATTTCGATAAAGTCGAAGTGTATCCCAGTGTGCCTACGTGAATAAAGTAAATTTGCCAAGTTTGGTAAAGAACAAACTGTAATTAAGTGAGTTTTTCCTGAATAATTTACTCCTATGCTTCTCTATGGGAATTCTCCCCATGCTTTACTATGGGAGTCAAATGACATCTCGATTAACTTACTTCATATGAACGAATTCGATAAAAACGAGGTCCGTCACACTATATCTGCGTAAATGAAGTAAACTACACCCTTTGTTTAAAGAAAGACCAGAAATTAAATGAGTTTTTCCAAATAAAATCTCCCCTATGCATTACTATGGGAATCTGACCACATGTGGAATATCTTTTTTAATTTCAGGGATTTCGATAAAGTCGAAGTGTGCCCCAGTGTGCTTACGTGAATAAAGTAAATTTGCCAAGTTTGGTAAAGAACAAACTGTAACTAAGTGAGTTTTTCCAGAATAATTACTCCTATGCTTCTCTATGGGAATCCTCCCAATGCTTTACTATGGGAGTCAAATGACATCTCGATTAACTTACTTCATATGAACGAATTCGATAAAAACGAGGTCCGTCACACTATATCTGCGTAAATGAAGTAAGCAACACCCTTTGTTTAAAGAAAGACCAGAAATTAAATGAGTTTTTCCAAAAAAAACTCCCCTGTGCATTACTATGGGAATCTGACCACATGTGGAATATCTTTTATAGTTTCAGGAATTTCCATAAAAACGATGTGTTTTCTATTTATTCTTGGCAAGATACGTTAATTGGCTAATTTTTGTAGAGATATAATGGAAATTAAGTGAGTTGTTGAGGAAAGAATTATCTTCAGTGCTTCCCTGTAATACACAAACCGCTGCACAAAAGTAAGGAATTTCGTTCACTTTAGAAGAAAAATCTTTGATTTTGCCACTTTTGACACTAAACCCATCTTAAATAATACTCAAGAATTTCGATTATAAAACTAATTAAACGTGAAATATAGCTTATTTGTAGGTATATTAACATACTATAATCAAGTTTTCAGCAGAAATTAATTTAAAAAAGAAACTGATTTCCCATTGTCTCCTATGGGAATCCTCCCTTTGCTTTACGATGGGAGGCAAATGACTTGTCGATTAACTTATTCCATATGGACGAATTCGATAAAAACGAGGTCCATCACACTATATGTGCGTAAATGAAGTAAACTAGACCGTTTTTTTAAAGAAAGACCAGAAATTAAATGGGTTTTTCCAAAAAAAATCTCCCCTATGCTTTACTATGGGAATCTGGCCCCATGTGGAATATCTTTTTTTAATTTCAGGGATTTCGATAAAGTCGAAATGTATCCCAGTTTATTTACGTGAATCAAGTAAATTTGCCAAGTTTGGTAAAGAACAAACTGTAATTAAGTGAGTTTTTCCAGAATAATTTACTCATATGCTTTTCTATGGGAATCCTCCCCATGCTTTACTATGGGAGTCAAATGACACGTCGATTAACTTACTTCATATGAACGAATTCGATAAAAACGAGGTCCGTCACACTATATCTGCGTAAATGAAGTAAACTACTCCCTTTGTTTAAAGAAAGACCAGAAATTAAATGAGTTTTTCCAAAAAAATCTCCGCTATGCATTACTATGGGAATCTGACCACATGTGGAATATCTTTTTTAATTTCAGGGATTTCGATAAAGTCGAAGTGTATCCCAGTGTGCTTATGTGAATAAAGAAAATTTGCCAAGTTTGGTAAAGAACAAACTGTAATTAAGTGACTTTTTCCAGAATAATTTACTCCTATGCTTTTGTATGGGAATCCTCCCCATGCTTTACTATGGGAGTCAAATGACATGTCGATTAACTTATTCCATATGAACGAATTCGATAAAAACGAGGTCCACCACACTATATGTGCGTAAATGAAGTAAACTAGGCCCTTTTTTTAAAGAAAGACCAGAAATTAAATGATTTTTCCAAAACAAATTCTCCCCTATGCATTACTATGGGAATCTGACCACATGTGGAATATCTTTTTTAATTTCAAGGATTTCGATAAAGTCGAAGTGTATCCCAGTGTGCTTTCGAGAATAAAGTAAATTTGCCAAGTTTGGTAAAGAACAAACAGTAATTATGTGAGTTTTTCCAGAATAATTTACTCCTATGCTTCTGTATGGGAATCCTCCCAATGCTTTACTATGGGAGTCAAATGACATCTCGATTAACTTACTTCATATGAACGAATTCGATAAAAACGAGGTCCGTCACACTATATCTGCGTAAATGAAGTAAGCAACACCCTTTGTTTAAAGAAAGACCAGAAATTAAATGAGTTTTTCCAAAAAAAACTCCCCTATGCATTACTATGGGAATCTGAGCACATGTGGAATACCTTTTATAGTTTCAGGAATTTCCATAAAAACGATGTGTTTTCTATTTATTCTTGGAAAGATACCTTAATTGGCTAATTTTTGTAGAGATATAATGGAAATTAAGTGAGTTGTTGAGGAAAGAATTATCTTCAGTGCTTCCCTGTAATACACAAAACGCTGCAGAAAAGTGAGGAATTTCGTTCACTTTAGAAGAAAAATCTTTGATTTTGCCACTTTTGACACTAAACCCATCTTAAATAATACTCAAGAATTTCGATTATAAAACTAATTAAACGTGTAATATAGCTTATTTGTAGGTATATTAACATACTATAATCACGTTTTCAGCAGAAATTAATTTAAAAAAAAAAAATGATTTCCCGTTGTCTCCTATGGGAATCCTCCCATTGCTTTACTCTTGGAGTCAAATGACTTGTCGATTAACTTATTCCATATGAACGAATTCGATAAAAACGAGGTCCACCACACTATATGTGCGTAAATGAAGTAAACTAGGCCCTTTGTTTAAAGAAAGACCAGAAATTAAATGAGTTTTTCCAAACAAAATCTCCCCTATGCATTACTATGGCAATCTGACCCCATGTGGAATATCTTTTTTAATTTCAGGGATTTCGATAACGTCGAAGTGTTTCCCAGTGTGCTTACGTGAATAAAGTAAATTTGCCAAGTTTGGTAAAGAACAAACAGTAATTATGTGAGTTTTTCCAGAATAATTTACTCCTATGCTTCTCTATGGGAATTCTCCCCCTGCTTTACTATGGGAGTCAAATGACATGTCGATTAACTTACTTCATATGAACGAATTCAATAAAAACGAGGTCCGTCACACTATATCTGCGTAAATGAAGTAAACTACACCCTTTGTTTAAAGAAAGACCAGAAATTAAATGAGTTTTTCCAAATAAAATCTCCCCTATGCATTACTATGGGAATCTGACCACATGTGGAATATCTTTTTTAATTTCAGGGATTTCGATGAAGTCGAAGTGTATCCCAGTGTGCTTACGTGAATAAAGTAAATTTGCCAAGTTTGGTAAAGAACAAACAGTAATTATGTGAGTTTTTCCAGAATAATTTACTCCTATGCTTCTCAATGGGAATCCTCCCAATGCTTTACTATGGGAGTCAAATGACATCTCGATTAACTTACTTCATATGAAAGAATTCGATAAAAACGAGGTCCGTCACACTATATCTGCGTAAATGAAGTAAACTACACCCTTTGTTTAAAGAAAGACAAGAAATTAAATGAGTTTTTCCAAAAAAAATCTCCCCTATGCATTACTATGGGAATCTGACCACATGTGGAATATCTTTTATAGTTTCAGGAATTTCCATAAAAACGATGTGTTTTCTATTAATTCTTGGCTAGATACGTTAACTGGCTAATTTTTGTAGAGATATAATGGAAATTAAGTGAGTTGTTGAGGAAAGAATTATCTTCAGTGCTTCCCTGTAATACACAAAACGCTTCAGAAAAGTGAGGAATTTCGTGCACTTTAGAAGAAAAATCTTTGATTTTGCCACTTTTGACACTAAACCCATCTTAAATAATACTCAAGAATTTCGATTATAAAACTAATTAAACGTGTAATATAGCTTATTTGTAGGTATTCTAACATACTATAATCAAGTTTTCAGCAGAAATTAATTTAAAAAAGAAACTGATTTCCCATTGTCTCCTATGGGAATCCTCCCATTGCTTTAGTATGGGAGTCAAATGACTTGTCGATTAACTTATTCCATATGAACGAATTCAATAAAAACGAGGTCCGTCACACTATATCTGCGTAAATGAAGTAAACTACACCCTTTGTTTAAAGAAATACCAGAAATTAAATGAGTTTTTCCAAAAAAAATCTCCCCTATGCATTACTATGGGAATCTGACCACATGTGGAATATCTTTTTTAATTTCAGGGATTTCGATAAAGTCGAAGTGTATCCCAGTGTGCCTACGTGAATAAAGTAAATTTGCCAAGTTTGGTAAAGAACAAACTGTAATTAAGTGAGTTTTTCCTGAATAATTTACTCCTATGCTTCTCTATGGGAATTCTCCCCATGCTTTACTATGGGAGTCAAATGACATCTCGATTAACTTACTTCATATGAACGAATTCGATAAAAACGAGGTCCGTCACACTATATCTGCGTAAATGAAGTAAACTACACCCTTTGTTTAAAGAAAGACCAGAAATTAAATGAGTTTTTCCAAATAAAATCTCCCCTATGCATTACTATGGGAATCTGACCACATGTGGAATATCTTTTTTAATTTCAGGGATTTCGATAAAGTCGAAGTGTGCCCCAGTGTGCTTACGTGAATAAAGTAAATTTGCCAAGTTTGGTAAAGAACAAACTGTAACTAAGTGAGTTTTTCCAGAATAATTACTCCTATGCTTCTCTATGGGAATCCTCCCAATGCTTTACTATGGGAGTCAAATGACATCTCGATTAACTTACTTCATATGAACGAATTCGATAAAAACGAGGTCCGTCACACTATATCTGCGTAAATGAAGTAAGCAACACCCTTTGTTTAAAGAAAGACCAGAAATTAAATGAGTTTTTCCAAAAAAAACTCCCCTGTGCATTACTATGGGAATCTGACCACATGTGGAATATCTTTTATAGTTTCAGGAATTTCCATAAAAACGATGTGTTTTCTATTTATTCTTGGCAAGATACGTTAATTGGCTAATTTTTGTAGAGATATAATGGAAATTAAGTGAGTTGTTGAGGAAAGAATTATCTTCAGTGCTTCCCTGTAATACACAAACCGCTGCACAAAAGTAAGGAATTTCGTTCACTTTAGAAGAAAAATCTTTGATTTTGCCACTTTTGACACTAAACCCATCTTAAATAATACTCAAGAATTTCGATTATAAAACTAATTAAACGTGAAATATAGCTTATTTGTAGGTATATTAACATACTATAATCAAGTTTTCAGCAGAAATTAATTTAAAAAAGAAACTGATTTCCCATTGTCTCCTATGGGAATCCTCCCTTTGCTTTACGATGGGAGGCAAATGACTTGTCGATTAACTTATTCCATATGGACGAATTCGATAAAAACGAGGTCCATCACACTATATGTGCGTAAATGAAGTAAACTAGACCGTTTTTTTAAAGAAAGACCAGAAATTAAATGGGTTTTTCCAAAAAAAATCTCCCCTACGCTTTACTATGGGAATCTGGCCCCATGTGGAATATCTTTTTTAATTTCAGGGATTTCGATAAAGTCGAAATGTATCCCAGTGTATTTACGTGAATCAAGTAAATTTGCCAAGTTTGGTAAAGAACAAACTGTAATTAAGTGAGTTTTTCCAGAATAATTTACTCCTATGCTTTTCTATGGGAATCCTCCCCATGCTTTACTAGGGGAGTCAAATGACATCTCGATTAACTATCTTCATATGAACGAATTCGATAAAAACGAGGTCCGTCACACTATATCTGCGTCAATGAAGTAAATTACACCCTTTGTTTAAAGAAAGACCAGAAATTAAATGAGTTTTTCCAAAAAAACTCCGCTATGCATTACTATGGGAATCTGACCACATGTGGAATATCTTTTTTAATTTCAGGGATTTCGATAAAGTCGAAGTGTATCCCAGTGTGCTTATGTGAATAAAGAAAATTTACCAAGTTTGGTAAAGAACAAACTGTAATTAAGTGACTTTTTCCAGAATAATTTACTCCTATGCTTTTGTATGGGAATCCTCCCCATGCTTTACTATGGGAGTCAAATGACATGTCGATTAACTTACTTCATATGAACGAATTCGATAAAAACGAGGTCCGTCACACTCTATCTGCGTAAATGAAGTAAACTACACCCTTTGTTTAAAGAAAGACCAGAAATTAAATGAGTTTTTCCAAACAAAATCTCCCCTATGCATTACTATGGCAATCTGACCACATGTGGAATATCTTTTTTAATTTCAGGGATTTCGATAAAGTCGAAGTGTATCCCAGTGTGCTTACGTGAATAAAGTAAATTTGCTAAGTTTGGTAAAGAACAAACAGTAATTATGTGAGTTTTTCCAGAATAATTTACTCCTATGCTTCTCTATGGGAATCATCCCAATGCTTTACTATGGGAGTCAAATGACATCTCGATTAACTTACTTCATATGAACGAATTCGATAAAAACGAGGTCCGTCACACTCTATCTGCGTAAATGAAGTAAACTACACCCTTTGTTTAAAGAAAGACCAGAAATTAAATGAGTTTTTCCAAATAAAATCTCCCCTATGCATTACTATGGGAATCTGACCACATGAGGAATATCTTTTTTAATTTCAGGGATTTCGATAAAGTCGAAGTGTATCCCAGTGTGCTTATGTGAATAAAGAAAATTTGCCAAGTTTGATAAAGAACAAACTGTAATTAAGTGACTTTTTCCAGAATAATTTACTCCTATGCTTTTGTATGGGAATCCTCCCCATGCTTTACTATGGGAGTCAAATGACATGTCGATTAACTTACTTCATATGAACGAATTCGATAAAAACGAGTTCCGTCACACTACATCTGCGTAAATGAAGTAAACTACAAACATTGTTTAAAGAAAGACCAGAAATTAAATGAGTTTTTCCAAACAAAATCTCCCCTATGCATTACTATGGCAATCTGACCACATGTGGAATATCGTTTTTAATTTCAGGGATTTCGATAAAGTCGAAGTGTATCCCAGTGTGCTTACGTGAATAAAGTAAACGTGCCAGGTTTGGTAAAGAACAAACAGTAATTATGTGAGTTTTTCCAGAATAATTTACTCCTATTCTTTTCTAGGGGAATCCTCCCCAGGCTTTACTATGGGAGTCAAATGACATATCGATTAACTTACTTCATATGAACGAATTCGATAAAAACGAGGTCCGTCACACTATATCTGCGTAAATGAAGTAAACTACACCCTTTGTTTAAAGAAAGACCAGAAATTAAATGAGTTTTTCCAAAAAAAATCTCCCCTATGCATTACTATGGGAATCTGACCACATGTGGAATATCTTTTATAGTTTCAGGAATTTCCATAAAAACGATGTGTTTTGTATTAATTCTTGGCTATGTACCTTAACCGGCTAATATTTGTAGAGATATAATGGAAATTAAGTGAGTTGTTGAGGAAACAATTATCTTCAGTGCTTCCCTGTAATACACAAAACGCTACAGAAATGTCAGGAATTTCGCTCACTTTAGAAGAAAAATCTTTGATTTTTCCACTTTTGACACTAAACCCATCTTAAATAATACTCAAGAATTTCGATTATAAAACTAATTAAACGTGTAATATAGCTTATTTCTAGGTATATTAACATACTATAATCAAGTTTTCAGCAGAAATTAATTTAAAAAAGAAACTGATTTCCCATTGTCTCCTATGGGAATCCTCCCTTTGCTTTACGATGGGAGGCAATTGACTTGTCGATTAACTTATTCCATATGGACGAATTCGATAAAAACGAGGTCCATCACACTATATGTGCGTAAATGAAGTAAACTAGACCGTTTTTTTAAAGAAAGACCAGAAATTAAATGGGTTTTTCCAAAAAAAATCTCCCCTATGCTTTACTATGGGAATCTGGCCCCATGTGGAATATCTTTTTTTAATTTCAGGGATTTCGATAAAGTCGAAATGTATCCCAGTTTATTTACGTGAATCAAGTAAATTTGCCAAGTTTGGTAAAGAACAAACTGTAATTAAGTGAGTTTTTCCAGAATAATTTACTCATATGCTTTTCTATGGGAATCCTCCCCATGCTTTACTATGGGAGTCAAATGACACGTCGATTAACTTACTTCATATGAACGAATTCGATAAAAACGAGGTCCGTCACACTATATCTGCGTAAATGAAGTAAACTACTCCCTTTGTTTAAAGAAAGACCAGAAATTAAATGAGTTTTTCCAAAAAAATCTCCGCTATGCATTACTATGGGAATCTGACCACATGTGGAATATCTTTTTTAATTTCAGGGATTTCGATAAAGTCGAAGTGTATCCCAGTGTGCTTATGTGAATAAAGAAAATTTGCCAAGTTTGGTAAAGAACAAACTGTAATTAAGTGACTTTTTCCAGAATAATTTACTCCTATGCTTTTGTATGGGAATCCTCCCCATGCTTTACTATGGGAGTCAAATGACATGTCGATTAACTTATTCCATATGAACGAATTCGATAAAAACGAGGTCCACCACACTATATGTGCGTAAATGAAGTAAACTAGGCCCTTTTTTTAAAGAAAGACCAGAAATTAAATGATTTTTCCAAAACAAATTCTCCCCTATGCATTACTATGGGAATCTGACCACATGTGGAATATCTTTTTTAATTTCAAGGATTTCGATAAAGTCGAAGTGTATCCCAGTGTGCTTTCGAGAATAAAGTAAATTTGCCAAGTTTGGTAAAGAACAAACAGTAATTATGTGAGTTTTTCCAGAATAATTTACTCCTATGCTTCTGTATGGGAATCCTCCCAATGCTTTACTATGGGAGTCAAATGACATCTCGATTAACTTACTTCATATGAACGAATTCGATAAAAACGAGGTCCGTCACACTATATCTGCGTAAATGAAGTAAGCAACACCCTTTGTTTAAAGAAAGACCAGAAATTAAATGAGTTTTTCCAAAAAAAACTCCCCTATGCATTACTATGGGAATCTGAGCACATGTGGAATACCTTTTATAGTTTCAGGAATTTCCATAAAAACGATGTGTTTTCTATTTATTCTTGGAAAGATACCTTAATTGGCTAATTTTTGTAGAGATATAATGGAAATTAAGTGAGTTGTTGAGGAAAGAATTATCTTCAGTGCTTCCCTGTAATACACAAAACGCTGCAGAAAAGTAAGGAATTTCGTTCACTTTAGAAGAAAAATCTTTGATTTTGCCACTTTTGACACTAAACCCATCTTAAATAATACTCAAGAATTTCGATTATAAAACTAATTAAACGTGTAATATAGCTTATTTGTAGGTATATTAACATACTATAATCACGTTTTCAGCAGAAATTAATTTAAAAAAAAAAAATGATTTCCCGTTGTCTCCTATGGGAATCCTCCCATTGCTTTACTCTTGGAGTCAAATGACTTGTCGATTAACTTATTCCATATGAACGAATTCGATAAAAACGAGGTCCACCACACTATATGTGCGTAAATGAAGTAAACTAGGCCCTTTTTTTTAAAGAAAGACCAGAAATTAAATGATTTTTCCAAAACAAATTCTCCCCTATTCTTTACTATGGGAATCTGACCCCATGTGGAATATCTTTTTTAATTTCAGGGATTTCGATAAAGTCGAAGTGTTTCCCAGTGTGATTACGTGAATCAAGTAAATTTGCCACGTTTGGTAAAGAACAAACTGTAATTAAGTGAGTTTTTCCAGAATAATTTACTCCTATGCTTTTCTATGGGAATCCTCCCCATGCTTTAATATGGGAGTCAAATGACATGTCGATTAACTTACTTCGTATGAACGAATTCGGTAAAAGCGAAGTCCGTCACACTATATCTGCGTAAATGAAGTAAACTACACCCTTTGTTTAAAGAAAGACCAGAAATTAAATGAGCTTTTCCAAAAAAAAAATCTCCCCTATGCATTACTATGGGAATCTGACCACATGTGGAATATCTTTTTTAATTTCAGGGATTTCGATAAAGTCGAAGTGTCTCCCAGTGTGCTTACGTGAATAAAGTAAATTTGGCAAGTTTGGTAAAGAACAAACAGTAATTATGTGAGTTTTTCCAGAATAATTTACTCCTATGCTTCTCTATCTGAATCCTCCCAATGCTTTACTATCGGAGTCAAATGACATCTCGATTAACTTACTTCATATGAACGAATTCGATAAAAACGAGGTCCGTCACACTACATCTGCGTAAATGAAGTAAACTACACCCTTTGTTTAAAGAAAGTCCAGAAATTAAATGAGTTTTTCCAAACAAAATCTCCCCTATGCATTACTATGGGAATCTGACCTCATGTGGAATATCTTTTTTAATTTCAGGGATTTCGATAAAGTCGAAGTGTATCCCAGTGTGCTTACGTGAATAAAGTAAATTTGCCAAGTTTGGTAAAGAACAAACAGTAATTATGTGAGGTTTTCCACAATAATTTACTCCTATGTTCTGTATGGGAATCCTCCCAGTGCTTTACTATGGGAGTCAACTTACATGTCGATTAACTTACTTCATATGAACGAATTCGATAAAAACGAGGTCCGTCACACTATATCTGCGTAAATGAAGTAAACTACACCCTTTGTTTAAAGAAAGACAAAAAATTAAATGAGTTTTTCCAAAAAAAATCTCCCCTATGCATTACTAGGGGAATCTCACCACATGTGGAATATTTTTGTTAATTTCAGGGATTTCGATAAAGTCGAAGTGTATCCCAGTGTGCTTCCGTGAGTAAAGTAAATTTGCCAAGTTTGGTAAAGAACAAACAGTAATTATGTGAGTTTTTCCAGATTAATTTACTCCTATGCTTCTCTAGGGGAACCCTCCCAATGCTTTACTATAGGAGTCAAATGACATCTCGGTTAACTTACTTCATATGAACGAATTCGATAAAAACGAGGTCCGTCACACTATATCTGCGTAAATGAAGTAAACTACACCCTTTGTTTAAAGAAAGACCAGAAATTAAATGAGTTTTTCCAAACAAAATCTCCCCTATGCATTACTGTGGGAATCTGACCACATGTGGAATACCTTTTTTAATTTCAGGGATTTCGATAAAGTAGAAGTGTATCCCAGTGTGCCTACGTGAAAAACGCAAATTTGCCCAGTTTGGTAAAGAACAAACTGTAATTAAGTGAGTTTTTCCAGAATAATTTACTCCTGTGCTTTTCTATGGGAATCCTCCCCATGCTTTACTATGGGAGTCAAATGACATGTCGATTAACTTCATATGAACGAATTCGATAAAAACGAGGTCCGTCACACTATATCTGCGTAAATGAAGTAAACTACACCCTTTGTTTAAAGAAAGACCAGAAATTAAATGAGTTTTTCCAAAAAAAATCTCCCCTATGCATTACTATGGGAATCTGACCATATGTGGAATATCTTTTTTAATTTCAAGGATTTCGATAAAGTCGAAGTGTCACCCAGTGTGCTTTCGTGAATAAAGTAAATTTGCCAAGTTTGGTAAAGAATAAACAGTAATTATGTGAGTTTTTCCAGAATAATTTACTCCAATGTTTCTGTATGGGAATCCTCCCAATGCTTTACTATGGGAGTCAAATGACATCTCGATTAACTTACTTCATATGAACGAATTCGATAAAAACGAGGTCTGTCACACTATATCTGCGTAAATTAAGTAAGCAACACCCTTTGTTTAAAGAAAGACCAGAAATTAAATGAGTTTTTCCAAAAAAAACTCCCCTATGCATTACTATGGGAATCTGACCACATGTGGAATATCTTTTATAGTTTCAGGAATTTCCATAAAAACGATGTGTTTTCTATTTATTCTTGGCAAGATACCTTAATTGGCTAATGTTTGTAGAGATATAATGGAAATTAAGTGAGTTGTTGAGGAAAGAATTATCATCAGTGCTTCCCTGTAATACACAAAACGCTGCAGAAAAGTAAGGAATTTCGTTCACTTTAGAAGAAAAATCTTTGATTGACACTAAACCCATCTTAAATAATACTCAAGAATTTCGATTATAAAACTAATTAAACGTGTAATATAGCTTATTTGTAGGTATATTAACATACTATAATCACGTTTTCAGCAGAAATTAATTTAAAAAAAAAAAATGATTTCCCGTTGTCTCCTATGGGAATCCTCCCATTGCTTTACTCTTGGAGTCAAATGACTTGTCGATTAACTTATTCCATATGAACGAATTCGATAAAAACGAGGTCCACCACACTATATGTGCGTAAATGAAGTAAACTAGGCCCTTTTTTTAAAGAAAGACCAGAAATTAAATGATTTTTCCAAAACAAATTCTCCCCTATTCTTTACTATGGGAATCTGACCCCATGTGGAATATCTTTTTTAATTTCAGGGATTTCGATAAAGTCGAAGTGCATCCCAGTGTATTTACGTGAATCAAGTAAATTTGCCACGTTTGGTAAAGAACAAACTGTAATTAAGTGAGTTTTTCAAGAATAATTTACTCCTATGCTTTTCTATGGGAATCCTCCCCATGCTTTAATATGGGAGTCAAATGACATGTCGATTAACTTACTTCGTATGAACGAATTCGGTAAAAGCGAAGTCCGTCACACTATATCTGCGTAAATGAAGTAAACTACACCCTTTGTTTAAAGAAAGACCAGAAATTAAATGAGCTTTTCCAAAAAAAAAACTCCCCTATGCATTACTATGGGAATCTGACCACATGTGGAATATCTTTTTTAATTTCAGGGATTTCGATAAAGTCGAAGTGTCTCCCAGTGTGCTTACGTGAATAAAGTAAATTTAGCACGTTTGGTAAAGAACAAACAGTAATTATGTGAGTTTTTCCAGAATAATTTACTCCTATGCTTCTCTATGGGAATCCTCCCAATGCTTTACTATCGGAGTCAAATGACATCTCGATTAACTTACTTCATATGAACGAATTCGATAAAAACGAGGTCCGTCACACTATATATGCGTAAATGAAGTAAACTACACCCTTTGTTTAAAGAAAGTCCAGAAATTATATGAGTTTTTCCAAACAAAATCTCCCCTATGCATTACGATGGGAATCTGACCACATGTGGAATATCTTTTTTAATTTCAGGGATTTCGATAAAGTCGAAGTGTATCCCAGTGTGCTTACGTGAATAAAGTATATTTGCCAAGTTTGGTAAAGAACAAACTGTAATTAAGTGACTTTTTCCAGAATAATTTACTCCTATGCTTTTCTATGGGAATCCTCCCCATGCTTTACTATGGGAGTCAAATGACATGTCGATTAACTTACTTCATATGAACGAATTCGATAAAAACGAGGTCCGTCACACTATATCTGCGTAAATGAAGTAAACTACACCCTTTGTTTAAAGAAAGACCAGAAATTCAATGAGTTTTTCCCAACAAAATCTCCCCTATGCATTACTATGGGAATCTGACCACATGTGGAATATCTTTTTTAAGTTCAGGGATTTCGATAAAGTCGAAGTGTATCCCAGTGTGCTTACGTGAATAAAGTAAATTTGCCAAGTTTGGTAAAGAACAAACTGTAATTAAGTGAGTTTTTCCAGAATAATTTACTCCTATGCTTTTCTATGGGAATCCTCCCCATGCTTTACTATGGGAATCAACTTACATGTCGATTAACTTACTTCATATGAACGAATTCGATAAAAACGAGGTCCGTCACACTATATCTGCGTAAATGAAGTAAACTACACCCTTTGTTTAAAGAAAGACCAGAAATTAAATGAGTTTTTCCAAAAAAAATCTCCCCTATGCATTACTATGGGAATCTCACCACATGTGGAATATTTTTGTTAATTTCAGGGATTTCGATAAAGTCGAAGTGTGCCCCAGTGTGCTTACGTGAGTAAAGTACATTTGCCAAGTTTGGTAAAGAACAAACAGTAATTATGTGAGTTTTTCCAGAATAATTTACTCCTGTGCTTTTCTATGGGAATCCTCCCCATGCTTTACTATGGGAGTCAAATGACATCTCGATTAACTTACTTCATATGAACGAATTCGATAAAAACGAGGTCCGTCACACTATATCTGCGTAAATGAAGTAAACTACACCCTTTGTTTAAAGAAAGACCAGAAATTAAATGAGTTTTTCCAAAAAAAATCTCCCCTATGCATTACTATGGGAATCTGACCACATGTGGAATATCTTTTATAGTTTCAGGAATTTCCATAAAAACGATGTGTTTTGTATTAATTCTTGGCTAGATACGTTAACTGGCTAATATTTGTAGAGATATAATGGAAATTAAGTGAGTTGTTGAGGAAACAATTATCTTCAGTGCTTCCCTGTAATACACAAAACGCTACAGAAAAGTTAGGAATTTCGTTCACTTTAGAAGAAAAATCTTTGATTTTGCCACTTTTGATACTAAACCCATCTTAAATAATACTCAAGAATTTCGATTATAAAACTAATTAAACGTTTAATATAGCTTATTTATAGGTATATTAACATATTATCATCAAATTTTTGGCAGAAATTAATTTTAAAAAAGAAACTGATTTCCCATTGTCTCCTATGGGAATCCTCCCAATGCTTTACTATGGGAGTCAAATGCCATGTCGATAAACTTATTTCGTTTGAACGAATTCGATCAAGACGAGGTCCGTCACACTATATCTGCGTAAATGAAGTAAACTACACCCTTTTTTGTAAGAAATACTAGAAATTAAATGAGATTTTCCAAAAAAATCGCCCCTATGCATTACTATGGGAATCTGACCCCATGTGGAATATCTATTTTAATTTCAGAGATTTCGATAAAATCGAAGTGTGGCCCAGTATATCTACGTGAGTAAAGTAAATTTGCCAAGTTTGGTAAAGAACAAACTGTAATTAAGTGAGTTTTTCCAGAATGATTTTTCCCTATTGCTTTTCTATGGGAATCCCCAATGCTTTACTATGGGAGTCAAATGACATGTCGATTAACTTATTTCATATGAACGAATTCGATAAAAACGACGTCCTTCACACTATATCTGCGTGAATAAAGTAAACTGCACCCTTTTTTTAAAGAAAGACCTGAAATTAAATGAGTTTTTCCAAAAAAAATCACCCCTATGCATTACTATTGCAATATGACCCCATGTGGAATATCTTTTTTAGTTTCAGTAATTTCCATACAACGATGTGTTTTCTATTAATTCTTGGTTAGCTACGTTAATTGGCTAATTTTTGTAGAGATATAATGGAAATTAAGTGAGTTGTTGAGGAAAGAATTATCTTCAATGCTTCCCTGTAATACACAAAACGGCTTCAGAAAAGTAACGAATTTCATTCATTTCAGAACGAAAATCTTTGATTTTGCCAGTTTTGACACAAAAGTCATATTAAATAAAACTCAAGGATTTCGATTATAAAACTGATTAAACATGTAATATAGCTTATTTATAGGTATATTAACATATTATCATCAAGTTTTCAGCAGAAATTAATTTCCCATTGAAAGAAACTCATTTCCCATTGTCTCCTATGGGAATCCTCCCAATGCTTTACTATGGGAGTCAAATGCCATGTCGATAAACTTATTTCGTTTGAACGAATTCGATAAAAACGAGGTCCTTCACACTATATCTGCGTGAATGAAGTATACTACACCCTTTTTTTAACGAAAGACCAGAAATTAAACTAGTTTTTCCAAGAAAAATCATTCCTATGAATTACTATGGCAATCTGACCCCATGTGGAATATCTTTTTTAATTTCAGGAATTTCAAAAAAAACGAAGAAATTAACGGAAAAAAAGAAAAAACGGAAATTAACTTACTTTTTTCCTGAACAATTCTTCCCTCTGTTTTACTATGGGAATCCTCTCTATGCTTTACTATGGGAATCCCCCCTGTGCTTTACTATGGGGATCAAATACCATGTCGATTCCCTTATTTCATGTGAAGGATTTCTATAAAAACGAAGTGTTTCCCACTAATCTGCGTGAGTGAAATAAACCTGCCCCATTTTTTCAAGAAAGACCAGAAATTAATTGAGTTTTTTTCAGTAAATTCACCCCTGGGCTTTACTATGGGAATATGACCCCATGTGGAATATCTTTTTTAATTTCAAGTATTTCGATAAAATCGAAGTGTTTCCCAGTATATCTGCGTGAATACAGTGAATTTGCCAGATATTGTAAAGAAAAAAATTTAAATTAAGTTAGTTTTTTCCAGAACAATTCTTCCCTATGTTTTACTATGGGAATCCTCCCTATGCTTTACTATGGGAATGAAATACCATGTCGATTCCCTTATTTCATGTGACGGATTTCTATAAAAACGACTTGTTTCCCACTGTATCTGCGTCAATGAAGTAAACCTACCCCTTTTTTCCAGAAAGACCTGAAATTAGTTGAGTTTTTTCCAGAAAAATCATCCCTATTCTTTACTATTTGAATATGACACCATGTGTAATATCTTTTTTAATTTCAAGTATTTCGATAAAAACGAAGTGTTTCCCAGTATATCTGCGTGACTAAAGTGAGTTTGCCAATTATTGTAAAGAAAAAATGGAACTTAAGTAAGTTTTTTCCAGAACACTTCTCCCAGAACTATGCTTTACTATGGGAATCAAATACCATGTCGATTCCCTTTTTTCATGTGAAGGATTTCTATAAAAACGAAGTGTTTCCCACTGTATCTGCGTGAAGGAAGTAAACCTGCCCCTTTTTTTCAAGAAAGACCAGAAATTAAATGAGTTTTTTCAAGAAAAATTTACCCCTATGGTATATTATGGGAATATGACACCATGTGGAATATCTTTTTTAATTTCAAGTATTTCGTTAAAAAAAGAAGTGCTTTCTAGTAATCCTTGGGAAGATACGTTAACTGGCTAAGTTAAGGAGAGAAATAATGGAAAGTAAGTGAGCTGTTGAAGAAAGAATTTTTTACAGTGCTTCCCTGTGGGACACAAAACGACTTCAGAAAAAGTGTAGAATTTTGTGCATTTTAGAACGAAAATCTTTGATTTTGCCATTTTTGACACTAATCGCATCTTAAATAATACTCAAGGATTTAGAACCTAAAATGGATTAAACATTTAACATAGCTTATTTATAGGTATATTAACATATTATCATCAACATTTTAGCAGAAATTAAGTTTAAGTAAGAAACTCATTTCCCATTGCGCCTATGGGAATCCTCCCTATGCTTACTGTATGAATGTCATTCAATGTGCAATAAATTTTTTATTTGCAAGGATTTCGAAAAAAAAACGATGTGATTCCAAGTATATCTACGTAAATGAAGTAATCCTGCCCCTTTTTTTCAAGAAAGACCCGATATTAATTGAGTTTTTTCCAGAAAATTCACTCCTATGCTTTACTATGGGAATATGACACCATTTGGAATATCTTTTTTAGTTTCAAGTATTTCGATAAAAACGAAGTGTTTCCCAGTATGTCTGAGTGAATAAAGTGAATTTGCCAGATTTTGTACAGAAAAAACAGAAATTAACTTACTTTTTTCCAGAACAATTCTTCCCTATGCTTTACTATGGGAATCCTCTCTATGCTTTACTATGGGAATCCTTCCTGTGGTTTACTATGGGAATCAAATACCATGTCGATTCACTTATTTCATATGAAGGATTTATATAAAAACGAAATGTATCCCACTATATCTGCGTGAGTGAAGTAAACCTGCCCCGTTTTTTCAAGAAAGACCAGAAATTAATTGAATTTTTTTCCAGAAAAATCATCCCTATGCTTTATTATGGGAATATGACCCCATGTGGAATATCTTTTTTAATTTCAAGTATTTCTGTAAAAAGAAGTGTTTTCTATTAAAACTTGGTAATATACGTTAACTGGCTCAGTTTTGTAGAGAAATAATGAAAATTAAGTGAGTTGGTGAAGAAAGAATTTTTTTCAATGCTTCCCTATGGGACACAACAGACTTCAGAAAAAGTGTAGAATTTTGTGCATTTTAGAACGAAAATCTTTGATTTTGCCATTTTTGACACTAATCCCATCTTAAATAATACTCAAGGATTTCGATCCTAAAATGGATTATACATTTAATATAGCTTATTTATAGGTATATTAACATATTATCATCAAGATTTTAGCAGAAATTAATTTTAAAAAAGAAACTGATTTCCCATTGCTCCTATGGGAATCCTCCCTTTGGTTATATATGAATGTCATTCAATGTGGAATAACTTTTTTTATTTTCAAGGAATTCGATAAAAAAAACGATGTGGTTCCAAGTATATCTACGTAAATTAAGTAATCCTTCTAGTTTTTGTAAAGAAGGAACCGAAATTAAATAAGTTTTTCCAGAAAAAATCACCCCTTGCTTTACTATGGAAATATGACACCATGTGGAATATCTTTTTTAGTTTCAAGTATTTCGATAAAACGAAGTGTTTCTGCGTGAATAAAGCGAATTTGCCATATTTTGTAAAGAAAAAACGGAAATTAAGTTAGTTTTTTCCAGAACAATTCAACCCTATGTTTTACTATGGGAATCCTCCCTTTGCTTTACTATGGGAATCAAATACCATGTCGATTCAGTTATTTCATATGAAGGATTTCTATAAAAACGAAGTGTTTCCCACTATATCTGCTTCACTATTTTTAGTAATTGGTTAACCAGTTTTCTCTCTGATCGCTCAATGAGGGTAATTGTAGATGGCTCTCTGTCTTCTAACTTCTCCACTAATGCCGGTGTCCCCCAAGGTTCAGTTCTTTCCCCCATTATTTTCCTTTTGTATATTAATGACCTTCATCCATTGACTGGAAATCCCATCCACAGTTTTGCCGATGATAGCACATTGCATTCCAATTTCCTTTTCGGGAAACCTTGTCCTGCTCAATCAGCTTCAATTTCTCGAAAATCTGCTACCAATTCCTTAAACGTCGATCTTCAGGTAATTCTAAAGTGGGGAAAAGACAACTTAGTTGATTTCAACATTTCTAAAACTCAGTCTTCTCTTATATATCGCAAAAAGGATTCTTCTGCTCCTATGCTTATCTTTAAGGACACTTCGATTTCTAGGCAAAATGATATATCTCTTCTGGGAATTACGTGACTTCTAATCTCTCTTGGAATAAGTACATTACAAATACTGCTCCCTCTTCATCTAAAAAACTTAGTTTTCTCTTTCGCTCCCGGCGTTACTTTTCTTCCAAACTGTTGCTCACCCTGTATAAATCGCAAATCCGTCCTGCCAGGGAATATTGTTCCCACACCTGGAGTGGTTCCCCCAAAACCTGTCTCAGGCTTTTTGACTCCATTCAGAAGAGGGCAGTTACGTTAATTAATGATTCATCTCTAACCGAGTCTCTGCACTCGTTATATCATAGACGTACGGTTTCTGCTGCATGCCTCTTCTACGGATACTTCCATGGGCACTGTTCTTCTGAATTAGCTTCTATAATTCCTGCTCTCTCTTTCAAAACAGTCCGAACACGTGCCGCCACCAGTCACCATCCATTTACTGTCCAATTTCAAACTAACAGATCCAACTTTTCATCTTCCTCGTTTCATTCAACTGCCGTTTCTGGAACAACCATCCTTCATACGTATTTCCTGAAAATTACAGTCTACAGTAGTTCAAGACTAATGTCAACAAATATCTTCATTTTCATTTCATTTTCTCAACCTCAACCCTAGCACGGTACTAAGTACTGTAGGTTCTAACACATCTCGTGTTTGGGATTTATATAAAAAAAAAAACCCTATGCTTTACTATGGGAATATGTCACCATGTGGAATGTCTTTTTAGTTTCAAGGATTTCTATAAAAACGAAGTGTTTTGTTTTAATTCTTGGTTAGATACGTTAACTGGCTAATTTTCTTAGAGAAATAATGGAAATTAAGTGAGTTGTTGAAGAAAGAATTATCTTCAATGCTTCCCTATGTGACACAAAACGACTTTAGAAAAAATGCAGAATTTTCTGCATTTTAGAACGAAAATCTTTGATTTTTGCCAGTTTTGACCCTAATCGCATCTTAAATAATACTCACCGATTTCGATCATAAAACTGATTAAACATTTAATGTAGCTTATTTATAAGTATATTAACATATTATCATCAAGTTTTCAGCAGAAATTAAGTTTAAATAAGAAACTGATTTCCCATTGCTCCTATGGAAATCCTCCCTATGCTTGGTTAGATACGTTAACATACTTATGATATGAACATTTCATATTTACTATATGAATGTCATTCCATGCGGAATAACTTTTTTTTAGTTTCAAGGATTTCGATAAAAAACGATGTGCTTCCAAGTACATCTACGTAAATTAAGTAAACCTGCTAGGTTTTGTAAAGAAAGAACCGAAATTAAATAGGCTTTTTCCTGAAAAAATCACCCCTATGCTTTACTATGGGAATCTGACACCATGTGGAATATCTTTTTTAGTTTCAAGGATTTCGATAAAAACGAAACGAGTGTTTCCCAGTATATATATGCATGAGATAAGTAAATTTGCGAGATGTCGTAAAGAGAATACGAAAATTAAGTGAGTTTTTTGCAAAACAAATCACTCCTATGCTTTACTATGGGAATCTCATGCCATGTTGAATAACTTTTTAATTTCAAGGCTTTCGATGTGTTCCAAATATATCTGCGTGAGATAAGTAAACCTGCTAATTTTTGTAAAAAAATAACCGAAATTAAATAAATTTTTTCAGAAAAAAATCATCTATAGTTTACTATGTGAATCTGACACCATGTGGAATATCTTTTTTAGTTTCAAGGATTTCGATAAAAACGAAGTATTTCCCAGTATATCTGCGTGAGTAGGAAGGGAGGCACTTTGAACCGATTTTAGTTTCAACTGTAGCCGCTAGGTGGCGCTACCGTTTTGAATCGATTTTGTCAGCGGGTGGTCTTCCACCCTCCCTACCGTCACCATGCTAGGTGGCGCTGCCATAGAAACACTTTGAACAGAATTTTTTAGTTTTGTTCAAAGTATTTCGGTGGCGCTGCCACCGAAATACTTTGAACAAAACTAAGAGGGAGTTGTGTTCTACCCTCCCTCCCTCTTCTCACCCCTGTCGCTAGGCGGCTGCACCGTCGCACAGTGTTGCATGTCTTATGACGTCATAATCCTTTGTAGTAATTCTTGGAATTCAAAGAGAGAGTTTTGTTCCCCCATGCATTTGAAGGTGATTTTTAATTTCGCTGCTGGTTGGTAGCACATGTATATTTTTAAAAATGAAGACTATTTTAAACAACATGTTATTTTTAGGCAATAAATTAATTAGTGCTATTCGTGAAAAAATCAAAAGGTATGATATGAACATTTCATGAACAAATCAATGGCATTATATGAACATAAAGTATTATTCATGACCAATATTTGTAACCAATGGTATTTTTTAAAGTATTCATGAGCAAATCAATGGTATTATTTGAACATAATTAAAGTATTCATGAACAATATTTTTAACCAACGGTATTTTGTCAGTTGAAAGTGATTTTCAATATAATTTTTAATGAAGACACAGAATTATAATGAACGACGTCTTTTATTGAACACTGTTAACAAAATTATTTACAATTATTCTGATAAAATCTTTACACACCGCTCTCTCTTCAATATGTACAATGGAAACTAATAATAAAAATGAGCACCTGCTTGGTCTAACAACATGGATCTCAGTTCAGATAACATTGAATTTACAGCATTGAATATTTGATAAGAATCGAATTGTGAGAAGAGTCCTTTACCTTTCTTTTCCCCGTCAAATTCACGAACAACATCATAAGGATATGATGTTGTTATCTGTAATCTTTTATCTGTTATCTTTTTAAATCTGTAAATTGTTGAACTTTAGACATGTTCAATCGTGATTAAAACCATTGCATGGCCTAACAAGCTTATGACGTCATACAGTCTTTAAATATAATTCATATATATTGATGAAATTTTCATACTCAGCGCCGTTCTTCGCGGTTTGGAAGAGTTTCCTTTTTAGGAACACGTCACGAGATTGATATAAATGTGAAACAATAATATCACATATAAGTTTGAAGATAGCCGCTTCCTCCTGTAAAAACTGCAGTTGTTTTTTAATGGATATGGTTTTAATTGACAAAATTTCCACCTCGAAATCATCGAGTTTAACATCGTGAATATCGTCGTTCTCTATACGACGAATATTAAAAAAAACCATTCCCACACACTGTTGCCAGATTTTCTCTTATTCTGCATTCGGCGTTTCTTCTTTTTGGTTCAAATATTTTGAAAATTCCGGAAGTTCTTTTGAAGCAGCATCCATTCTTCACACTTAATAACAATTACTTGAGAATCGGACTCCAACTGAACACAGCGTTTAAAATTTACAAATCCAACACGGACAAGCCATTTTGAAGACACAGAGCAATAGAAACTCTAATAGCAAAACTTAGACGCCATGGCTGGAGAAAGAGAGAGAGAGAGTTGAAATGAGCACAGATCAAAAACCCTTTTTAAACCAAATATCACCCTACTTTTCAACCAATCAAAACCAGATACATACATGCGCAAAGGTATAAACTTCCAAACCTTTTTAAATCTGTAAATTGTTGAACTTTAGACATGTGTAATCGTGATTAAAACCATTGCATGGCCTAAGAAGCTTATGACGTCATAACCCTTTAGGGTATTCGCATCATAACCCTTTAGCGTTATTTTTGGAACACAATTTCTAATTACACAGCTTATTTTTTTACATTATTTTTATGCCAATAAAAAAATAATTGCACGTTTGTATGAGCGCAATAATAAGTATTGTGATCAAATAAACAAGGGGTCGTTTCAAGCTGAATTTCCTTTCTTTGTGGACAGCCGAATTTTTCTAAATTAATTACAGATGCATTCGTGTATTTTGACAAAATGTGTTTCTTTTCTTCTCCTTTCACATAAATTATACTACTCTTTGAAGTGACCATATCTAACCACATCCTTAAATCTTTTTGTTGAATGAAACCCGAATTCCATGGTAATTGGTGACAGTTTTTAAAAATCCAAATATTTTGTCTCTTAATTGCGTTTGGTAATTCATTCCACCCACATGGTGGGTACATTACAGTGCTAAATAAATAAATTTTCACCGTCAAAAAATGCAACTTCCTTTATAAAATAATTTCCATGAGAATTTAGAAACATCTGTAAATCGATAACTGCTGATTTTTGACCCATTTCCTGGAACTGTCTGTGGTCAGTTGACGTTCAGGTGGTCCCACATTTCAACATAAAATCGTCCATGTCGATAATTATACAGATTTTTGAAACATCATCGACAACGCGTTCAATTACCTTAAAAGAAAGAGAGTGGTTATTAAAACAATTGTAGATTTTTTCAGTAATTTATTACAAATATAACCTAAAAGATAATGACACCGAATTGTTAAATTTACATGTGCAACTAAAAATATGAAAAAAAAAAAAAAAACACTGTCGAAAGAATAAGATTACCATATTGACAGGCTGTTTAACTTTTTGGAGAGAAAAATAAAATCATTTACAAGACCCCATTGCCTACTCTGGCACCCTGTCTGCATTGCTCAGAAAACATCATACCTTGAGTTGTCACAGACACTCTCTCAGATATGCCAGACAAGCTGTACTTGCTACCTGGGAGTCTAAAACGCTGATGAAACTGATATTCGTGTGACATTCAAGTCAAGGGGACCCAATTTCGGCGAAGTCCGGACGGTCTGTGACAGCTAAATCCTCTGCTTGCATCTTCACAATAGTGGGACTGTTAAGAATCCTGGGTATAACCTCCAAGCACAAGCACACTGTGGGTAACCATCCAGGTGTGAACCAACATAAGCAGGGTCGAGGTGTGGCGACCACACCACCACCTGAAGGAATGCCACTCCTCAGTGTTACCAGGCAATAGCGGGGGTAGAGGATTCTCATCTACCACCGCTTTGCTTATTGGCGGCTTGAAGTGGTGGAACCCATATTTAGTCTCGAGAGCTAAGATCTGGCCGACCCTTCCCCATCTCTTCCATCATGCAGTATCACTAAAATCGATTCTCCTCAAAGGAAAGCTACAAATACGCAGGCCTCCAACAATGAAGTTAAATAACATCCCTATACGTCTCTACACAGAAGTCAAATACCTGGGAATCTACATTGACACCGGTCTTACCTTTCACTCTCATCTGAAGTACTTATCCACAAAAATCCGAAAGTATACGTCTATGATAAGAAGAGTCAGCAGAGCGGACTGGTGTTTGAAGCATAAAGCTTTGTCTCTCATCTATAAAGCGGCGTTTCTCCCAATTGTGTGTTATGGAACCTCAGTTTGGTGTACAAAGGCCATCCTGGAAAAGAACAAGCGTAAACTTGACTCAATACAAAGATTCATGATGTTATCTATCTGCAGGGCATGTCGCACTGTCAGCACCCCTGCCCTACAGGTTATTACTGGATACTTGCCACTCTATCTTGAGGTGATTAAAAGGGGACTTTACCATCGATTAAAGAAGGGAATTCCGACACAGTTGTTAAATCTTCAACTGCAGCTTACCAATGACCTGAAACAAGAAAGAAAACGTATCTTCACACACCTTCAAGGTATTTGGCAGCATTCATGGGAAACCACGCCCAAAGGAGAAATTACCAGAAGATTCCTCCCATCCATTGACATGACTTTCCCGAAGTCTCCTTCCTGGTTTTCACCTGGTCTGCAAGTTACATTCCTGATCACAGGACATGGGCCCTTTCAACAAAAATTGACAGCAATGGGAATTGAAAGCAATCCATTCTGCCACTGTGGCGAAGAGGAGTCATGGGGGCATGTCATGTATGAGTGCCCTGCTTACGATGATTGTAGGCTCAAATTTTTGACTGAAATCCAGGAGAACCCTCGTAACCATGAAACATACCTGCTTCAGAATGAAACAACATACAAAGATTTAACGAGTTACGCACAAGCTGTCTTTACCATCAGACGGGCAAAGTTTGCTGAACTTAGAGCT
Organism: Mastigoproctus giganteus; assembly: GCF_048544385.1. Classification (NCBI taxonomy): domain Eukaryota; kingdom Metazoa; phylum Arthropoda; class Arachnida; order Uropygi; family Thelyphonidae; genus Mastigoproctus; species Mastigoproctus giganteus. The sequence continues at coordinate 48,195,571 of NC_143576.1, read as the reverse complement.
GCTCAGAACAACGACCCTCAAGTACAAACACAAACTGGGGTCGGATAGCATTTTTCGAACTGATAAAAGAGTAAGACTGAAGATTAAAATGCTATGCTCCCATCATCATGGTTGGCACTCCTTGAAAAGCTGACCCCCCAGAGAGTGCTTGGCCTTTGGCACTCGCACAGTGGCGCCTGCCCCTGTGACTTTTGATCCCTCTACCCATCCCCTATTTCTCCTTACTCGGGTGGACTGCCTTCTCTATCTGTCCACTTTAGCTTGTTCCTCACATTCAGATCCCTCTTCCTCTTGTTCCCCAGGCCTTCTCTTCTCTTCTCTTCTCTTCCTCTCTCTCTTTTTTTTTTTTTTTTTTTTTTTTTTATAACTTGGTCTTCGTCCAGGACGCTCAGGCGACCCTGGCGGAGACCAGCCAGAGAATAAAGGGCAGCCTGGCTACCTCCTAGCGGTGTGTGCGGGCAACGTGAGGTCCCACCAGGGGCCCCGCGGCCAAATGCCAGGACACCCAACAGAACCTAACGCAATATGTCATATACAACAGACAACACTTTTCTGGCATTTACAGTAGTTCTGTATTTCTTCACAGCGTACATATGGCGCAGATGTGAGAAATCACAGGTGGCGCCTGAACCTAACACTATGCACACTATAATGACTTTTGAGGTTATGGCGAGATCCAATCTTCCTTACATTTCGCGGGTACAGCTCTAAAACGGTGTTCGCAGGCCGGCCGCTAGTTACTACACCGGACCAAACATATTTGTAACTCTTTAGGAGGCTTCCGGATCACCTAGCGTGTAATCTTGCTACATCTACTTTGTCACATAGTGACTGGAGGTGGTTCGAATAGTGTGTGTATGCGGTCGGCATTGTCGAGGCCACGTTATGTCAAAGATCTGGGTATATTCTTACCATGTGTACGCCATATCCAAAAATTTCATTACTTCATACAGCATGGCTCCCCCCCCACCATCTCCTACTATTGAATACACTATGAATTGTCAAACTAATAGAGTAAGCTTATCTCCGAAAAGATCTAAACCTCCCAAACACTTCCTAGTTCATTTCACAAATATATGTGGTCTCAATTGTAATCTCTACGATGTTCATTTCCACTTGCAGTCTAACAAACCCGATGTACTTTTTTTGACAGAATCTCAGTTATCAGTCGATTCAACTACTGCTCATCTCAGTTGCCCAAATTATTCGCTGTATGATTCCTTTCGCCTCAGAGATGGTACCTATATATATGTGCTTTCCGATATTCACTGTCAGAGACTTGGTAATTTGGAATCTCCTCTTTTCGATCTTCTCTAGCTTAAAATCTCTCTACCTCATTGTGTCAAATTCATCTGTTGTCTCTACCATTCTCTAACTCCACTAATCACTCGGAGCTCTTTGATTTCCTCTCTTTGCAACTTGACTTTCTCTAGTCCAACTTTCCTAACAGTGTGGCAATTTTCCTTGGTGATTTTAATGTTCACAACTCCAGCACAAGCTTTCTAGTCACACTAACCTAGCTGGTCCAGATGCTGAGGCTTTTGCAATTACTAATGACCTTGTACAGATTTTTCATTTATCTACAAGAAACAACCCTAACCATACAGCCAACATGCTTGATCTTTTTCTCACAAACAACCCATCTAAGTACACGGTCGAAGTGAGTGGTCCTTTCGGAACCTCAGATCACAACGTGGTGATTGTCTCTTCTCCAATGGAGCATTTATCTCATGGCTATTTCCAACCTCGGAAGAGTCTGCGCTGGTAGCACAGTGCCATCGTCACCGGCCTTTGCACACCAGGTGGAAAAGGCGTGGGTTCGAATTCCGTCGATAACGCGAGGAACTTTAATTGGGTTTTTTCACTCCGTGGCTGAGTTAGTCAATCTCAGACGGAGATAGCAAGGTTTTTTTTTTTTCTTCCGGAAACTGGGTTTTTTTGTCCAGCAAAACAGTCAAATCGGCCATAGAACACATGCAATTTACAGACATTATTACGAGTTAATGTATTCAATTACGGACTATCCTAAAATAATAATTTGATTTTTTTTATTCTTGTAGGAGAGGAATCCTTTATTGCACACTTCACTTTAAAAACTCGTCCTTTATCTAAACCTTGGTTTTCCAATAAATGTGCTAAGGCTGTTCAAGAGAAGAACGTTGCATATTGTAATTGGCTTGTTTCCAATTTTTTTTCATTCATTTTCTGTCTACACCAAAGCTCGCAACAATTGTAAAGCAGTTATTAATCAGTCCAAACTAGATTTTCAGCAGGCTAAGAGTAGAAAACTCGTTTCTTGCCCTAATGGTAGCCGACCGTTATGGTCTCTTGCCCTAATGATAGCCGACCGTTATGGTCTCTTGCCCTAATGGTAGCCGACCGTTATGGTCTCTTGCCAAGGCTATTGACTGAAACTTTTGCCCATCTCTGCTCCCACCTCTGTCAAAACCAGAGGGTTCTGTTGTCACTTCGGCCAAGGATAAAAAAAAAAAAAAAAAATCAAACTATTATTTTAGGGTTGCCCGTAATTAAATACATTAACCCGTATTTGTGTCTGTAAATTGCGTATGTTCTATGGTTTATTTGCCTGTTTTGCTGGACGAAAAAAAACCCAGTTACTGGGGAGAAAAACCTTGCTATCTATGCCTGAGGCCAACTAACTCAGCCACGGAGAAAAAAGCCCATTAAAGTTCCTGGCGTCATCGACGGGATTCGAACCCAGGCCTTTTTCACCCGGTGTGGGGAGGACGGTGACGATACCACTGTGCTACCGCGCAGACTCGGCCAAGGATAAAGTTGAACTGCTAGCAGGTCAGTTTTACTAAAGATTAGTAGAAACTACTTCTACTAAACTTCTCTTAAACTACCTAGAAACCTACCGCCTGAACAACGATCGCCAGTGTCGGTCCAATGGTGATATTCTGGCTTATGTTACCCATTTATGGAAAAATTCAATGGAAACGTTCAGTGAAACACAATCAGTTGCTCTTGACATCTCAAAGGCTTTCGATCGTGTTTGGCATAATGGTCTTCTAAACAAGCTTCTATCTTATGGTTTGCCGACTGTTTTTTGTAATTGGTTATCCAGTTTTCTCTCTGATCTGGGGTGATGGTAGATGGTTCTCTGTCTTCTAACTTTTCCACTAATCCTGGTGTCGCCCAAGGTTCAGTTCATTCCCCCACTCTTTTCCTCTTGTATATTAATGACCATTTTCCATTGACTGCAAACCTTATCTATAGTTTTGCCGATGATAGCACAATGCATTCCACTTTCCATTTTGAGAAACCTTACCCTGTTCAATCAGCTTAAACTTCTCGAATATCTGCTACCAATTCCTTAAATGCTGATCTCCAGGTAATCTCCAATGGGGCAAAGACCACTTAGTTGATTTCAATCCTTCTAAAACTCAGTCTTGTTTTATATCTCGCAAAAAAGGATTCTTCTGCTCCTATGCTTATCTTTAGTGACATTCTGATTTCTAGGCAAAATGATATATATGTCTTTTGGGAATTACACTGACTTCTAATCTCTATGTCTTAGCACAAGCACATTACAAATATTGCTTCCTCTGCATCTAAAACACTTGGTTTTCTCTTTAGCTCTCGGCGTTACTTTTCTTCCAAACAGCTGTTCATTCTGTACAAATTGCAAATCCGCTCTACCATGGAATATTGTTCCCACAACTGGGGCGGTGCCCCTAAAACCTCTCTCAGGCTTCTAGATTCCATACAGAAGAGGGCAGTTAGGTTAATTAATGACTCCTCTCTAACAGAGTCTCTCCACACGTTGTCTCATAGACGTACTGTTTCTGCTGCATGCCTTTTCTACATAATGGACATAGTGTTTTTTGTTATGCGGTTCCCGTGGTTTCCCACAAATCCGCGTTAAATACTCTGTTAACATAGCAAAGCCAGTCAGTGTGGGTTATGTGTGAGTAGTGTGTTGTTTGACTGGCCTCTTCGTTACTGGGAGGCGCGATCACCAGGAAGGAGCCTCCCAGCATCCGTCCACTGGCACGAGGAGCCGGACCAGGGAGTAAAAGACATCTGACGGGCCGTCCACACTCTTGCAGAAGCGAGAGTGGGGAGGGCCAAGGAAAGAGCGGAGAAGAGACAGGAAAGTGGAAGACAGACAAGATAGCGAGGATGACAGAGCGTAGGCATCCTCCCAGGCGAAACGGAGCAGGAAGAGTGCTAGGTGCAGTTGTGGGAGTCCTGTAGAAAGACTGTGGGTAGTAAGAAGAGAATAGGTAAAGTTCAAATTAAAGAGCCCAGGATCGTCACAATGGAGAATCACGGAGCGGCATCGACAGGGCTGTCCGCCATTTGCAGTTTCATGTCTGGAAGTTTCCGGTGCTGGGTATCAGTTGCTGTCTAGAGGAGGTTATCCAGGAGTAGTGTTCGGGAGTTGCAGGTGATGCCAGCGACGACGAAAGACCTCGTTGGCATAACTGGTCAGTGCACGGAAGGCATCATTAGATTCCAATAACTTGGTTTCTGGCCGAAGTGATGTAGTGTGGAGGTATAGGAATAGTTGGTTTCTTAGATCTAAGTATACGTTGCATGAGTGCATCACGTGATCCCAGTCTTCAGGTTCTCCGCAGGTACAGAGGGCATCCTCGACTAGGCCGAACTCTAGAAGGCGTCTCTTGAAGGACCCGTGGCCAGTTAATAGGAAGGAAGCATAGATGTTAGGGAAGAACCAAGTGGAACGTTGCTTGTTGATGTAAGTTACCACAGGATGGAAAAGTTTAGTAGTTGCACCAGTTGTGGAGTTATTCCAGCGGGTTTGCCATAAGTTTATGAATTGGAGCCACACACGTTTATGTTCCTGTTTGATGTCGGTATCGGTACGGGTTTGAATAGTGAGGAATTCAGCTTCCTTATTCTTCTTGATGGCATGAGAAAGTCCGATAAAAGCGACGTGGAGGTCCAAAGGGAGGCGGCCTGTTAGTAGCTGTAGGGCGGCAGTTGATGTCGTTCTACATGCGCGGGTCATTTGTAGTAGCATAAGTCGTTGAATTTGCTGAATTTTACGTTGAGCATGCACTAAAGTCATTCGGTGGTACCATACTGCAGCTCCATATGTGACAATTGGTATAAATACTGCTGAGTATAAAAGGCGTTGAGTTGGTCCTTTAAGACCCCAGTTCTTGCGGGTAAAGCGTGCTAACATAGTGATGTAATTTTTTATCTTTTCTTTGATAGCTTGGATATGAGGAATGAATGTTCTCCTGTCGTCCAAAATTACTCCTAGGTACTTCACCGATCGGTAGTTTTTCAGTGAGCGGCCATTAAAACGTATGGTAGGAGGTCTGGAGAAGTCCAGTTTACCTTTTAATAGGAGAGTTTTGCTGTTCTCAGTGGAGACTGAGAGTTTATTTTCCGTGGCCCATACGGACAGAGCAGCGAGAACAACCGTAGCCTGGGTTTCTATGGTGGCGCGGGTGGGGCCCCCATGATAATAACCATGTCGTCGGCATAAGAAAGCTGAGTAGTGTGTGGGTAGTCCCTCAGGAGCCAGTCATCGAGTATCATATTCCAGACAGCTGGTCCCAGGGTGGAGCCCTGGGGACAGCCTCGGGTTAGATGTCGGGTGATGCAGTGATATTTTGTTTTGATGCTGACCTTGCGGTTAGAGAAGTAGCTTTTGAGGCAGTTGTAGAAATTCCAAGTGCAGTTAGAGACTCTGGCCCTCTGAAGAACGCCCAGCCACCACACTGTGTCAAAAGCTCCTTTGAAGTCAATGAAGATTGCCAGTTCATAAGTTGCATCCGACTGTTCTGCAACTTTGAGGGTTTTAGATAGAGCATCAATTGTGGAGCACCGTTGTTTGAATCCAAATTGAAGCGAGGATGCCAAACCACTGGCTTCATATCGGGGGTTGGAAGCGGAAGAGCAGCAATCTCTCAAAAACCTTGCCGGGAATGGGAAGCAGCGCAATCGGGCGATATGATTTGGAGGTACCTGTGGGATCCTTAGGTAAGAGCCTCAGGTTAGCATGCTTCCAACGTGATGGAAAGTTACCCTCATTCAGACAGGTGTTGAAGAGCAGAAGAAGTATCATTGGAGCTATGGCCCAGAGACATTGCACAGTCTCGCCTTCAATAAAATCCAGACCAGGAGCTTTACCTTTTTTGATTTTTTTTAATTGCTGCATCGACTTCTTCCTCTGTCTGGCTGGAAGCTGGAATTTTGTACTGCTATCTTCTTGTGGATGTCAGTGTCAGAGTTGGTGTTGTCCTGATATATTAGTTCATCCAGAATCCGGTTGATTGTATCTTCCCAGTGTGTAGTCTCAGACGAGTCATCAGAGCGGACAGAGTGTATGACATCCGTGGATCCCAGCTTATTCCTCACGAGTTTGTGGACTAAACCCCACGGATTCCGGTTCCCCTCAGTCTCGACAAGGGAACGCCAGGAGCTTTGCTTGGCATGGTAAATTTTGTTAGTATATTCACGGCGGACTGCTTTGAATCGGTCTCTATACTGTTCTACAATGTGAGCAGGTTCAGTCCTTCTCTTGCGTTGGTATTCTTTCCGAGCGCGCTTCAGAGAATTGCGCAGGTTAGTGAGTTCCTGCGACCACCATGGAACAGATCTTGGTTTCCTGGAACATTTTTTCATGGAAGCCTCTGAAGCTTTGAGGAGCAGACTCTGCACAAAGTTTGTTTTCTGCGCACTGTTCATTGATTGGTAGAAGTTGCTAGCTGGGTCATGAAGAGCATCTTGAATTACATTGTCAAACTGGTCCCAGTTCGCTGTTTTAGTAGAGAATCTTACAATATCCTGGATAGGCACTTGACGAGGGAGGGCAGAATCGATGACACTGTAAGTGATGAGGCGATGGTCGCTAGTAGTGGCTGTGTCATGCACCTGCCAATGGAGGAGTCTATTGCGAAGAGAAGAAGTAGTTAGTGTGATGTCCAGTTTAGACTCTCCAGTTCCCGAAGAGTAGGTGGTTGGTTGTCCTGGTCTGTTGATGATTTCAAGGCTGCGTGAGTCAATGAATTCATCTAACATATCTCCTCTTGCATTGGTAGAGGTGTTGACTGGGCATTCGAATCTGCGGCTATGATGACATCAGTGTTCTCCAGGAGGTCAAGAGCTTGTTCCAGTCGAGCTATGTGCGGGAGGATATCTGTACCAAATTGGAAGTATGCTGTTAGGACCGCAATACGGCCGAAGCTGCCTTCTATTGTAGCCCCCGCTAGGTGGGGAGTGCAAAGTGATTCTATCTGTGTTACTACTAAGTCTGGATTGCGGACGATGATAGCAGCGAGGCACAACTGGTTTGTAGTCTGGATTTTCCTGAAAGCCAGGGGGTAACCAGAGACCCTTCCACGGATGCAGTATGGTTCCTGAAGGAGAAGAATGTCGATTCAACTCGTCCATTAGTGGATGAAGCTGTGTTGCCACTGAGATCGATTTTTGGCCATTGATTTGAGCTATACGAAGTCTGGGAGAGGGGGGGGGGGTTGAGCATCCTATTTTCCATAGTTAGTCTTATTGCGTACTATATCTGCTGCTATTCTATATACAAGGCACACTCCATCCCGCACAGAGTGATCGTAGGGTTTGTTAATTGCTTTGCAATTTGAGCATTTAGTAGGTGAGGCTTTGTTGGGACAGTCCTTGTAGAGATGCCCTGCCTCAGCACAATGCCCACATATTGGTTGTTTTTTAAGACACTTAGCAGAGGTGTGCCCATAACCAAGACATTTGTAGCATTTCAGGACTGGTACAAAATCTCTGAATCTGTGGGATGACCAGCCCAGAAAAATTCTATCCTGGCTGTGTAGGAATCTCCTTATCCTGGGGGACACTTCTATAACCCAATTAAGTCGACCGCGAGTCCGTGCATTGGTGGAAAATTGAATTTTCATCTCCTTAATGGCTTCTTCTTTGCTCATGGATTCAAAGAGATTTCTGTTATATACTTCCTCCAGTAGGTCAACTTTCTGGATTGAGCCATCTACATCAAACACAATTAAACTTGGTCCCCTAAGTTTAGGGGTTTCAAAGGTAAGAGTTAGATCTTCAGCTGTGCCGCAAGGCTTGATCTGCTCTAGATCTGACTTAGTGGCTGCTTCCAATATTATCCCTTTGTCGAGAATTTTGCGAATGTTTTTGATTTGGAGATTGTCTAATTTTGGTTTTATCATCTTTAGGACGGTGTCCTTCACTCCATCGCTATCTGGGATGTCGCACCCTTCTCTAGCTTTTATAATCAGCATATGTTTGTTCTGTGTGATGGGGATCTGAGGTAGTTTGAGCGTGGCAGCATAAGACAACTGGTGCCGGGTATCTTCATCAGAAGCTTGGTTGGAAGGTAGCCCGGTATTCAGAGCTGCTATAGTTGGATTTTTAGTTACTTTAGAGAGTTTTATTAGTTTGTTGGAGTTGGGCATTGGTGGCCTTCAGCTGTTCATTTTCTATAATGACCTCATATAACTTCTTCTCTAAAGAGCCCCAGCAGCGCGAAATTTGTAACGATACGGCCCTGGTGATGCTGTTTTTGGTACTGAGACAGTATTCCATTTTGTGCCTCAGTTTGTGTATAATTTTCAGGTTGGGAAAATCTTTGCTGAATAAATTCGGCATTTCATCCCATTCCTCTTCATCCTCCCATTGTTTAGCGGGGAGTGAACCAGATGCGTCTGGTCTTTTGAGAACCTTTTTCCTGAGGGTAGGAAGTCTCTTCGTGGATGCTGCGGGATCACAATCGCTGTTCACCCCATTACAATCAGCATCGTCGCCGCCGGGAGAGTTGTCCGCGGCGGGTATGCCGTGTTCATTTTCCGCGGAAGCCTGTTGTTTCGCGGTCCGAATTTTGTTTTTAGTCATCGCGATCGAGGAGGAAATCCCCTCCGAGTTTTCTTCCCCCGAGGACTGGTGCGGTTGCCTGCAGGAACGCAGTGAAGCTCTACGATGTGCATTTACTTTTCCAGCCATTATGCAGAGCTATAAGCAGCAGATGACAAATCAAGTATTAATAGGGGAAGGGTAGTCAGTTTACTGTTCTGCAGTAGAGTTGTAGGAAGAACAATAACGTTTAAGTCTATTGGGTTAACTACAGGTGGTCGCGGGCGGGCAACTACTGCCGAAGGCAATATAGCGAATAAAAAGCTACATTCACACCAGTGACCTTCAGCCGGTCAAGACAATGGCAGTAGTTTGCTTCGGCTTTAACAAAATTGTTCAAACACAAATTAAAATTAAAAGTTACTTATCTGCTATAAGTCCAGTGCCTCCATGACCCGTATGATTGGAAAGCATTTGGCGTCCACTATAAGATGATATCTATCATATTGGGTAATAATCTAGATTTTTTACTAAATTTAAGTTACTTTAGAGAGCACAATTTACCATCAACTTGTACTACCGGCCACCTGGCGGTCAATCAGCATGCCTTTTCTACAGATACTTCCATGGGCACTGTACTTCTGAATTGGCTTCTATAATTCCCGCTCTCTTTAAAAATCGTCCGAGCACGTGCCACCACCAGCCAACATCCATTTACTGTCCAACTTCAAACTCACAGAACCAACTTTTCATCTTCCTTGTTTATTAATCCAACTGCCGTTTTCTGGAACAACCTCCCTTCATATGTATTTCCTGTCTAATATCAAGTTCAAGTCTAATATCAACAAATATCTTCTTTCGTCTTCTCAACCTCCAACCCAAGCACGGTACTAAGTACTATAGATTCTAATACCTCTCGTGTTTGGGGTTTTCATAAAAATATATGACTGCACAATTACACTCAGGTCTCTTTCATTCTCCACTACCTTGAGTGTAACAGCACCCAGTTGGTACATTTCACTGGGTTTACTGCTACACACATATAGCACTTTGCATTTGTCAATGTTAAACTTCAGTTTCCAGTTCTCAGCCCATCTGCCCAACTTTTCCAGATCCTGTTGCAGCAGCATACTGTCATTTACAACTCTGCGAACCTTTGTATTGTCTGCAAACTTTGACATTAAGCTTGGTATCTTTATCAATATCATTAATAAATAAATAAAACAACAATGGGCCCAACACCGAACCCTGGGGGACACCACTAATAACATTAGTCCACGAAGAGCAGTGTCCATTTATTACTACTCTCTGTCTTCTCCCACTCAATCATCCCTTTATCCATTGTAGCAACTTGCCCTTAACGCCATACTGCCCAATCTGTACAGTGGCCTTCCATATGCAACAGTATCAAATGCTTTTCTGAAATCCAAGTATATGATATCGAAATTATTTTTTGCATCTTAGTTCCTTTGTGACCACGTCATAATATCCAATCGAAGTAATGAGAAAACGCCCCTTAACAAACCCATGCTGTGTCTGAATTAGTACTGTAGTCTTGTCTAGATGACACTGAGTATACTTCTTTAGCCAGTGACTCGATTATTTTCCCTGGAACAGAAGTCAAACTAAAAGGTCTGTTACTCGTGTCATCGTTTGATCCCTTTTGTGAATGGGACATACATTTTCACATCCCCAGTCCGTGCTGCCTCCTTTAATATAACTGGATAGACCCACCTTGTGATTTAACTCCATTACTGGTGCAAAATACGTTTCCACGATTTTTTTAAGTGAGTCATAGAAATACATAGAAGTGCAGTCACAGAAATACCTTGGAAATGGTGGCATTACAGTGTTCGGCTGGCCCGTTACAGTGTGCGGCAACAGGGCAGATTTGAACCCTATTGAAAATTGCTGGTACTTAATGTCGTCTAAAAATGCTCAGAAGAAGTCAACAAATAAGATTCAACTGCAGGAGAGCATTTTAAGGGTGTGGTACCAAGAAATTGGGCAACCGTATATCCAGAAGCTGCTTAACTCTATGCCAGATCGTTGCAAGGTTGTAATTTCAGCTCTAGGTGGAAGAGCAAAATATTGGGGACTTATTTTGTTGATTTATAGTACATAATACTATTACGTTAAGTTGTCATTTCGGTTTGTACACGTAAATGCAATAAAATGTATATTTGGTTGTCATGATTGCCATTTGCATGATTTCTCTTATTTCCATTAATTACGTATTTTATCCTTTGGGAAGATATTTATGGCAATTTGGTATATCAGGTGGAGTCTTTTTATTGGATATCATTCACAGATATATATATATATATATCCCATCTAACAAATGCATTTCGAACATTTCTGCAACCCACAATGGCGCAAAACACATTATTTGCAAAATTCACAAATGATGCAGTTTTTTGTCCACCACTGACATTGTTTCAAATGTATGAAAAATGAAACCGTACTTGAAGCAAAATATAAGATTGAGTTAGTATTGAGACTTGACTTTTACAGAAAAATTTGGGGAGCAAATTTTGGAGCCTTGTTTGCGGGGGAGCTCGATTATGCCTTAGGATTGTGCCTCGACCCGGCCCTGTGCAACAATATCACAAGCTTTGCTAAAATCCTAGTGTATTATATACTTGTGGGTAGAAAGTATCCATTTTGTAGAGATGGTATTCATTTGAATAAAAGTGGTGCAAGGATTTTTGCCATGATCATTGAGCACAGCTTAAGGTTTCAGGGAAACTACTAGTTAGAGGAGGAAGGGTAATACTGATTCTCGTTTATCTGATGATATGGATCAAAGTAACGCTTGCACTCACCTCAAGAATTCTGGTTTGCTACAACAGCCAATGTTAGCAAAATGTTCTGAGGGTAGCAACATCTCAAATGAACGGGATGATAAAGCTAGAGAAACAAGCCGAAATAACTTTATGGGGCGTGTCAGGATAGTTAAGTATAGAACAGTGGTTTCAACTCGGGTTCCGCAACAAAATTCCAGGAATGCCATGTAATTTGGGTTCAAGTTACTTAAACTTATTATTTTTTTAATCGATATGTTTATTTCATTATAAAACGGTGAACCGTATCTTTTTAATTTTTTGGTGATCTTTAATTGATGTTTACTTAGTACGTATATATAAAGAATAAAATTATTATATACCGTATATATATTTGTATTATGAAATGTAATTTTTATAATCATATTATTGTAATAAATATCATATAACATATATATTTTTTAATATTTTATATATAGAGAGGATTTAGGAGAAGTCCGGTTGGCCTGCCTCCCTAAAATCCACTCATGAACACCTTCTCGATGGTAAGCCCTGTTATGTCACTTAGGTGGCAACGAACGTGTAGAGTGGTTCTCTTCAAGACGCCTGGTCAGCGTGAACAGGAAAAGACCAAACCCTCCAACATATGAGAGCACAACAATACAAATGGCCCTCAGTCCCCAGCAGCTTTCACTCTCCCTCTTACGGCAGCGACAGGACCAGAGTGGAAGCAGAGGGTGCTAAGAATCTCTAGGTACGACTAGGCTGCCATGCACGGAAACTGAACTTGGCCTGTTATAACGTACGATCACTCATCGGTGAAGACAGGATATTAGAGCTGGAAAAGGAATTAGAAAATGTGAATTGGAATATCAAGGTTTGGCTAAAACAAGAAGAAGAAATGAATCATTTATAAGTTTACCAAGTGGAAATCTGCTGTACACCAATGGAAACAGTGAAAGGAGTGAAGGTGGAGTTGGGTTTCTGGTCCATAAAGATTTTAAAAACAACATTTTGGAATTAATTCAAAAGTACATCACCAAGGGTGTCAAGACTAATACTCAACATTTCTAAGAGGTACAAGCTAAAGATTATAATGATTTATGCACCAACATCGAGCCATGATGAAGAGGTTGAAGAAATGTACACCGAAATTGAGAGTCTTCTAGATGAGCAGAAAACCCACTACACTATTATTATGGGGGACTTCAATGCTAAGGTTGGAAAAAGGCAAAACAGCCCAGAAAGAGGAACTATAGGAAATTTTGGAATTGGTGAAAGAAATAAAAGAGGTGAAAGACTTGTGGAATTTCCAGAATCTCAAGGACTGTCAGTAATGAACACTTTTTTCAAGAAAAGAGTGAACAGAAAGTGGATATGGAAGAGTCCAAATGGATTAACAACTAATGAAATCGACTTCATCCTCACTAACAGAAGATATATTGTGAATGATGTTACCGTCCTGAATAAGGTAAATGTTGGAAGTGATCACAGAATGGTAAGATGTACACTTGATATAGATGTAGGAAAGGAAAGGAAAAAACTGACTCGAGTAAATAATACAAAGGTCTTTGAGATAACAGAGGAGGAGAAAAAGCAGTATGTACTGGAACTTAAGAACAAGTTTGAGCTTCTGCAGACTGCTCAGGACCAAGATATCGACGAGTAATATTACAACTTTCTGAAAGTGATAAAGCCCAAGAAACCTATAGGGAAACAGAAATCCAAAGAAGAAAAAATTAGACAAGAAACACTTGTCATGATGAACCGAAGATGACAAATGAAGAGCAAGAAAAACACTGACAGGGAGAAAATTGAGTATACTGAGTTATGCAAAGCCATTAGAAAGAGACTCAGAGAGGACATAAGAAGATTTAACACAAGAAAAGTAGAACACGCATTAAGGGAAAACAAAGGATTTAAATCAGCAGCCATGAGCAGTAATACAGAAAGACAAATGATACTGAAACTGAAGAACAGCGATGGTGTACTTATAAACAGCAGAAAAGGCATAATTCAAATAGCAGAAGACTACTATAGAGAATTACACAAGGAGCGAGGGAATGATACCAGCAGTGAGGAAGATGGATTGCAAAGTAGCAACACATACGACATACCCGATATTCTTCCTGATGAGGTAGAACATAAATTGAAGAAAATGAAGAATTGGAAAGCCCCGGGGGAAGATGAAGTTACTGTAGAGTTGTTAAAATTGGCAAGGCTCTTCACAAAGTGCATTAGAAAAGGTGTGACGCCTAAGCAGTGGAATAATGCAATCATAGATTTGCTGCATAAGAAAGGAGATAAATCAAAAATTGGAAATTATAGGCCAATTAGCTTGTTATCCCACATCTACAAGTTGTTCACAAGGGTCATTACTAATAGATTAGAAAGTATACTTGATGAGAATCAGCCGAAAGAGCAAGCTGGCTTTAGGACAGGATTCTCAACTATGGATCACCTTCATGTAATATCACAGCTAATGGAGAAAGCAAATGAATATAAAACACCATTATGCCTGGCATTTGTGGATTATGAAAAGGCATTTGACTCCATACAGCATAAGGCAATGCAGTGCCTTATGCTGTATGGAGTCAAATGGGGCACTGCGGGCACTGCAAAGACAAGGCATAGATACCCCATATATTATGATTTTGAAGAAAATATATGAGAGTGCTACCTCCTTTATTACACTAGACAAAGACAGTAGGAAATTTAAAATCGAGAAAGGAGTTCGACAAGGAGACACAATATCTCCGAAGCTGTTTACTGCTGCCATTGAGGAAGCTTTCAGAAGATTAGACTGGTCGCAGAAAGGAGTCAATGTGAACGGAGAGTACCTAAACCATTTACGATTTGCAGATGACATTGTGGTTATAAGCCACGATCCCAAAGAATTAGAGGAAAATCTTAATCAGTTATGCACAGTTAGTAAGGATTTTGGACTAAAGATGAATATGACTAAAACAAAAGTAAACAAAACATTATTTTCCTTTCCGTGGCATACTTATGCCACGGAAAGGAAAATAATGATTGAAGGAGCAGTAATTGAAAAGGTGGAGTCATATACTTATCTGGGACAAGTTATTAGCTGTAATAATCATAAATGGAGGGAAGTCAAGAGAAGAATAAATTTTGGATGGATAGCATTCAGGAAATATAATCACATACTGAAGAGCAATATCCCAGTTTGTCTGAAACGTAAAATAATGAATCAATGTATATTCCCCACCATGACTTATGGAAGTGAAACTTGGGCACTCACCAAAAGAATGGAAGAGAAGCTGAGAACTACACAGCGAAGAATGGAACGAATTATATTGGGAATCAGACTGTTAGATAAGAAGAGAAACACATGGATTAGGCAGCAAACTCAAGTAAAGGACATTCTTATCAAAACTAAAGAACTAAAATGGTCTTGGGCAGGACACATAGCTCGAAGACATGATGACAGATGGACTAAGAAAATAACAGAACGGTACCCAAGAGGAGCTAGAAGAAAAGCTGGAAGACAAAGGCGGAGAAGGATAGATGAAATTCACGAGTTTTTGGGTAGTAAATGGATGGCCAGTGCTCAAAACAGAAGGAACTGGAAAGTTGCTGGAGAGGCCTTCATCCTGCAGTGGATTGAAAATGGCTGATGATGATATATATATATATATATATATATATATATATATATATAGAGAGAGAGAGAGAGAGAGAGAGAGAGAATCGGATCTAACAGGAAGAAAGTTGAGCAGGTGTGCCGCAAAATAAAATAAATTACTTAGGGGTGGGTGCCGTTATTAAAAAAAAGGTTGAAAACCACTGGTATAGAAGAATTATCGTCTTAACTGTACATACAGTAATGTCAGGAGCGTTGTCAATAAAATGGTCGAATATGAACTTAGTTCATATTCGACCAGTTTATGCTGACATAATAGGGCTAACAGAAACGTTGTGCCACTCTAAAATTGGGGGTGACAAGTTCCACTACAGCATGTAGTATTTAGGAAAGATAGAGGGGGGGGTGGAGTGTCATGCTTCTTATCAGAAGCATCGTGAGCGCGAAAAGAGCTTCTTTTGATGAGTATGTAGTTAGGTCTGCCAGCACAAAATCTGCATGTTGTGAGTTAGTTGGAAGCAAAAGTGTAAAGAGCGAGTATGAGAAAACAGGCTAAGCGAGTAAAAAATGGGGACAGGGAATTTTTCATGTATATAAATACAAAGAATTAGAAACCTAATCATATAAGACCCTTGTGCACTGGTTAAGGGAAAGTCTTAGATAACCCAGCTGATGTCGCAGATAAATTGAATAGGTACTTTACATCTGTCTTTACTGATGGAAGACCATTCATGCTGATAAGAGACTGTGCAAGTGAGGATGAGCAGTACCATAATTACATTTCTCGGGACCTGAGGCGCTAAGCTCTTAAGGGGCCGTACTTACATTTCTCGGGACCTGAGGTGCTAAGCTCTTAAGGGGCCGTACTTACATTTCTCGGGACCTGAGGTGCTAAGCTCTTACGGGGCCTCCTTTAAAGATACCAAAGATCCAAAAAGGAAAAACGTGCATATATAATAAAATAAAAGGAAAAAACATATTTTTACCGATCTGTACAAACATTGTAATACAAAGATCACTTTAAAAATTTGAGGTTATAGAGACCATGGTGAGGCACGAGGCGAGAGGCTCAGCGCCTGTTTACAACTACGGCCCTGAGGATGAGCCATATGAATTCAGTGATTTCGAAATTGTAGAGGCTTATTAGAATACTGCTTATTAGAAAAAATTATTAGAATACTGCTTATTAGAAAAAATTATTAGAATACTGCTTATTAGAAAAACTTTTGAGCAAGCAGGTAAGGCTCCCGAAGATGTTGGCATGTACCCAGTAATTTTGAGGAAGGCGGCCAAGGAGTGTATTGAACCAGTGAGGTTAATTATGAGGAGATCTTTGGACTTGGGAGAGATTCCTTTGCAGTGCCGCATTATGCCTTCAGGGGCCCAAGGCAAAATGGAATTTGGGGGCCCCACTTAAAGAAAAACTAATAAGAAAGATTTTCAATTTCATTTTATTGTGACAACAAATGAAACAAGTTATAGGGCATAAGAACTAAATATAAAATTCCATCGAAATCAGTAACACCATTTTTGATAAAAACGTAATTTTCGAATTAATCTTCAAGTAAAGTTCATTGACCTTGGCGGGTAGAAAGTTAAGTTTCTGATAAAAATCGCTTAAAAATAATAGTAACAAACAGCAATGAGTTTTAGAACAGTAATTTTGGGGACCCCTATGATCGGGGCCCTAGGCTGATGTCTTTTTTGCCTATAGGGTAACGCACCACTGTTCCTTTGGATTGGAGAAGTGCCAAGGTGTTACAAACACATAAAGGTGAGTCAGTAACCGAGGATGGACACTTGGATCTCCTCTGCATCACGGTAATAGAAGAACTCTTTATGATGTACAGAAGGCACATTGCTGTATATAACTCCCTTCACTGCTACAAGCCAGGGGTTTGTAGAAATCCCTTAGAAAGATAGAAAAAAAAAAAACAAAAAAACAGCATTATGACTCCAGAAAGGTTTGAACGCTGGAGTGATGGATAGGCCCTCGGGAGCAGGTTCTAGTGTCCTCTGATGTTGTCCTGGGAAGGAAGTCGACCGAGTACTTTCTGCCTATATTTATTATCTACTGCGAATTTGTAGGGGTCGCCGTCCAAAGAGTGTATGTATTGCAGCATTTGCACGGGTAGGAACCGATCAGATAACTCTAACCGGTTTGGAATGGCCTGAAGGATTGGATTAGCCCTAATGTTCAGAAATCTGGTACTGAAATAATGCCGACCATCTGCATGTTGGTCGACATTATTTCATTTTGATGGCAAAGACGTCTGGTGAATGATGGCAGGAAGACGTCTGATGCTGAGAGCTGCCACCATCTGGGTGGTTCTTGGTGCAGGGGGGAAAGCCGAAATTTCCATATGGCCCACTTCAGTAGCCAGAATTCCCCCGCGAAAATCCGTCTACGATGGGTCGTAGCAGTTGAAGTCCAGACTTTGGCGCAATAGAGTATGACTGGATAAATATGTCTTAATATATCTTCACCCAACAGCCTAGTCATGGACATGCATAAGTTGTTGTTTAATCATCCACCGGAGTCGCCAGAACTTTATTATTTGTAAGTGGTCTATGTGCGGTAGAAAGGAGAGCTTTTAATCAAAAATAACGCCCAGATCTGTATGTTGTTGGACGGCAAAAATCGCAGATCCTCTGTACTATTGTTGGGGTCCGTTTGAGAGAGAAAGTCAATTGTTTTGACTTCAATTCAGGATTGATGAGAAATCCGAAACCGGAGAGGAAGGCCTCAAGGTTCCGGATTTTCTGAAGGATTAAGGCATTGATGTATTCAGCAGTGTCTCCAGGGTGATGGGAGTAAACAGCTTTATGTCATCGGCAAAGGTGATGATATCAGTTCGGCCCGTCCGGAAGTACACGAGAACATCTGAGATCAAGATTCCTGGTGCAGCGCGACAGAGTGCCATCAAGAACAATAATGGTCCTGTTCTCAAGCATTGTATGAATAAACCAGAGCACGTCTCTACAATGAAGTAATACTAATGTAGTAGCCTTTCCAACACGTAAACGGATATGGAATCAATTGCTGCCTGGACGTCGATATACGTAACGGTGATTTCCGAATGGAGTTCAAATGCTTCGAGAATTTTGGTAGTGGTGGTGACTAGATTTGTAGTGGAGGATGTTGACCGGGTGGCATAGTGGATCTGTGGTAGCATTATTTGGAGGGTTAACGTTCTCAGAAGAGATTTCTCAAAGAGCTTTAATAGGCTGGACGCAGAGAAAATTGGACGGAAGTGACTGAGCTGAGAAGCAGAGCGTATTTTCGGCAGCTGTCTTACTAGACATGCCACATGTAAAGCACCCAGGAATGTATTGCAATCACTGCCTGACTTCAGTGGTATGGAAAATCGTAGAGAAGGGCAACAAGATTAGTGAACAGAACAAAGGCTTGCTCTTACAAAGAAAGGCTTAAGTTTTGCAAATTACAGTGTCTGGAGACGAGGCACCTGCGAGGTGATTTGATTGAAGTGTATAAAGCCTTGAATGGTTTGAGCATGCTCAGTGCTGATGGGATTCTTCCTCTTGCTCAGAATAATCGCCTGAGAGGGCATAAATTCAAATTGAGGAAAGACGGTTGTATGATAGAACAAACATTTGGAGCGAGGGGATGGGTGAAATAAGTGTTTTTTTTTTTTTTTTTGGCTGATGCTATATAAGCTTGCTTTCTTCCATCATGTGCCCTTGCTAATGCTAATTTAGATAGATATGACATTCTGAAGGATATATACCATGGTTTTATTAAGGGAAAATCATGTTTAACTAATTTAGCAGGCTATTTTGATAGTTGCTGGATGTAGGGGACAATTTCGACATAGTTTGTTTGGATTTTAGCAAAAGCATTTGACACAGTCCCTCATCAGAAGTTACTGGAACATGGCGGATTTACTGGAATTACCTCACCATAAGCTGGAACATGGCGGGATTACTGGAAAGATTCTAAGATGGATTGATATATGGTTACAAGGCAGGGTTGTGATTAATGGATATTCTTAAAATTGGTATAAAGTCAGAAGTGGAGTCCCCAAGGATCGGTTCTTGGACCACTGTTATTTCTGACTTTCATATGCGACATCGACAATGCAATAGAATGGCTGATGTAAAAATTTGCCGCTGTAAAGATTGATCAAGTAACGATTAGTAGAAAGCAACATTCCATCACAATGACTTCAACAGACTAAGGATGGTTAGAAAAGTGGCAACTATGTTACATACAGGTAACCCTCGTATAACACGGTAGTTAGGTTCCTTTAAATTAACGTGTAGTGCGAAACGTTTTATACGGGACTAATAACTAATACAAAAAGGGGGTTACGTTCCAAGAGCTAACTAAATGTTAACAAAACTGACACGAAATACACCATTCTGGATTTCGCTAATCTATGCAATTTAAGCAATGCAGACAGGCTGCCAGAGCAGGTCATGGGGTATATACAGGAATTTTGCTACCAGAGAAAAGGAGGTGCTTGTCCCTTTGTATAAGGCAATGGTCAGGCCACACCTTGAGTACTGCGTACAGGTCTGGAGACTTCATTTTAGGAAAGATGTAGAGTTGCTTGAGCATTTACAGACAAGGGCAACAAAATTGGTGAGGGGAACAAAGGGGTCCTCTTACCAAGAAAGGCTAAAGTTCTGCAAATTGCAGCTGCTGGAGACTAGGCACCTACAAGGTGATCTGATTGAGGTGTATAATGGGTTGAGCACACTGAATTCTGATGGGATTCTTCTGCTTTCTTAGATTGCGAACCTGAGGGGGCATAAATTCAAATTGAGGAAAGACAGTGGTAGAGTAGATGTGGAAATTTGCCTTTAGCAAGTGGGTGGTTAATTGCTGAAATAAACTTCATCTGTCATTGTGGAAGTTGATAGCTTAAATAAATTTAAGGAGGAACTTGACAAACTTTTAGAGGGAATGGTCGTGAAATTTAATTTTATATTTTTTGGCTGATGCTTCATATTCTTGCTTTTTTACATCACATGCCTCTATTACTTTTACTAATACAGTGTACTGGGAATGGAATGGTAGAGGGTTTACAAAGATCATCAATATTTGGAAGAAAAGTAGAATATTAGCAGGTCAGCTTTATCTTTGGCTGAAGTGGCAATCTGGTTTTGACAGAGGGTGGGAACATAGATGGACAAACGTTGTGGCTAATAGACCTTTGGCAAGCCATCTGACTACCATTTGACAAGAAGCAAGTTTTCTAATCTTAGCCTGTTTAAAATCTAGTTTGGACTGATTAATAACTGCTTTACAATTATTGAGAGATTTGGTGTAGGCAGAAAATGAACCTGAAGATTTGGGTACAAGCCAATTACAACAGGCAACATTCTTCTCTTGAACAGCCTTAGCACATTTATTGGAAAACCAAGTTTAAATATCGGACGAGATTTTAAGGTGGAGTGTAGAATAGAGGATTTCATCCCATTAAGAGTAATTTTAACGACACGATCCGAGCAAACGTTACCATCAGATTTGAAACCATAATCCGACCAAGGAGAAGAAGAAAAGAAATTTCGCAGATCATTCCATTTTGCATCGTTGTAATGACAAACAACACGAGGTTGAGAATGCCCAAAAGAGAAAGTCTCCACTGGAGAATAGCCCATCACTAAATGGTGATCTGAAGTGCCAACTCACCTTGACTACGTACTTAGAAGGGTTGTTTGTGAGAAAAAGATCAAACGTGTTGGCTTTATGGTTAGGATTGTCTGGTAAGTAAATTAAAAAATTGTGTGATGTCATTAGTAAATGCAAAAGCCTCAGCATGTTTACCAGGTGGGTCCATGTGACTGGAAAACAAAAGCCATCTGAAGTTGTGAACATTAGAATCACCAAGGAAAATTACCTCACTATTAGGAAAGTTGAACCGGAGAGAGAAAGGAATTTAAAGAGTTCCAAATTATTAGTGGAGTTGGGAGAACAATAGGAGGCAACAGACGTATTTGATAGAATGTAGTAGAGGGAATGGGCATATGCACAAATACCACCTTTGAAGCAAAAGGAATCATACAGTAAATAATTTGGAGAACTGGGATGAGCAGTGGTTGAATCAACTGATAACTGGGATTCTGTCAGAAAAAGATATATGGGGTTTGGCAGACTGTAAGTGGAAATGGACATCGAGATTAGAACTGATACCATGTATATTTGTGAAATGAATGAGGAAGTGTTTTCGAGGTTTAGATCTTTTTGCAGATATGTTTGTTTCCTTGGTTTGACAATTCATGGTGTATTCAGTAGTAAGAAAAGGGGACATACTATATGAAGTAATGCAATTTTTGGATATCGTGTACACACGTCAAAAATTTTCTGAGGTCCTTGGCATAACATGACTTTGACAATGCCCCCACTGCATACACAGTACTTGGATTCCCTCCAGTCACTATCTGGCAGAGCAGAGGCAGCAAGATTATGCAATAGCTGATCTAGAAGCCTCCTAGAGAGTTACCAACAGGATCAGATCGGTGGACTATCAAGTGGCCGGCCTACAAACTCTGTTTTAGAGCCATACCCTTGAAATCTAAAGATGGGATCTCACCAGGATAACCTCAAAAGGCATGAATCATGCTGCATGATTGATGGAAGAGACAATCAATAACGCCCAGTGGTATTGCACCGGTTTATGAGTGTAAGGAATGCTATAAGAAATGTAAGGAAGATGAGATCTCACAATGATGTCCATCATAACCTCAAAAGGCGTGAGTCATACTGCATGATTTATGGAAGAGAACCAATAATACTCAGTGGTATTGCACTGGTTGATGAGAGTCATCTACATAACTTGGATAGGCATGTGTGGGTGATTACAAGACTCGTGATTACAATCGTGAGGACAATGACCTCACGATTGCCAAAACACTGAGAGATGAGGAGTTTCCCAAAGCTGTTGGAGAAAGTCTTTCGAAGACGACAGCGAGGAAGATGGTGGAGTATCCAGGTAATAGTGTTGAGCAGAGGCACAAAATTCTTTAAGTACTCTTTCTTTGTTTTCTGAAACCAGTGACATCGATCATGAAATTCAATTTTATCTCAATAAAATGAAAGACATTACAGGAACTTCCCAACATGTAATACTCGACTTACACAAATTCGACTTTACATAAGTTTATGCCGGCCGGTGAAAACTTAAAAAAATCGTGAAAATATCATAATCTTAACCCAATAACAGTGTGTTTTTTTTTTTTTTGCTAATTTGTTCCAAGACCTTGGAAGTTGAAATTTTCGCTATATAGCTAAGCTATTTATCTCTCTAAAAGATCATATTTACAATGGAAATTGCACTAACCTTTCATCGTTATTATATGTTCCTGTTATAAGAATCAATTTTGAACACTTTGTGATAATTTTCTAAAACACATTTCTGGCAGTCACTCTCATAAAACAATAAAAACAGTTTGCACTTTCCAGTTTATTAGGTTTTTCTGTTAGTGCATCTAATTATAAACGGGTAGTAAACTCAATCTTATTGCGTTTGCGATAATACCAATAACTGCAATTGTGTGGGTTTTTACGTTATTATGGTGAAATGTGTTCCCCTTCAATGAAATCTTCAATCATATAAAAAACAAATTTCAGAAACTTCTCTTCGTTCCTATTTACATATTACAATGATGAAGGGAAAGCAACCAACAGAAAGGGCAAGTGGTGGTAGTGCCAGGAAACAAAACAAAATTGATTTAGAAATAAAGATGAAAATGATTAAGTACGAAGCAGGACAAAGTTTGTCATCTATTGAAAGATAATTAGGTCTCGCTGTTTCAACAATGAATAGTATTTTAAAGGACAGTGTGCGTATAAAAAAACATGTCAAAGGATCAACACACTTAAGAACAACGGTGATCACAAAACAATGTTCAGGTGCTATATCGAAGATGGAACGGTTGTTAATAATATGGATGGAAAATCAGATTGAGAAACGGTGCCCTTGAGTCTAATGACCATTCACGCAAAAGCAAAAGTATTTATGAAGATATTAAGGATAAGTACTGCGAATCCCAACCCAAGTTCGTGGCAAGCAACGGGTGGTTTAATAGGTTCAAGCATCGTGCTGGCTTCCACAGCGTTAAAGTATGATGTGAAGTCGCCAGTGCCGATTCTGCAGCTGCAGAGAAATTGTGTGTTGGAAAAAAATTATTGATGAAGGCTATTCAATGCAGCAAATTTTTAATGTTGACGAGATTGCTCTGTATTGGGAAAAAATACCAGATCGAATATACATTGCCAAAGAGGAAAATACAATGCCAGGTTCCAAGGCTTTAGCAAGGCACATGATGCAAGAAAGCAAGCTTATATAGCATCAGTCAAAATGGACATGATAAATGTAGTGAATAACCGCAAAAGTAATATATAGCTACAATAATGGATATAATGAGTAATTGTAATGACAAGCAATATTCTGTCCCTTGGCTTTTGTTATAAACATGTTCGACTGTACTTTCATTTGCCAATAAATCAAGAAAATATATTTTTGCCTTTTTAGTAATATTTCCAACAGATTTTAAAGCAGTGGTTTGATATTTTAATTGCCTATGTCTATCAAGAGTATTTTAAAATTGTTATGAATTGATGAATTTGCCAATTATCTTGAATTTGGCTGTTTTATAATTTATTACAAATGATATAAAATATATTTCAAGCAAACAGTACTTTGCAACAGGATCTAGAAAAGTTGGGCAGAAAAGTGCAAACAGAAGTTTAACATTCACAAATGCAAAGTACTGCATTTGGGTAGCAGTAATCTCAGAGCAATGTACCACTGTGTGGTGTTACATTCAGGGTAGAGAAGAATGAAAGAGATCTGGAGGTAACTGTGCAGTCAGATATGAAGTTTAACGAGCAGTGCAGACAGGCTGCAAGAGCAAGGTATTGGGGTGTTGCCAATGATATACAGGAATTTTACTAGCAGGGATAAGGTGATTATCCCCTTATATAAGGCAATCGTCAGGCCACACCTTGAGTACTGCGCACAGGTCTGGAAGCCTCATTTTAGGAAGGATGTAGAGTTGCTAGAATGAGTACAGAGAAGGGCAAGAAGACTGGTGAAAGGAACAAAGGGGTGCTTTTACGAAGAAACGCTCACATTCTGCAAATTGCAGAATCTGGAGACAAGGTTACAGCAAGTTGATCTGATCGAGGTGTATAAGGCCTTGAATGGATTGCAGCAGGCTTAATGCTGATGGGGTTCTTCCTCTTGCTCAGATTACAAACCTGAGGGGGTACAGGTTTGTAAATTGAGGAAAGACAGTTGTTGAATAGATGTGTGGAAATTTGCCTTTAGCTAGCATGTAGTTGATTGCTGGAACAAACTTCCATCTGTCGTTGTGGAAGTTGATAGCTTAAATAAATTCAAGGAGTAATTGGACAAACGTTTGGAATGAATGAATGGGTGAAATGGGATTTTTTTTTTTTTTTTTTTTTTGGCTGGTGTATAAGCTTGCTTTCTTGCATCATATGCCTCTACAAATGCTATCACCACGAAATGCCAAAATTAATTTTTAATTTCTTTCTATGCAATGGATGTTGTGGTTATGCTTATCTGTTAGAAGATGTAAATTACAGCATGTTTCACTTGAAATTTAAATATCACACCACTGTACAGTACACAAGGCAAAAGTGTTACCCTATTTTGATTTTATGCTACATGGAAGTCTTCTGCATATATCTTCCAAAAATTTATGTCACATTTCTTTGGCATCTTACAGAAAGACATTATTAATTAGCTTTGCACTGCACAAGTACTATGAAATAATTGTCCATAGTCTCTGCAGCATGCTTGATAGCCAATATGTTAATGAAATAGCAGAAATTCACAAAATAAAAAAACAATTTTAATTTAGTTTTATTATCATTATATTTTTTTGTGAAAAGAAAGAGATCACCGTAAATTAAGTTTTTGAAAAAAAAAAAAAAAAAAAAAGAACTGTTTGTAACTATATTATGACGGTGAGATGTAAATAGCATATATTGATGCAGCTAGTGTGCAATCTAAGTTACCCACAGCTGGATGAACCAGTTTCAGTTCAAGTGACTGATAAACATGGTTAATGATAATATTCTTGTTAATATTTATTTTGTAAAATTAATGTATTTGTTGTGATATAACGGTGTGTATATATTTAATTCGTCATTAGTGTGAATTTTGTTAAACGCAAAAGTAATCAAATAAATGCAGCTATTTTGAATGAAATAATTTATTTATTTTCTCAGACTTACAGTAGCAATGACACCCCCCCCCCCCAAAAAAAAAAGATGCAATAAAAATGCACACAAACAGTGCATTAAAATGTAGTGTTAAACTGACAACAATCTTGCATGTCATGAATGGAGTGTGTCATATTAACATACATAATTTTCACGTATGATACATATATTTTACGGTACGTTACATTTAGATCTGTAGTAGTTGGATATTATAAATCTTAAAAAAAAAAAAAAGATAGGTAGGGACAATCGGATTGATTGTCCATACCTAACTGATGAAATCGGATTGTCCATACCTAATCATTTTTTTTCAATTCTTCCAATGAAATAATTTTTAAACATTTACAAAAACTATGTTTTATGAAAAGAAAGTGCCGTTTTAGATGGTTCTGTTCACATTATCTAGTTAAAAATTTTTAAAAATATATAGACCAGGCATACTAGAAAAGGATTAGAGTAATTGTCTTTGCACCATTTTATATTTTAAAAAATATATATATATATTTAATGTAAATTCTGAATACAACAGTAAAATTTTAATATTTATATACTGTACTGTGTATTTTCTTATACTAAAGATAAATACATCTTCCTCAAAGAAAGGAAGTTACTTGTCATGATAAACTAACGTAAACATTTATATTAAAACAATGAGATCCGTCACAAGAAAAATCCACACACACGCACATATATAATTATACATATATTTGAATAACGTTTAAAATAGTTGGAAACAGATCAGAGGCAGCAAAAAGTATATTCCTCTACATGATGCTTGAAATATAACCATACAAATAAATTAGAATAAGAGTTAAAATAAAATAATGCCAGTAGTATGGCAAGACAAGAGCGAAAATAGTCGAAATGAAACCTAAATTAAATCAAACCAAGTAGGGAGGGAAGAGAGGGGTAACAAGAGTAAAAATATTGCAGCAGAAAATCTCTAAAATAATTTGGAAAATCTAAATGTAAGAACAATAATTCATTGAATTTTAAAAGCCAATTAAATAGAAATTTAATGGTGCCCCCTCTGACGGGCACCAGATCCACATTTATGAGAAATATCACCAACAGAGATGTAAACCACTACAATAAAACAAAACAAAAAAACAAAAATAGACTGACCATTACGCTCCATCTCGACAGAGGACTACAAGGCCAATAATGGTCAGGGAATCGCTGCATTTCGAACGCTAGACAAATCGCTGCATTTCGAACGCTAGACAAATCGCTGCAAAGGAGAATCGATCAAAAGATCAGTCCGCCACCCGATCCCCAGATCGAACCGCCAATGCAGGGGACTTGAACAGCGGTGGTCCTGATGCAGCGAAAATTAAAAATAGAACAGATATGAGCACTCCAGTGCAAAACCACACTACTGACAAAAGTAATTTTAACCAGTTTATATAGACAAATAATGAACTATGGATGGCAGCACAGGCGCAGCGTTAGCTGCGGCTGTGCTGCCATCCATAGTTCCATGTAGGCTGTACCTTTTTATCTTTATTATAAAAAATTCCGTTTCCAACTATTTTAAACGTTATTCAAATATACGTATAATTATATCACATGATAGTAGTAGGCGAATTGCTAACGCTGCGCCTGTGCTGCCATTCATAGTTCATTATTTGTCATAGTTCATCCATAGTTCATTATTTCTATATAAACTGGTTAAGATTACTTTTGTCAGTAGTGTGGCTATGCACTGTTCACTTTTGTCAGTAGTGTGGCTATGCTCATATCTGTTCTATTTTTAATTTTCGCTGCATCAGGACCTGCCGCTGTTCAAGTTCCCTGCATTGGCGATTCGATCTGGGGATCAGGTGGCGGACTGATCTTTCGATAGATTCTCCTTTGCGGCGATTTGGCTAGCGTTCGAAATGCAGCGATTCCCTGACCATTATTGGCCTTGTGGTCCCCTGTCAGATGCCGCGTAATGGTCAGTCTATTTTTGGTTTATTTTTATTTCTAGTTTTGTTTTATTGTAGTGGTTTACATCTCTGTCGGTGATATTTCACATAAATTTGGACCTGGTGCCCGTCAGAGGGGGCACCGTTAAATTTCTATTTAATTGGCTTTTAAAATTCAATGAATTATTATTCTTACATTTAGATTTTCTAAATTATTTTAGAGATTTTCTGCTGCAATATTTTTACTCTTGTTACCCCTCTCTTCCCTCCCTGCTTGGTTTGATTTAATTTAGGTTTAATTTCGATTATTTTCGCTCTTGTCTTGCCATACTGCTGCCATTATTTTATTTTTTATTTTAACTCTCATTCTAATTTATTTGTATGGTTATATATATATATATATATATATATATATATGTGTTATTCTTTTGTAATATGATAATTCATGTTGTATTTTATTTTTAATATGCTTTTATAGTAGTTTTACTTAATTTATTTCTATCTCTAGCTTTTTCTGTTGTCCCAGTAGCTGTTTTAGCAATGCATGGGTACGAACAGAGTACATATCGTTATTTCTTTTTGTATTATCATTCTATTGTGGTTTATTCCGTCTTTGTTCATTTTCTTAATTACAGGTATTTTCTACACATAGGTATTATAGTTAATACATTACTGGTCTTTAAGCTAGCCTAATGAAATTAAGATAACCGAGATTAGGCTAGCTTAAAGACCAGTAATGTATTAACTATAATACCTATGTGTAGAAAATACCTGTAATTAAGAAAATGAACAAAGACAGAATAAACCACAATAGAATGATAATACAAAAAGAAATAACGATATATATATATATATATATATATATATATATATATATATATATATATATATATATATATTTTTTTTTTTTTTTTTTTTACAATTTTTATTCAAAAGTTTGTTTAGCATTTTTTGGTCAAGAGGCAATGTCTAAAATTTCATGTTGAATGAAGGTGAATTAGTTAAAGATTTAAGATAGACACAGACAACTTCTACCCTCTAATAACCTAATAGATCATCATCATGGGTTCCTTCAGTCTCTACGACTGGTTGGTAGCGCTTATTACTTTTTTCCACATCTCTCTGTTGAGTGCCAGCTTCTTCAAGTCCTGGTATGATCTTGTTGTATCCCTTTGCAGTTGCTTTATGAAATTGTTTCTGGGCTGCCCTCTGGGTCTAGTTCCATTAATCTTTCCTTCTATAATCAGGCTTAACATTTCACTGTGTCTTAGGTTATGTCCGGACCACCTTCCTCTTCGCTCCTTGATTAGATTTATCATTTTTCGTTTTTCTCCTAGCTCTTATAAGACTTCTTCATTGGCCTTTTTTTCAGTCCAGCTTATTTTCTTGAATTTTCTCCAGCACCACATCTCAAATGCTTAAATTCTCTGTCCGTCTCGTTTGTTTATCATCCAGGTTTCAGATGCATTTAGGCCGTGTTCCAAACAGAGGATTTTAGAATTCTTTTCCTTATATGCTCATTCAAATACTTTGTTGTCTGAATTTTTTTGTTTTTTCTCGAAAGCTGGTTTTGCTTGCCCAATTCTTGCTTTTATTTCGTTGGTGCATCTTACATCTTGGCTCAGCATTTATCCTAAATATTTAAATTTTGCTACCTGTTCAATATTATTGTTTCCTATTTTGATGTTCATAGCTTTGGGGTCCTTTGAGAATGTCATGCACTTCGTTTTGTTCATGTTAATTTTCATATCATAAGCCTCTGCTGTGTGGTCGATCAGCTTTAATATTTCCATCAGGTCACTCCTTCTGGTTGCTACAATTGCTTGATCATCCACAAATTTTATTTCTTTTATTTGTTCACCATTTATGGTCACTCCTAAATTGCTGTTTCCAAGGACTTCTGCCATCATTTCCTCCACACAGAAGTTAAATAGGCCTGGTGAAAGTAGGCAGTCTTGTCGTACTCCTTTTTCTATTTTTGTTGGGTCTGTTTCCAAGTTATCAATGTATACTATGGCTTTCTGTTATTTGTACATTTTTTTTTTTATTAAGTTTAGTATGTTTTCGACCATTCCTATTTTTTCCAGGATTGAGAAGAGTTTTGGCCACTCTATTCTATCGAAGGCTATCTCAAAATCAATGAAGCAGATGTAAAGATTTTTTCTTAGGTCAATAAATCTCTCTCCCATGAGCCTTAGGGCTGCAATGGCATCTCTTGTGCCCCTATCTTTTCTGAAACCAAATTGGACGGGTGCTAAATACCTGTTAATTTTGTCACTGATTCTCTGTATTATTATTTTTAGTAGTATTTTGGATACATGCGGGATAAGGCTGATAGTCCGGTGTTGGCTGCATTTCTTGGTATTGTGCTTTTTGGGGAATAGGTTTATGATTGCTGTGCAATGATCTTCAGGCCATGAACCTTCTTTGTGCATCTGGTTTGTTAAGGTGAAAATACTTTCATGTAGCTCATCACCACCCTCTGTAATGAGCTCAATAAGCAAGGAGTCAGTTCCTGCTGCTTTTCCATTAGGCACTGCTTTTAGTGCCGCTTCAAATTCTTCTTTGGTTATTGGCAGGTCTTCCATCTTGTCTTCTGAGCCACACCTTTTGATTTCTATTTCTTGTTGGTGGTCTCTTTGGTAGAGTTCAGTGATATATTCTTTCCATCTTGTTTTTATTTCTTTAGGTTCTGTCAAAAGTTGACCATGTTTGTTGTTTATGGTGCTGGATCTTATTCACTTCTTCCTTGTGAAGTGTCTAATTTCGTTGAAAGCTAGATCTGATCTGCCTTTTTTACCTAGATCTTCAATGAACCTAGACCTCTCGCTCCACTACGTTTCCCTTGCTTACCTACACTCTCATTGTAGTTCATTTTTTAATTTCTTATGTTTGTTTGTTATTTGTTTTTTAGGAGCATTAGCAACTAAGGCCATATTGCTCCGGGGATATGCGGTGGTCATTCCCTGAACTTTCCGCATCCTCCGTATTTGGTGGTCACGGGCTCGAACCCCGGTCTGATCAAGAAGCATGTGCTACGCACTGCTGCTCCTGCCCACCTTGCTACGGAGGTGCATTTCTTATATTTTGCTACACCTTCTTCAGTACTGTTGGTTTTCCATTTCCTTTTTTTTCCTCTACTTTTGCCCATATTTCTTGTGAGATCCAGGGTTTTTGTTCCTTTGAAGCCTACAATTCCTGTTGCTGCTCTGGTTATGGTTTCTTTAATAAACTTCCATTCTTCTACTACTGTTTTGATTTCATTAAGATTTTTTTGTACCGCTTCGCCTATTGCGTCTTTGAATTTTTGCTTTGCTTCTTCTTGTCTTCATCATCAACAGCCATTTTCAATTCATTGCAGAATGAAGGCCTCTACAGCAACTTTCCAGTTCCTTCTGTTTTGAGCACTGGCCATCCATTTACTACCCACAAACTCATGAATTTCATCTATCCATCTCGGCCTTTGTCTTCCAGGTTTTCTTCTAGCTTCTCTTGGATACTATTCTGTTATTTTATTAGTCCATCTGTCATCATGTCTTCGAGCAACGTGTCCTGCCCAAGACCATTTTAGTTCTTTAGTTTTGATAAGAATGTCCTTTACTTGATTTTGCTGCCTAATCCATGTGTTTCTCTCCTTATCTAACAGTGTGATTCCCAATATAATTCGTTCCATTCTTCGCTGTGTAGTTCTCAGTTTCTCTTCCATTCTGTAGTTCTCAGTTTCTCTTCCATTCTTTTGATGAGTGCTCAAGTTTCACTTCCATAAGTCATGGTGGGGAGTATACATTGGTTCATTATTTTACGTTTCAGACAAACTGAGATATTGCTTTTCAGTATGTGACTATATTTCCTGAATGCTATCCATCCAAAATTTATTCTTCTCTTGAGTTCCAGTCATTTATTATTATTACAGCTAATAACTTGTCCTAGATAAGTATATGACTCCACCTTTTCAATTAATGCTCCTTCAATCATTATTTCCCTTTCTGTGGCATACTTGTTCATCATTACTTTTGTTTTAGCCATATTCATCTTTAGTCCAAAATCCCTACTAACTGTGCATAATTGATTAATATTTTCCTATAATTCTTTGGGATCGTGGCTTATGACCACAATGTCATCTGCAAATCGTAAATGGTTTAGGTACTCACCGTTCACATTGACTCCTTTCTGCGACCAGTCTAATCTTCTGGAAGCTTCTTCAAGGGCAGCAGTAAACAGCTTCGGAGATATTGTGTCTCCTTGTCGAACTCCTTTCTCAATTTTAAATTTCCTACTGTCTTTGTCTAGTCTAATAAAGGAGGTAGCATTCTCGTATATTTTCTTCAAAATCATAACACATGGAGTATCTATGCCTTGTCTTTCGAGTCCCCGAGACATTGCCATATGCTGTATGGAGTCAAATGCCTTTTCATAATCCACAAATGCCAGGCATAATGGGTTTTATATTCATTTGCTTTCTTCATTAGCTGTGATATTACGTGAAGGTGATCCATAGTTGAGAATCCTGTCCTAAAGCCAGCTTGCTCTTTCGGTTGATTCTCATCAAGTATTCTTTCTAATCTGTTAGTAATGACCCTTGTGAACAACTTGTAGATGTGGGATAACAAGCTAATTGGTCTATAATTTCCAATTTTTGATTTATCTCCCTTCTTATGCAGCAAAATTATGATTGCATTATTCCACTGCTTAGGCGTCACACCTTTTCTAATGCACTTTGTAAAGAGCCTTGCCAGTTTTTGTGTTATGTCTCTTCCTCCCAATTTTAAGAACTCTACAGTAACTTCATCTTCCCCCGGGGCTTTCCGATTCTTCATTTTCTTCAATGCATGTTCTACCTCATCAGGAAGAATATCGGGTATGTCGTATGTGTTGCTACTTTGCAATCCACCTTCCCCACTGCTAGCATTATTTCCCTGCTACTTGTATAATTCTCTATAGTAGTCTTCTGCTATTTGAATTATGTCTTCTCTGCTATTTATAAGTACACCATCGCTATTCTTCAGTTTCAGTATCATTTGTCTTTCTGTATTACTGCTCATTGCTGCTGATTTAAATCCTTTGTTTTCCCTTAATGCTTGTTCTACTTTTCTTGTGTTAAAACCTCTTATGTCCTCTCTGAGTCTCTTTCGTTCCATGGTTTTGCATAACTCTGTATACTCAATTTTCTCCCTGTCAGTGTTTTTCTTGCTTTTCATTTGTCGTCTTCGGTTCATCATGAAAAGTGTTTCTTGACTATTTTTTTTTCTTTTTGGATTTCTTTTTTCCTATAGGTTTCTTGGGCTTTATCACTTTCAGAAAGTTGTAATATTCCTCGTCGATATCTTGGTCCTGAGCAGTCTTCAGAAGCTCAAACTTGTTCTTAAGTTCCAGTATATACTGCTTTTTCTCCTCTGCTGTTATCTCAAATACCTTTGTATTATTAGCATTAGTAGAAGCATTTGATGCAAGAAAGCAAGCTTATGCAGCATCAGCCAAAAAAATAAAAAATAACCACTTCCACTTCACCCCTCTGTTCGTTCGAAATACCTGTACAGCTGAGCCTTTAACTTATTTAGGCTATCAACTTCCACGACAAGGGATGGAAGTCTATTCCAGCAACGAACTACCCGCTGGCTAAAGGCAAATTTCCTCACGTCTATCCTACATCTGTCTTTCCTCAATTTGAATTTATGCCCTCTCAGGTGATTATTCTGAGCAAAAGGAAGAATCCCATCAGCACTGAGCATGCTCAAACCATCCAAGGCTTTATACACCTCTATCAGTTCACCTCGCCGGAGCCTAGTCTCCAGACACTGTAATTTGCAAAACATAAGCCTTTCTTCGTAAGAGCACCCCTTTGTTCCATTCACTAATCTTGTTGCCCTTCTCTGTACTCGTTCCAGCATCTCTACATCCTTCTTGAAATGAGGCCTCCAGACCTGTATACAGTACTCATCTCTACATCCTTCTTGAAATGAATACAGCTAGAGTACCTGTATACAGTACTCTAGCTGTGGTCTGACCATTGCCTTATACAAGAGAATAATCACCTCCTTATCCCTGCTAGAAAAATTCCTATATATCATCGACAATACACCATGAGCTACACTTTCAGCCCGTCTGCAGTGCTCAGAAAATTTCATATCTGAATGCACAACCACCCCCAGGTCGCTTTCATTCTCTACCACTCTCAGTGTAGTACCACAGAGTTGATACGTTGCTCTGGGGTTGCTGTTTCCCATATGTAGTACTTTACATTTGTCAATGTTAAACTTCATTTGCCACCTCTCAGCCCATCTGCTCAACCTTTCCAAATCCTGTTGCAGTAGCATAGTGTCAGTAGTGCCCTTGACAACCCTGCCAACCTTCGTATCGTCGGCAAACTTGGACATTAAGCTTGACATACCATCATCAATATCATTTATAAATACAGAAAACAATAATGGACCCAATACTGAACCCTGAGGGACTCCACTAATAACATTAGTCCACGATGAGCAGTATCTATTGATTACCACTCTCTGTCTTCACCCCCTCAACCACCCCTTTATTCATAGCAGCAATTTGTCTCCAATGCCACACTGCTCCAATTTGTGCAGCAGTCTTCCATGTGCAACAGTATCAAAAGCCTTTCTAAAATCCAAGTATATAATATCAAAGTTATTCCCTGCATCCAGTTCTTTTGTGACTGCATCATAGTATCCAATCATATTGGTCAGGCTGTGTCTGAACTATAACTGAATTCTTGTCTAGATGATCCTGCAGTGCTTCTTTAACCAGTGCCGCCATTAATTTTTTAGGAATGAAGTTAAACTAACAGGTCTATAATTACTTGTGTCAGCCTTTGATCCTCCTTTGTGAATTGGGGTCACATTTGCACATCTCCAGTCCATGGGTACTTCCCCTGAGTCCAAGGAATCTCTCATAATTATGGCTAAGGGTTTGCTTACATCCTTTGCTGTTTCCTTTAATATAACTCGATAGATCCCATCCACCCCAGGTGCCTTTCTTGTATTTATCTTCAACAATTTGTCCTCCACTTTACTCTCAGTTATTACAATATTCTCTAGCTTACTGCCAGAGTTGAATACACCTCAGGCATTCCCCTCGCTGAATAACTCCTCATGTGTGAATGTCGGTGCAAAATATTCATTCACTTTGTTAGCTATCTTAGCAGGATCATCAACAGCTGACCCATCGATATCAAGTGGACCAATCTGATTCATCCCCTTCCTTCTAGAGTTTACATAAGTAAAGAACTCTTTGCTGTTTTTCTTTGCATCCCTTGCCAAAGATTTCTCGTAATCTGCCTTCGCCTGCCTAACCTCCTTTGTAACTTGGTTACAGATCAACTTGTATCTATCATAGGCTTCTGTGACACGTGTTAATTTGTATGTATCCCATGCATTTTTCTTCTCTGCCATATCTTCCATTAGTTCATCTGACATCCACTTAAGCCTAAACCATGAACAATATTTCTTAGTTGGTATGTGAAGCCTAGTAGCTTCCAAGATAAGTTCTTTGGATGCTTCCCATTCTGAATTTGCTGTTGGTAACATCATCAGTTGGTCCCACTGTATGGAATTTAAATACCGTCTCAGTCCATCGTAGTCGCCTTTACGAAAGCAACAACCCTTCCCTTTACCCCTGATGGTAGTTACCTCCTTGAGTAAATCCCACTGCAGCACACTGTGATCACTGCCACCTAGTGGTTCCTGTATCTGCAGATTCTTAGTGCATGATAATCAAATCAAGAGTATTGCTCCCTCTAGTTGCCTCCCGATCATGCTGATTTAGAAAACAATCATCAAATAAATCCACAAAACCCTTGCTAGTGTGTGAGTGACCAACCCACAAATTCCAGTCAATATGTGGGAAATTAAAATCCCCATTATAAGAGTCTCTGATTTACTGGCTCACTCTATTTCCCCGTACAGTTTCTTATTATACTCAACAGAGTCATTAGGCCTATAGCACACTCCTCCTCTCAATTTTGATCTCCCAATGCTTATGTCACACCAAACTGACTCGACATTGCACTGTCCAGCAATGTCGACTGGCTTCACTTCCTTGGATTTTATGTATTTCTTAACTAATAGCATAAACCCTCCTCCCTTCCTATCCTGTCTATCCTTTATGTAGACATTGTACTCCCCAAATTCCATTTCTGCATTCCTTATATCTGTGTGACACCACGTCTCTGAAATCCCCACAATATCTGCCTTTGATATTTTGCGCAATACCTCAAATTCATCAAATTTATTTACTAAACTCCTAGCATTGGTGTACACGCAAGTATACATTATTAGCTACCCTAATACAACCTATGTGTTTATTTGTACTCCAATGATTCATAGCTGTCTCTGAAATATCCTGCATTTTATTTTCCAGGCTGCAACTCATTCCAATAGAAGCAGTGCAAGAATCACTTTCACCTCTGCCAGTGGCTACTGTTAATCTATTAATCCTTGTATTCCCCCAATCTAGCAGTTTTCCGACCCACCTGACTCTGCCTCGATAGCATCAGCAAACATCCTTGCACCCTTTCTATTTAAGTGTATCCCATCCCTGTAGAAGCAGTCTCTCCTGTTAACAAGTACAGACCAGGCTGAAATAAAATTCTACCCCTTGAGCCTTGCACAATCCTTCCAGGGCCTAATTGATCGACAGGGCTCTCATCATATACTCCCTCCTATCGTGTCGCGGCAGAATTGCAGACACTTTCAAATTCAACCCTAATTCACGGCTTTTTTTCATCAGTGACCTGTACTTGTTAAGTAATTCCGCCGGTCTCCTACTCTTAATATCATTAGTGCAACGTGTACAACTATATCACCTTTTGTGCCGTTAAAAGATGATATCCGCTCTACAACGTCATCAACCTTTGCCCCTGGCAGGCATAGCCTGGTCCTGTTCCACCTATCCTTTTTACAAAGCATGTTTCCCGTTTCCCTGACAATAGAGTCACCAACAACTACTAGTTCCTTTGGGACCAGCGCATTCTGCCTTGGGGGCTGCCGCTGTGTTGCCGATGACCAAGTGGAAGCTCTGGCATTGGTGTGGGCAGCTGAGAGCTTGATGGGCCCTCACTTTTAATCCTTCAAGGGCATCCACCCTGTCCTTCAAGCTCTCATATAGGCCCATAACAATGCTGAGTTGTCGCCTGATTTCCTTACACTCCTTGCATCGCGCACACAGAACGACATCCCCCATGGCAGTATCATGTCCCGTATTTGACTGCTCCACAAAATCAAGCAAGTACTGCATTTTAATAGGCTGTGATTCAGAGGGCAACTGACCCCCTCAGTTCTCCCCTGAGCCACAGCACTCCCATTAGCTTGAGCCTTTTGCTTTGCTGCTCTGGTCAGAGTCATGATTTCGATTTAATTTGAATAAAATTTCAATTTCAGTACAAAATTAAAACCCTAAACTTATATCTCAACACAGTTATAACGCTATATTTATGTTTCAGTATCGAGTGTTATCTACGAAATCCCTTTATATAACTTCCGTATCAAGTTAAGTATTAATTATTTATTTTTTACTAATTATTTATGTTACGTAACCCAAGTCGTTATATGTATAATTAAAAGTACAATTTAATTGAAATGAAGTTCAACAAGATTAATTATCTGATTAATTGACAATATTATGTACTATACTATACTATATTAAGCTTATGCTATCTATTTTCAGATATTTTGTATCGCGTTACAATGAATTTGATACCCTGTCCGATACTAAGTAATACCTACAAAATCTCTATCTAAGTTACTAAGTTATTAATCTTAGTATCGTAAATAAGAATATAAAACTACTCTAGAAAATAAGTTAATATGCCAATTTAAGCTAATAAAACAGAAAATAAATCAGAAAAAACTTCTCTGTTCCAGGAGCGGCAAAAATGTACGTCCGCACAGGATACCCTCGTTCTCTTATTTACTCGAGTCAGTTTTTTCCTTTCCTTTCCTACATCTATATCAAGTGTACATCTTACCATTCTGTGATCACTTTCAATATTTAACTTATTCAGGACGGTAACATCATGCACAATATATCTTCTGTTAGTGAGGATGAAGTCGATTTCATTAGTATTTAAGCCATTTGGACTCTTCCATGTCCACTTTCTGTTCACCCTTTTCTTGAAAAAAGTGTTCATTACTGACAGTCCTTGAGATTCTGCAAATTCCACAAGTCTTTTACCGCTTTCATTTGTTTCACCAATTCTAAAATTTCCTATAGTTTCCCCTTTCTGCACTGTTTTGTTTTTTTTTCCAACCTTAGCATTGAAGTCCCCCATAATAATAGTGTAGTGGATTTTCTGCTCATCTAGAAGACTCTCAATTTCGGTGTACATTTCTTCAACCTCTTCATCATCATGGCTCGATGTTGGTGCATAAATCATTATAATCTTTAGCTTGTTCCTCTTAGAAATCTTGAGTATTAGTCTTGACACCCTTGGTGATGTACTTTTGAATTAATTCCAAAATGTTGTTTTTGAAATCTTTATGGACCAGAAACTCAACTCCACCTTCACTCCTTTCACTGTTTCCATTGGTGTATAGCAGATTTCCACTTGATAAACTTATAAGTGATTCATTTCTTCTTCTTGTTTCAGCCAAACCGATGATATTCCAATTCACATTTTAAAATTCCTTTTCCAGCTCTAATATCCTGTCTTCACCGATGAGTGATCTTACGTTGTAACAGGCCAAGTTCAGTTTCCCTGCATGGCAGCCTGGTCGTACCCAGAGATTCTTAGTACCCTCTGCTTCCACTCTGACCTTGTCGCTGCCGTAAGAGGGAGAGTGAAAGCTGCTGGGGACTGAGGGCCATTTGTTTTGTCGTGTGGTCATATGCTGGAGGGTTTGGTCTTTTCCTGTTCACGCTGACCAGGCGTCTTGAAGAGAACGTTCGTTGCCACCTAAGTGACGTAACAGGGCTTACCGTCGAGAAGGTGTGCATGAGTGGATTTTAGTGAGGCAGTCCAACCGGACTTCTCCTAAATCTTCTGTAATAGAGAAATATTGGATCCATCAGTGTTTTAGGCTAAAACACAGGATACCTGTTCCCCTCTAAGCCCCTGTCTGTCTGAATAATTCTAAATATTTCTTCTTGTCTTAATAATTCTAAATTCCACTTCTTCCTGTTCCTCCGTTTCTTTAGTGATTTAAATTGTAGTTTGCTCTTTAACATTACAAAATTGTGATCACTATCTGCATCTGCACCTGGGTAAGCTATGGACTTTCTGACTTGGTTTCGATATCTTTCTTTTACTAGGGCCGACCGGGCTAGCCAGGCGGGTAAAGTGCCTCCCTGGCAACCCAAAGGTCCTGGGTTCGAATCCCGCTGCGGGCTTGGATCAAAAGTACTGCAAAAACCTTGGGAGGTGCATTATGGCCACAGAAGCCGATGCGCCAACAACTACAAAAAAAAAAAAAAAAAAAATCCTTTTACTAGGATATCATCTAGCTGATATCTATTTGAGTCTCAAGGGTATATCTATTTGAGTATACCTTCTTCTTTTGGGAACTTGGTACCATGTATTTGTGACGATGAGTTTCTCTTGTCTGCAGAAATCTACAAGGCGCTTCCCTCGTTCATTTGGGTTTCCCAGTCCGTAATTTCCAGTGATCTTGTCTTCTCTTTCTTCTCCTACCACCGCATTCCAATCTCCCATGATCACCACATTGAGGTTTGATTGTGTGTCTTTGAGTACTTCCTCCTGTTGTTCGTAGATGTCTTCTACTTCCTGTTCCTCGTGGTTTGACGTTGTCATGTAGACTTGGATGATTAACATGTCTGTTGGTACTGCTGCTATTCTTGCTGTTATTATTCTCGTACCTATGACACGTATGTCTGTTATTTCTTTTCCGATTTTTCTTTCCATAATTAGTGCTACACCTCCTTGTCCATTTGTGGTGCCAGAGTGAATTACTCTGAATCACTAGTGAAGTCTCTACAGAAGTCTGAGTGAATCACTACAGAAGTCTCCTTCTTTCCATCTGACGTCGCTTAATCCTAAAATCTTGAGTTGGTATCGTCTCATTTCTTTTTTAATGCATTCCAGCTTTCCTGTCTGGAGCAGAGTTCTGATGTTCCAAGGTTCTGTAAGAATTTCGTTGGCTGACGGCCTGAGAAGCCTTACATCTCCTGCCGGACAAGACATCTAGTGCTTGACTGACCAAGGTTTCGTTGGAGTTACCTGTGAAGAAATGTGTGGAAAATTCATGAGTGCTAATAGATCAGAGTGTTGAAATAAATAGCTACAGAAAGCAAAAAGGTATACGAAGACTATAAAGCTTGTAGTTGGGTGTTATTTCCTGTTCATGCCAATGATAATCCTGGATATATGGTTGAATTAACAAGTCAGTTAAGTGTAAAGAGAAGTGTAAATTACACAAAATGCCAAAAACTAATAGGAAAAGGATAGCAGAAATACGAGAAATTTGTGTCAGTGTGAAAAATAAAGAAAGAATGTGAATATCCTATATGTTATAATGAATTAAGTAAAATGATATGCTGAATTGTAAAGCCAATTAGAGACGAGTGATCTGTAAAGCAAAAATGATTAAATTAATAAAAGCAATAGTATCAGATATGTGTGGGCACATTTGTATCGACAAGGTAGGCATCGGCCATTTTCAATCCACTGCTGGATGAAGGCCTCTCCAACAAGGGATGAGGGCAAACTAAGGGCAGAAATGAAATTCAGATGTGCTTGTCTTCCTCGTCATTGGATGGGACAGGAGGACATGTTCTGATAGTGAAAGCAGCTGAGGGATCAAGATTGAAAAATAGTGATGAGGTACGTTTAGCAGTAACTAAAGAGCTTAAAAGCAGCTTAAAGAAAATTAGGATAAGGAGGCTTCGGAAGATTAGGGTTAATGGTGTGGTATTGGAGATGCAAACATAAAAGGTACTAAAAGAGGTAAAGGAATGCGAGAGCATTAAACGATTGGGCGTGATTCTCTCGACTCCAAAAGAGCCAGGGCGAAACATAATATTGTATGATGTGGAAAAAACAACAAACAAAAATTGTTTGTTGTTTTTTCCACATCATACAACAAAAATTTACTAAATATGAACATCTCTAGGGAGGAAGTGAAGATTGAGATATTTGTCCGTTTTTGTAGTATTAATAAAGCAAAAACAGGAAATAATTGGGTCCTCCAGGTGTCAAAGCGTATTAGAAGTCATTTGTTACTGCATGGTAGGATTTTCATTGGCTTCATGTCGTATAAGTTCGATGACTTTCATTTACGTTGTGCTACAATTGTCAGGGATTTGGTCATACAGCCAGAACATCTTATCGCACAGACCCTGTCTGCAGTCACTGTGCAGGTATAGGACACTCCTACACATTTTATACTCATCAGTGAGAACAACCGATCTGTTCCAACTGTAATGCAAAAAATCGAGCTGCAAATCATTCTGTAAGGAGTAAACAGTGTCCAGAATACTTGAATGCACTTAGGTTCGTCAAAGAAAGAGCACGGCAATTTGATAACGTTAATGGCAGATACTGATAATCACTTAATTCTTAAACAGTACAATGCAAAATCGAATGGTAACCTACGTATACTACAGATTAATGCTCAGAGATCAAAATCGGTGGCTGATGAAGTTA
Organism: Mastigoproctus giganteus; assembly: GCF_048544385.1. Taxonomy (NCBI): domain Eukaryota; kingdom Metazoa; phylum Arthropoda; class Arachnida; order Uropygi; family Thelyphonidae; genus Mastigoproctus; species Mastigoproctus giganteus. The sequence continues at coordinate 48,154,632 of NC_143576.1, read as the reverse complement.
GATTAGTGTGCAGCAGAGAGAATATTGATATAGCCTGCATACAGGAACCATACTTAGTGAAAGGTCGGCCTACAGGACATCCACCTTCAGCACATGTACTCTGTGCAGATGAACCAGACTTAAGAGCTGCAATTGAAGTGTTTAATAAAGACATAATTATTACTGTTATAAATTCGTTGTGCTCTTCACAGATGGTGTGCACAGGGGGTAGAGATCTTGCATCATTCTATCTATGTTGTATCTATTGTCATCACTTAACAGACATTAATTTCTACATCAGGTACGTGGAACTGGTTCAAAATCTCTTGGGGTGTAATTCAGTAATATTTGCGATGGATTCTAACGCAAGATCAGCATTGTGGTTTGATAGAATTACAAATGATCGTGGTCGTCAACTAGATGAATTTTTGGCTTGTTGTGGATTGTTTATACAAAATCTACCAAGTTCAGATAGTACTTTCTTCATTGTTAATGGAGAATCAAATATTGACTTGACATGACAATCTGTAACGTAAGGGCAGCTGGTATCGTGGATAATTGGCAATTAAGAGCAGACTGGGTCTGCTCTGATCATCGGGCCATTGTATTTTCTGTCAGGGACATAACAAAACTAGCTCCGTCTCAGGAACAGTCACAACGATTTGCTATCGAAAATGCAAAGTGGAATAGGTTTGACTTGTTTTATTTGGTTTTTAGAAGCATTAGCAACTAAGGCCATATTGCTCCGGGAAATGCGGTGGTCATTCCTTGACCTTTTCGCATCCTCCGTATTTGGTGGTGACGGGCTCGAACGCCGAGTCTAATCAAGAAGCGTGTGCTACGCACTGCTGCTCCTTCCCACCTGGCTACAGAGGCGCCAAAAATATAGGTTTGACGAACATATTCATGTCCGACTTGGGAATCTGGGTATTTGAGCATTCAGTCAGATGTCTGGAGAGAATGCAGTGGGGTAACTTCAGCGCTCTCTCTTTGAGTCTTCCAGCACATCTATGAAGCAAAAGAACTGTAACAGGATTCCAGTTAAATGGTGGTCTGGTGAGTTAAGCCAACTTCGGAAGCAGGTTCATAAAGCACGATTGTTTGTTTGTTTGTTATTTGGTTTTCAGGAGCATTAGCAACTAAGGCTCCAGGGATATGCGGTGGTCATTCCCTGACCTTTCCGCATCTTCCGTATTTGGTGGTGACGGGCTCGAACCCCGGTCTAATCAAGAAGCGTGTGCTATGCACTGCTGCTCCTTCCCACCTGGCTAGGGAGACGCCTTCATAAAGCACGGAAAAGGTACCAAAGAAGTAGGCTTAACAATGGGGAGGAGGAAGTTAATGTACTTAAAGTAGAGTATCAAAGGATACGGAATGCATACATGCGTATGATATCTAAATCAAAATTAACTGCCTGGAGAACGTTGGTTAGAACATTGGGCAATGAGGAATTGTATATAAGCTATGTACTGGCCAGACTAAAATATATAATGGAGATACAGCATACTCTACTGGAAGTGTTGACCAGGAAAGTACAAGTTGGAGAGAAAGTATGTCTGCGATTTTGGATCATCTGATTGGAGATACTATCTCCGAGCAAGACGATGAGGAACAGATGTTGATGAAAAGGCTTAATCATGCTTACTCTGGGGTACATAACTAGGATCCCTTTAGCCTGATTGAACTCTGTGATGCAGTACAACGCATAAGGAACAATAAATTCCTAGGGATGGACCTCATTGAAGTAGAGGTCATTAAAAGGGCTCATTAACTGATATCAGGGATCTTTCTGGAAGCTTTTAATAGCTGCCTGTATGACAGGGCCTTTCCATCACCATGGAAGGATGCCCTATTAAAGCTGATACTGATACTGAACCATGTAGGCCAAAGAATGATCCACGATCTTATCGACCTATTGCCCTCCTCTATGGATTAGGAAAGGTGTCTGAAATGATGCTGGCGAGACGGATTACTGACTACACTGAAAAAAAAACTTAGGCTGGTCTGGCAGACAATATTGTTTTACCCCAGGTCGTGGAACAGAAGATGCACTTCGGCATTGCAAAACTATATATTAGGCTTGAACAGTAAGTATATCCTTGGAATCTTTATTGACTTTGAGGGAGCTTTTGACTCCATTCAATGGAGCAACGTTCTTATGATGTTGAGACTTGCAGGCTGTTCAACTAAGATCTTTAGGGTGGTAAAGGACTACTTTCATGCACCGTGCTGTGACTGTTAAGTCGTCAGTTGATTCGATTGTACGAGAGGTGACCAGGGGATGCCCACAAGGATCGGTTTCTGGACCACTAACGTGGAACCTAGTTTTGGAGGACTGGTTGCATAGGGACTTTGAGCATACAGAGATGGTGGCATATGCCGATGATCATGTGTTGCTTATTGAAGGAAATACACGGATGCAACTAGAAACCAGGTCACAGCAGGTTTTGTTTGAACTTAATAACTAGTGTAGGTTACATAAACTGACTGTATCAGGAACCAAAACAAGAACAATGGTCTTTAAAGATCAATTTTCGAGTAGAAGATCCCTGGTTGTTAGAATGAATGGATCGAGCAAGGAAATTAAAATATCTAGGCATTATCATTATGTTTGATCATTATGTTTGAGGGATCTTTGACTTTCAACTCACATGTTACTTATCTATCAGAAAAGGTGAGGAAATTTATTGGGATGATTACTCGAATCACTAGAATTGGCTGGGGAATAAAACGTAAAGCGCTGAACTTGCTATATGAATGTGTATTTATCCCCATGGTAATGCATGGTGCACCAAAAGTATTTACTAGAAAGCTCAGTTCCATTCAAAGAGTAATGCTCCTTAGGATGTGCATGGGATGCAGAACTGTGTCGACCCCAGCTTTGCAGATTGTGACTGGAAAATTGCCTATTGATCTGCATTTATTGTATTGTGCATGAAAGTCTGGCAAGAGCGTTGGAGTGTTTGTGATAAAGGGCAGATTACACAAAAATGTTTCCCACATTTAAGAAATGCAGCCTAGATAAAATTCAAAAGGTTTGCCCCAAACTTACAAGCTATGTTCTTATTAACTGGTCATGGTTCGATTAACTGAACATTGCATGATTTAGGAATTAATGAGATCTAGTTGCCATTGTGGTGAAAGAATATCATGGGAACATATTATGTACAACTGTGAGGAGGGCTGTGATCTACAAATTGAATTGGTACCTCGGGTTAGTAATCTCAATCTTATGGCAGAAGGCTGTCAGACAATTCCAGTTGATAAACAGGAGAACTTCTTGGCTTTGCAACTGGAATATTTCTTAGGCGGAACTCTTCTGCATCTGGAAGCCTTGGATTTGCAATGCGGAATGGTGTATGGCGAATTACCTAGAATTCTGTGAAATCATTGAGGCTTGAGTCTGCTATATCCACTGCAACTCCAGCTCCTTGTGCTGGAATTTCTGCTCTCGGTAGCTCCTGGCGCTGGTATTTCTCTTTTCAACAGACTGTGAACAGATACAGATCTTTCCAATGAAGTTTGGAGTCTGTCTAAAATTTAATTTTATGTATATTTTATTTTTTATGTAATTTGATTATTTTTCATTTATTCATATCAATCTTTTTTGGTCATGGCAAGTTTTTTCCCTCCCTGTACTTGGGCAAACAGGAGAGGGAGTATATAAAAGTACTGCTAAATTATGTGTAACTGACAGTGGGGTTGCCATTGGTTGGCTGGGACCGCTTTAAGTAATAAATATCAATAACTATCAACCAGTTCCTTCTGTTTTGTGCAAAGGGCACCCGCTTACTATCCACAAATTCGTGAATTTCATCTGTCCATCTCCATCATTGTCTTCAGGTTTTCTTTTAGCTACTCTTGGGTATAATTTTGTTATTTTCTTAGTCTATCTATCATCATGTCTTCGAACTATGTGTCCTTCCCAAGCTGTTTTAAGTTCTTTAGTTTTGATAAGAATGTCCTTTACTTGAGTTTGCTGCCCAATACATATGTTTCTCTTCTTATCTAACAGTCTGATTCCCAATATAATTCGTTCTATTCTTTGCTGCTTTTCATAGTTCTCAGCTTCTCTTCCATTCTTTTGGTGAGTACCCAAGTTTCACTTCCATAAGTCATGGTGGGGAGTATACATTGGTTCATTATTTTATGTTTCAGACAAATTGGGACATTGCTCCTCAGTATGTGACTATATTTCCTGAATGCTATCCATCCAAAATTTATTATTCTCTTGACTTCCGGCCATTTATCATTATTACAGCTATTGACTTGTCCCAGATAACTATATGAATCCACCTTTTCAATTACTGATCCTTCAATGATTATATCCCTTTCTGTGGCATACTTGTTCATCATTACTTTTGTTTTAGTCATAGTCATCTTTAGTCCGAAATCCTAACTCTGCATAACTGATTAAGATTTTCCTCTAATAGTTTAGGTACTCTCCATTCACATTGACTCCTTTCTGCAACCAGTCAAATCTTCTGAAAGCTTCCTCAAGAGCAGGTGGGCACACCTTGTCCATACTTTGTGAGAGGTATACTGCTTTCCCCATTTTGATCTCAGTTAGTTTATTTTTTAAATTTCTTCTCTTCCCCAGATATGGACAAGTGTAGAAATGTAGTCCTTGATGCATGATCAGGTGTAGTCCCCTGATGAAATACCTGATCATGTTATTATTATTATTATTATCATTAGCCATATGGTGCAAGGAAGCCTGAGGCTTATACTGCAACAGCCAAAAAAAAAAATTTTTTTTTAACCCTGAGAGTGAGAGAGAGAGAGAACAAGGGTCAGAAGTAAAAGAGAATCACCAAGAAAAAGAAGAATGGTGATATCCAACTCAGGACCCTGGGTGTGCAAAGCCCATACTCACCAGATGTGAGCCCCTATACAGTCAGTCCTCGTATAACACGTGTTTACACTACACAAATTCGACCATACACGATGTATAAATAGGGGAACAATATCGTACATAATCGTATATAACATGAACCGAATTGGCTTATGCCGATTCGCCTTTGTGTTTACAAGAAATGGCAGTCGAATGCCGAATAACTCCAACTGAACGCAACACGATAGCAATAAAGAGAAGATTCTGAAAATATATTTATGTTTTTTGTATCAGTGAAGCTTTTGCTTTTCGCCATAATAATGTAAAAACCCACACAATTCCAGCTATCGGTATTATCGCAAATGCAATTAGATTGCGTTTACTACCAGTTTATAACAGATTCCACTAGCAGAAACGCAGCTGGAAATAGTTTTTATTGTTTTATGGTAGTAACCCCTAGAAATGTGCTTTAGTAAAATGTGAGCTAGTGAGGTGTTAGTGTCTCTCTCTCCCTTTACGGTATTGTTTATTCTGTTGATACACGCAAGCAGCTTTGTTTATGTGTATCAAGTGTGCCTCCTCATTTTGTAATTGTGCTTTATTCCCTAAAATGAGTAAAATACTTAAAAGGTGTGAAAACGAAGCGTCCTGGTGAAGGCACTACAGATTCATAGAGAAAAAGAAAAGTAATATCGATAAATACAGGCGGACTGGTTCAAAAATTCTTACCCAGGAAAATTTGTAGCAGCTTCATACTAGCGTTTATGGCCAAAATCACACCGGCCCACCGGGGTTTTCCTGGTAAGACTTATAGCCAGTCCGCCTCTGTTGATAGAGAAAAAATATGAAATTTTGAAACACTTTGAGCGAAATTAAGACCATGTGATATTGCACGTACTACTGGCCTAAATGAGGCAACGCCGAGAATTAGAAAGAATGCAGAGAAAATAAAAACAACTTTCATTGCAGGAACAACTCAAAGTGTAATTAAAATCCATTAGATCAAGACACAAAGAATTAGAAGAGATGGAACAGCTGTCATCCGTTTGGATAGAAAATCAAAAAAAAAAAAAAAAAAAACAAGCTTGCTTACGATAGAAGCAAAAGCATTAGCAAAATTTTATTATGTAATAGTCGTAATAAAATACGTAAGTATTTTATTACGATTATTTATTGTGTTTTGTAATGTTTTGGTTACAAATGTGTGTTCAATCTTGGGTGGTCGGCACCTAACCCTATTTTTCCCATAGGGCCTGTTATTTATATTGCATGATTTTGCATTGCATGAGGATTTCTAGGAACACAACTATCATGCTATACGAGGACTGACTGTATTTACTTTTGCTAACATCAGATTTAATTGCATATTTGCTCTAACCCCTTTTTTGAAATTATAGCTAAATGTGCCTACCCATTATCTGATGCTTTCTACTATTGCTTTTAGTAATTTAAAAAATATATATACAGTTTTTAAAAAATACATAAATATATATAAAGTGAGAAAAAAAAATAAGGAATGGAGGTGAGGGAGATAGAGAATAACAGAAGGGAGACAGAAGATAACTAATAACATATGCATAATAAGAAATAAATAATTACAAAATTGTCAAAATAAGGACGTTGCTACACAACTTATTAAATTGGCATTTTATCAGGTGTCAACGGCTAGGATTGCAAGCAAAATAGCAACATGTGTCTTCATTTCTGATGTAAACCGCAAGCCAAATGGTAAAAAGCATAAACATAAATAATAATGAGAAAAAAAATTGTTACAAAAATAAATGAAAATAAAATTTTGTAAACAAAATAAAAATTACAAGGATAAAAAGGGTGGTTTTAGAAAATGGCTTGTGAACTTTACAGTTGACTCTATGAAGACGAGAAATTAAACCTAGAATTGAGAACAGAAATTTCTAGAGAGATATATAACATATTAGTCTAATACGAGTTAAGGTAAAAATATTTGAACACACAGTAAAAAAGCAAGCAACCTTAAAAGAGAGCAAGAGACTTGAGATAACCCTTTGCAAAGTACTCATTCTTTGCTGTCAGGAAAAATTGAAAACTAAAAGGACGTGAAAAGTACAGAACTCTAAAAAAATATTTCCTGATATTGTTACTTTAGTAGTAACGTTTTTGGAATAAAAACAACAAATTAAGTATATTACCACATAGTTTATTAAGCATAAATTTATTATTCGTGTATATAAAAAAATAAGTAATGAGTAAAAATTAGTAAAATAAATTTCATAATAAAGTTTTTATAGAATATTCCAAATTTTTATTGAGTTCTCATCCAACACACTATGCTGACTTCTTTTGTTCTGTTTGTGTCTGTTGATGAATGACATTTCCGGAGCAGCCACGAATCAACATATTTGCTGGATCGAAGCGTGTCAGCGGTGGGCCTACAATTTTAAGAAATAGTAGGGAAGAAATTGTTTTTGTCATCAATGAACCTCTGGTTGGGCTCATGATCAGATTCATTTGTGAAAATCCTCGGTCACATTCACTCGATGAAACTGGTATCGTACTCAGAGCGTTCATCAAATGTTCTTCAATTTTTCTGAAACTGTCTTTTCGATTAGGTATTCTCGAAATCCACGAATTTTAACTCTTTCATTTAATTGAAGCCTAATTGACAATTTTCTAACTTCATTCTCACCAAATGCTAACATTTCATGTTTAGAAGATCACCAAATGCCAAAATTTCATGTTTAGAAGATTTAATACCTTCACTGTCCTTATTTTCTCTTGTCATTGATATTGTCACAAGCTCTTAAATTTGAATTTTTTTCTTTTTTTTTTTTTTTTTTTGTAACTGTCCAAAATGTCATTGTCATTCAGATATTCAGCTACTGTGGCCATGCAAACAGAGATAGGGAAGATTTACAGAAAAATGTGGATAACGCACTTCCACAAAACAACTGATGATTATAAATTTAAAATGCTGTATTCACTCTCCTGCGCGGAGAGTGAATACAGCATTTTAAATTTTGCTAATTATCAAAAAAAATTCTCATTAAATATGTTATTTAGTAAATGGAATCATGTATTGTACTTGATAAAATTTTCAAATATTTTTAATTTTAGGTGTATCATTATTTTTATTTATTCACCTTATATTCACCTTATATTCTTAAGCAGTGAACCTTTCAGGTTGTAAATTTTCTAAAGTGAGAATTTAAAAGCAAAAGTAAGGTATTTTTTTTTTAAAACAAACGACATATTTTTATAATTTTAATAAAATCTATAATTAAAATTATATTTTAACCCGCAATGTTCCATCTGTTGTTGTGGAAGTTGATAACTTAAATAAACATATATTTGTAGTGACCAGATGGGTGAAATGGGAAGAGTTTTTTTTTTTTTTTGGCTAATGCTGTACAAACTTGCTTTCTTGCATTATATGCCTCTGCTAATGCAAATATAACATTTCAATAGTTTTCTGCACATTTGTGAAGTGCAGAAAAGTATTTTAGCAAATAAAATTTAATTACCAATTTGGGATGAATTTTTTTATGGGTTTTATGTGCAGGTAACTGTGGCAGCTATGTTATCTTTATATTATTAACGTTACATTATGTTATTATTAACGTAACATTATTATATTACTAACGTAACATTATTAATTAATACTTAACTCGATACGGAAGTTATATAATGGAACTCGGAGATAATATTCGATACTGAGGGGAAAAAAAAAAAAAAAAAAAATATATATATATATATATATATATATATAAATATATAGTGTTATAACTGCGTTGGGATACGCAGTTTTAACACTTTTATAACATTTTACTGAAACTGAATCGAAATCATGACTCAAAAGGCTCAAGCTAATAGGAGTGCTGTGGCTCAGGGGAGAACTGAAGGGGCAGTTGCCCTCTGAATCACAGCCTTTTAAAATGCATTGTTTGCTTGATGTTTGTGGAGCAATCGGGTATGGGACATGATATAGCCAAGGGGAATGTCTTTGTGTGTGCACGATGTAAGGAGTATGAGGAAATCAGGAGACAACTAAGCACTGTTATGGGCTTATATGAGAGCTTGAAGGACACGGTGGATGCCCTCAAAGGATCTAATTTGAGGGACCCATCAAGCTCTCGGCTGCCCACATCAACGACAAATCATGCAAGTGCATGATCATCACGCAACACAGCGGCAACCCCCAAGGCAGAATGCACTGGTCCCACAGGAACAAGTAGTTGTTGATGATTCTATTGTCAGGGAAACGGGAAACATGGTATGTTAAAAGGATAGGTGGAACAGGACCAGGGTATGTCTGCCAGGGGCAAAGGTTGATGACGTTGTAGAGCGGATATCATCTTTTAAGGGCACAAAATGTAATATAGTTGTACACGTTGGCACTAATGATATTAAGAGTAGGAAACCGGTGGAATTATTTAACAAGTACAAGTCAGTGTTAAAAAAAGCCGTGGATTATGGATGAATCTGAAAGTATCTCCAATTCTGTGCAGGCACGATAGGAGGGGGTATATGATGAGAGCCTTGTCGATCAATTTTCCGCTGGAAAGATTGTGCAAAGCTCAAGGGGTAGAATTTTTTTCAGCTTGGTCTGTACTTGTTAACAGGAGAGACTGTTTCTACATGGATGGGATACACTTAAATAGAAAGGGTGCAAGAATATTTTCTGATGCTATGGAGGCAGTGCTAGGTGGGTCGGAAAACTGCTTGTTTGGGGGAGATACATGGATTAATAGATTAACAGTGGCTGCTGGAGGAGGTGTAAGTGATTCTTGCACTGCTTCTATTCGAATGAGCAGCAGCCTGGAAAACAAGATGCAGGGTATTTCAGAGACTGCTGGGAGTCATTGCGATACAAATAAACACATGGGTTGTCTTAGGGTAGCGAAGAATAGGAACAGGTACATGTATACTTGTGTATACAGCAATGCTAGGAGTTTGGTAAATAAATTTTAAGAATTTGATGTATTGCTCAAAACATCGAAAGCAGATATTGCTGGGACATCAGAGACCTGGTGTCACACAGATATAAGGAATGCAGAACTGGAATTATGGGGAGTACAATGTTTACAGGACTAGGATGGGAGAGATTATGCTATTAGTTAAGAAACACATAAAATCCAAGGAAGTGCAGCCAGTCGACATCGCTGGACTGTGCAGTGCAGAGTCAGTTTCGTGTGACATAAGCATTGGGAGATCAAAATTGAGAGTAGGAGTGTGTTATAGGCCAAATGACTCTAATGAGTATAATAAAAAACTGTACAGGGAAACAGAGTGGGCCAGTAAATCAGAGAGGATTTACTCTGATCAGTAAATAATGGGGGATTATAATTTTCCAGATATTGACTGGAATTTGTGGATTGACCAATCACACATTAGCAAGGCTTTTGTGGATTTATTCCATGATTGTTTTCTACATCAGCATATTCAGGAGGCAACTAGAGGGAGTAATACCCTTGATCTGATTACGAGGTGGCTAACAAACTAAATAAGTATTTTGCATCTACATTCACACATGAGGAATTATTCAGGGAGGGGAATGCCAAAGGTGAATTAAACTCTGGCAGTAGGATAGATGATTTTGTAATAACTGAGAGGATAGTGGAGGAGAAATTGTTGAAGATAAACCTAAAAAAGGCACCCTGGGTGGTTGGGATCTATACAGTTATATTAAAGGAGGCAGCAATGGAGTAAGCAAACCCACGGCCATGATTATGAGAGCTTCCTTAGACTGGAGATGTGCAAATTTTATTAATATTCATAAAGGAGGATCAAAGTGCGACACAAGTAATAATCGACCTGTTAGTTTAACTTATGTTCCAGGAAAATTAATGGAAGCACTGATTAAAGAAGCTCTGCAGGATTATTTAGACAAAACTTCAGTTATAGCTTGGACACAGCATGGTTTTGTTAAGGCGAAGTCTTGTCTGACCAATATGATTGGATAATATGATGTGTCACAAAGGAATTGGATGCAGGGAATAACTTTGATATTATATATTTGGATCTTAAAAAGGCTTTTGATACTGTTGCATATGGAAGACAGCTGCACAAATTGGAGCAGTGTGGCATTTGAGACAAATTGCTGCTATGGTTGGTTGAGTGGAAGAAGACAGTGGTAATCAATGGATACTTCTCTTCGTGGACTAATGTTATTAGTGGAGTCCCTCAGGGTTCAGTGTTGGGTCCATTGTTGTTTTCTGCATTTATAAATGAAATTTATGATGGTATATCAAACTTAATTTCCAAGTTTGCAGACGGATGGCAGGGTTGTTAAGGACACTAATGACAGTACGCTGCAGCAACAGGATCTAGAAAAGTTGAGTAGATGGGATGAGAGGTGGCAAAGGAAGTTTAACATTGACAAATGTAAAGTACTACATACGGGGAGCAGTAACGCCAGAGTAACGTATCAACTCAGTGGTACTACACTGACAGTGGTAGAGAACCAAAAGGACCAGGGGGTAATTGTGCTGGCAGATATGAAGTTCTCTGAGCAGTGCAGACGGGCAGCAAGAGTAGCTCATGGTGTCTTGTCAATGATATACAGGAATTTTTCTAGCAGGGATAGAGAGGTGATTATCCCCTTGTATAAGGCAATGGTCAGGCCACACCATGAGTACTGTATACAGGTCTGGAGGCCTCATTTTAAGAAGGATGTAGAGCTGTTGGAACGAGTACAGAGAAAGGCAACAAGATTAGTGAATGGAACAAAGGGTTGCTTTTACGAATAAAGGCTTAAGTTTTGCATATTAGTGTTTGGAGACTAGGTACCTGCGATGTGATCTGATTGAGGTGTATAAAGCCTTGAATGGTCTGAGCATGCTCAATGCTGATGGGATTCTTCCTCTTGCTCAGAATAATCACCTGAGAGGGAATAAATTCAAATTGAGGAAAGACAGGATAGGTGTACCGAAGTTTGCCTTTAGCCAGCGGGTAGTTGCTTGATGAAACAGATTTTCATCCTATATTGTTGAAGTTGATAGCCTAAATAAATTTAAGGCTGAGCTGGACAGGTATTTGGAACGAACGGAGTGGTGAAATCGGAGCATTTCTTTTGGATGATGCTGCATAAGTTTGCTTTCTTGCATCATATGCCTCTACTAATGCTAATGCTAATTTAATCAAATTTATTTACCAAACTCCTAGTATTGGTGTACACACAAGTATACATGCACTTGTTCCTATTCTTAGCTACCCTGACACAGCCCATACATTTACTTGTTTCGCATTGACTGACAGCAGTCTCTGGAATCCCCTGCACTTGGTTTTCCAGGATGCTGCTCATTTCAATAAAAGCAGTGTTAGAATCACTTTCACTTCTGCCAGCGGCTACTGTTAATATATTAGTCCATGTATCCCTCCCCAAGCAAGCAGTTTTCCGACCCACCTTACTCTGCCTCGATAGTATCCGCAAATATTCTTGCACCCTTTCTATTTAAGTGTATCCTATCCCTGTAGAAGCAGTCTCTCCTGTTAACAAGCACATATCAGGCTGGAAAAATTCTACCCCTTGAGACTTGCGCAATCTCTCCAGGGCCGAATTGATCGACGAGGTTCTCATCATATACTCCCTCCAATCGTGTCTGGGCAGAATTGCAGACACTTTCAGATTCAATCCTAATTCATGAACTTTTTTAAACATTGATCCGTACTTGTTAAGTAATTTTGCCGGTCTTCTACCCTTTAATATCAGTAGTGCCAACATGGACAACAATATCATCGTTTGTGCCCTTAAAAACATATCTGCTCTACAATGTCATCAACATTTGCCCCTGGCAGATATACCCTGGACCTGTTCCACCCATCCTTTTTGCACAATATGTTCCCCATTTCTCTGACAATACAGCCACTGACAACAACTAGTTCCTTTGGAACCAGCGCATTCTGGCTTGGGGATTGCCACTGTGTTGCATGATGTTCAAGTGCCAGTTCTGGCATTGATGTGGGCAGCTGAGAGCCTGATGGATCACTCAATTTATACCTTTCGAGGGCATCCACCCTGTCTTTCAAGCTCTCATATAGGCTCATAACAATGCTCAGGTGGCGCCTGATTTCTTCACACTCTTACAACGCACAAAAAGACATTCCCCTTGGCAATATTATGCCCTGTTCCTGATTGTCCACAAATATCAAACAAGCAGTGCATTTCAAAAGGCTGTGATTCAGAGGACACTCCCCCCCCCCAGTTCTTGCCTGAGCCACAGCACTCCGAATAGTATATGTGTGCAGAAAACTACTGAAACGTTACAGGTTGCACGTCTGGACTATCTTAGTATATATTTACCCCAGGGGCTAACACCTGGTGAGTGTGTGCTTGGCACACCCAGGGTTTTGAGCTGGATATCATGTTTCTTCTCTTTATTGTTGATTCTCTTCTACTTCCGACTCTTGCTCTCTCTCTCTTAGGGTAACTTGGGAATTTTGCCTGGTGCAGCATAAGCTTCAGCCTTCCTTGCACCATATAGCTAATAATAATAATAATAATAATATACTGAAATAGTGAAATCATCACGAAGAGATTCCATTTCTTTGGGATAAGTGAAAGTTATAAGAATCACCAGGGGCTCATATCTGGTGAGTATGGACTTGGCACGATCATTATTCTTTTCTTTCTTGGTGATTCCCTTGTACTTCTGACTTTCTCTCAGGGTAACTCAGAAATTGTTTTGGTACATATATCTACAATGTCCAAGATAGTTACTAGCATGGACGGGAAATGCATCCTCAGATACCCTGAACACTAATTTTATATTCTTCGTTCGTATAAAGTTTTTCCTCCAACTAATTTTTTTTGCACTTTGGGCTATTAATTTATACAAGGGCAGAACTGTCTATTTCTAATCTATTTCTTTACATAATTTTACCTCCTCTTAGCTGAACTAAGAAGTAAGGGAAAAAAATGCATATATACAGGGTGTCTCAAGAATATTGGTATAAACGTTTTGGGGAAGTAGGTAACATCTAAAGGAATGTGTATTGCATAGGAACCCATAACCGGAAACGTCACCGTAAGTCGGTACACGGTGACGTTTGAGGACAAGTCTGAGTACGAGGGTTGCCTGTGCGGGAGTGCCTTTCTGCCGCTCGTGGAACAGAGAAGTTTTTTCTGATTTATTTTCTGCTTTATTAGTTTAAATTGACATATTAACTTATTTCCTAGAGTAGCTTTATATTCCTATTTACGGTACTTAAGTTTAAAGTAACTTAGATAGAGATTTTGTAGGTATTACTTAGTATGGAAAGGGTATCAAATCCACGTGTTTACCGATCGTAAATAGCCGCCATTGCTACGCGAAAATTAATCAGAAAATCTATTAATCTTGTCGAACTTCATTGGCAATTAAATTGTACTTTTAACTATACATATAACCACTTAGGTTACATAATATAAATAATTAGTAAAAATAAATAATTAATACATAACTTGATACGGAAGTTATATAAAGGGATTTCGTAGATAACACTCGTTACTGAAACAAATATTTCGTAGATAACACTCGTTACTGAAACATAAATATAGCGTTATAACTGTGTTGAGATACAAGTTTAGGATTTAATTTTGTACTAAAATTGAAATTTTTATTAAACGTAAATCGAAATCATGACTCAAACCAGAGCAGCAAAGCAAAAGGCTCAAGCTAATGGGAATGCTGTGTCTCAGAGGAGAACTCAGGGGGCTAGTTGCCCTCTGAATCACAGCCTTTTAAGATGCACTATTTGCTTGATGTTTGCGGAGCAGTCAGGTATGGGACATGATACTGCCATGGGGGATGTCTTTGTATGTGCGCGATGGAAGGAGTGTAAGGAAATTAGGCGTCAACTCAGCATTGTTATGGGCCTATATGAGAGCTTGAAAGACAGGATGGATGCCCTCGAAGGATTACAAGTGAGGGGCTCATCAAGCTCTCAGCTGCCCACACCAATGCCAGAGCTTGCACTTGGTTATCGCGCAATACAGTGGCAGCCCCCAAGGCAAAATGCGCTGGTCCCAAAGGAACTAGTAGTTGTTGGTGATTCTATTGTCAGGGAAACGGGAAACATGCTTTGTAAAAAGGATAGGTGAAACAGGACCAGGGTATGTCTGCCAGGGGCAAAGGTTGATGACGTTGTAGAGCGGATATCATCTTTTAAGGGCACAAAAGGTGATATAGTTGTACACGTTGGCACTAATGATATTAAGAGTAGGAGACCGGCGGAATTACTTAACAAGTACAGGTCACTGATGAAAAAAAGCCATGAATTAGGGTTGAATTTGAAAGTGTCTGCAATTCTGCCCAGACACGATAGGAGGGAGTATATGATGAGAGCCCTGTCAATCAATTCGGCCATGGAAAGATTGTGCAAGGCTCAAGGGGTAGAATTTTTTTCACCCTGGTCTGTACTTTTTAACAGGAGAGACTGCTTCTACAGGGATGGGATACACTTAAATAGAAAGGGGGCAAGAATGTTTGCTGATGCTATCGAGGCAGTGTTAGGAGGGTCGGAAAACTGCTAGATTGGGGGGATACAAGGACTAATAGATTAACAGTAGCCACTGGCAGAGGAGGAAGTGATTCTTGCACTGCTTCTATTGGAATGAGCAGCAGCCTGGAAAATAAGATGCAGGATATTTCAGAGACTGCTGGGAATCATTGGGGTACAAATAAACACATGGGTTGTTTTAGGGTGGCTAAGAGGAAGAGCATGTATACTTGAGTGTACACCAATGCTAGGAGTCTAGTAAATAAATTTGATGAATTTGAGGTATTGCCCAAAACATCAAAGGCAGATATTGTTGGGATTTCAGATACGTGGTGTCACACAGTTATAAGGAGTGCAGAACTGGAATTTGGGGAGTACAATGTCTACAGAAAGGATAGACAGGATAGGAAAGGAGGAGGGGTTATGCTATTAGTTAAGAAACACATAAAATCCAAGGAAGTGAAGCCAGTCGATATCGCTGGACAGTGCAGTGTCGAGTCAGTTTGGTGTAACATAAGCATTGGGAGATCAAAATTGAGAGTAGGAGTGTGCTATAGGCCTCATGACTCTGATGAGCATAATAAGAAACTGTACAGAGAAATAGAGTGGGCCAGTAAATCAGAGAGTCTTATTATGGGGGATTTTAATTTCTCAGATAGTGACTGGAATTTGGGGGCTGGTCACTCACACACTAGCAAGGCTTTTGTGGATTTATTGGATGATTGTTTTCTGCATCAGCATGTTCGGGAGGCAACTAGAGGGAGTAATACTCTTGATTTGATTATCAGTAGTGATTCTTCATGCATTAAGAATCTGCAGATAAATGAAACACTAGGTGGCAGTGATCACAGTGTTCTGAAGTGGGATTTACTCAAAGAGGTAACTACCATTAGGGGTAAAGGGAAGGGTATTGCTTTCGTAAAGGCGACTATGATGGACTGAGACAGTATTTAAATTCTATACAGTGGGATCAACTGATGATGTTACCAACAACAAATTCAAAATGGGAAGCATTCAAAGAACTTATCTTGGAAGCTACTAGGCTTTACATACCAACTAAGAAATATTGTTCAAGGTTTAGGCCTAAATGGATGTCAGATGAACTAATGAGGCATATGGCAGAGAAGAAAAAGGCATGGGATACATACAAATTAACACGTGACACAGAAGCGTTGAGTTTAACTTCTGCTAAATGATACCTGTGAGTTTAACTTCTGTTCCCGGAAAATTAATGGAGGCACTGGTTAAAGTAGCACTGCAGGATCATCTATACAAGACTTCAGTTATAGCTCAGACACAGCATGGTTTTGTTAAGGGGAAGTCTTGCCTGACCAATTTGATTGGATACTATGATGCAGCCACAAAAGAACTGGATGCAGGGAATAACTTTGATATTATATACTTGGATCTTAGAAAGGCTTTTGATACTGTTGCACATGGAAGACTGCTGCACAAATTGGGGCAGTGTGGCATTGGAGGCAAATTGCTGGTATGGATAAAGGGGTGGTTGAGGGGGAGAAGACAGAGAGTGGTAATCAATGGACACTGCTCATTGTGGACTAATGTTATTAGTGGAGTCCCTCAGGGTTCAGTATTGGGTCCTTTATTGTTTTCTGTGTTTATAAATGATATTGATGATGGTATATCAAGCTTAGTGCCCAAGTTTGCAGACGATACGAAGGTTGGCAGGGTTCTCAAGGACACTACTGACACTATGCTGCTGCAATAGGATCTGGAAAGGTTGAGCAAATGGGCTGAGAGGTGGCAAATGAAGTTTAACATTGACAAATGTAAAGTACTACATATGGGAAACAGCAACCCCAGAGCAATGTATCAACTCTATGGTACTACACTGACAGTGGTAGAGAATGAAAGGGACCTGGGGGTGGTTGTGCAGGCAGATATGAAGTTCTCTGAGCAGTGCAGACGGGCTGCAAGAGTAGCTCATGTTGTATTGTCAATGATATATAGGAATTTTTCTAGCAGTGATAAGGAGGTGATTATCCCCTTGTATAAGGCAATGGTCAGGCCACACCTAGAGTACTGTATACAGGCCTGGTGACCTCATTTCAAGAAGGATGTAGAGCTGCTGGAACGAGTACAGGGAAGGGCAACAAGATTAGTGAATGGAACAAAGGGGTACTCTTACGAAGAAAGGCTTAAGTTTTGCGAATTACAGTGTCTGGAGACTAGGCACCAGCGAGGTGATCTGATAGAGGTGTACAAAGCCTTGAATGGCTTGAGCATGCTCAATGCTGATGGGATTCTTCCTCTTGCTCAGAATAATCACCTGAGAGGGCATAAATTCAAATTGAGGAAAGACAGATGTAGGATACATGTTCGGAAATTTGCCTTTAGCGAGCGGGTGGTTGGTAGGTGGAACAGACTTCCATCCCTTTTCGTGGAAGTTGATAGTCTAAATAAGTTTAAGGCTCGGCTGGATAGGTATTTCGAACGAACAGGGGGGTGAAGTGGAAGTGGTTATTTTTTATTTATTTATTTTACTTTAATTTTTTTGGCTGATGCTGCATAAGCTTGCTTTCTAGCATCAAATGCCTCTACTAATGCTAATGCTAAAGCACTAGTTGCCTCACGAAGAGCATGCATCGATATATACCAACCGTGAGCTGGCAGACATGCACCTAGTGTATGGATTAGCAGAGGGCAATGGACGAGCCGCTCACCGAATTTATGGAGAACGCTTCTCAGACAGACATGTACCGGACCACCATTTGTTTGCGCGTGTGCAACAAAATTCATGCAATTATGGGTCATTTAGAGGTAACAGGATTAGTGTGGGCAGACCATGTTCGACGCGAACTCCTGCCATGGAAGAAAGTGTGTTGAATGCCACCCAGAATAATCCTACTACGAGCACATGTGCATTGCCTCTGCCTTAGGAGTGTCTCGTTGCAGATTACAGCGTGTCTGGTACGACGATTCCTTACACCCCTTTCATCTCCAAGGGTTCAGTTACTGCTGCCTCAAGATCAGTGGTTTCTCCAAGAAAGTGTTCAAGACTTGAATTTTCCAGCCTATGTTTTGTTCACGGATGAGGCTAATTTCACTCGGGAATTCTTATTCAATCAGCACAATGCTCATGTGTGGGCGCACAACGCACACGGTGTGTATCGCCATGCGGCACATAGTGTGCATAGTGTTGGGGGATAGGCGCCTCTGGTGGTTATTATTATTATTATTATTATTATAATCAGCCCTATGGTGCAAGGAAGCCTAAGGCTTTTGCTGCACCAGCCAAAAAAAAAAAAAAAAAAAATTTCTGAGTTACCGAGAGAGAGAGAGAGAGAGAGAGAGAGAGAGAGAGAGAGAGAGAGAGAGAACAAGAGTTAGAAGTAGAAGGAAATCATCAAGAAAGAGAAAAATGATATCCAGCTCAGGACCCTGGGTGTGCCATGCCCATACTCACCAGATGTGAGCCCCTAGGCAATTTTCCCACATCTGTGCCATATATACTCTGTGGAGACAAACAGTATCACTGTGAAAGCCAGAAAACATTTTTGTGTTGTAAATGAAGTAATGTGCTGGGTTCTGTTGGGTGTCCTGACTTTTGGCCGCAGGGCCCCTGATGGGACCCCACGTTTCCCGCACACACCACTAGGAGGTAGCCAGGCTGCCCATAATTCTCTGGCTAATCTCCTCCAGGTCACAGGAGCTTCCTGGAAAAAAATTTAAAAAAATATATATAAAATAAAATAAAATAATAGGGTTCAGGGAGTACAGCACGTACTGGAGAGGGTAAAGGAAAGGAGGTATAGACAGAGTGACGGAGGATGTAAGGGAAGGCATCCTCCACAGGTTGGGTGGGAATTCTCTCACCTAAGCAGAAGTGGAAGAAGAGGCCCCTCGAGAGGGTGGGAAGACAATCACGTATCAAGAGAGACACGGAGGAAACAATTCAAGCAACCTGAGTGTCAAGTCCAATAGCTAGAAGTGGTCACAATCTAGGTGAAGATGTTCAGTATATGAGAAAAGGGTGTTGATCAATGTGCATCAGTTCAGGGATGTTGTACCAGTGATCTTCTTCTGGTGAAGAGATCATGGGCGAAGGCAGAGAAAGCGTGGTACTGGTCTTCCTCATTGATCAGAAAATGTTCATTTCCTCGAGGCAAGGCATGTATTTTTGATATGAGCAACGTTCGCAGGTCCTCGTAGAGCGGGTAAATGTAGAATAGGTGATCCCAGTCTTCGTTTTCATCACAAAGACAACGAGGGTCATCCACGATATTCATAGAGGCAAGTTTGTGATTTATGGATCCATGGCCTGTAATTAGGAAAGTGGTATATAACCCTGGGCTGTACCATGTTGGAGCTTTAGGGTAGATTTGGGCTATTTTTTAGTGATGGAACCTTAGGGGTGGTATTCCATCTGTTTTGCCAGGCGTTAAGCTGCAAGGCGCTTTTTTTCTTCGTTGATGGTGTTTGCTGGGTTTGTAGTGAAATCCAGGATGGTGGTAGGGAGTCCCTTTGCGAGCCGGTAGTGCACGCCTTTGCGAATTATCTGCAGGTCTAGAGGGAGAACTCCTGCCAAAACTTGGAGCGCTGGGTTGCTTATTGTGCAGGCACGGGTGATAGTGAGAGGGATATTACGCTGGATGGAGGTGAGCTTCCTTTGGTTACGAACAATGAATGCACGATGATACCAGACACCTGCACAGTAGGTTATAGTGGGAATAAGTACAGCTTTGTATAGCATATGCAGTGAGCGGCGATTTAGGCCCGTCAGACCTGCTGATCCTCACTACCATTGCCGTGTAGTTCCTGACTTTGCGATGAAGGTAGTCTATATGCAGGTAAAACGTGAGCTTCGGGTCGAGAATTACCCCAAGGTACTTCAACTCAGTTGTCAGTTTGATAGTTCTACCAGTAATTTTAATCTGTGGCGGCCTGCTTATTTGAAGGGTTCCTCTGAGTAGAATTGAAGTGGTTTTCTCAGGGGATATATGGAGTTTATGGAGGCTGGCCCATTCTTGTAGCTTTGTAAGGGCTCCGTTGGCTGTTGTTTCCAGGGAAGCTATGGAGTTTACAGTAACTGTCAGTATCAAGTCGTCTGCGAAGGCTTGGTTGGAAACATCCCCCAGGTCTAGGTTCAGGAACTCGTCCATGACCACATTCCATAGGAAAGGATCAAGGACAGAGCCCTGGGGGCATCCTCTGTAGGCATTTCTGGAGACTTGTCGATAGGCATTTCTGACTGTAACACTTTTGTTGTGAAGATAGTCCTGTATGCAGCTGTAAAGATTTGCTGGAACGCTAGCTTCTCTGAGTCTTCGTAGTATACTTGGCCACCACAGCAAGTCAAAAGCCCCGGCGAAATCCACTGATATTACTAAGAAGTATTTGGTGGCTGAATTTTTGACTGAATCTATGAGCTGTCGAAGAGCATCTTCTGCTGAACGGCCTGCCCGAAAACCGAACTGGTTTGGGGACTGGAGATTTGCATTTTTATAGTGTTTTTCCAATCTGGATAAGAGAAGACGTTCAAATATTTTGCTTAAAACAGGACGGAGTGCTATGGGTCTCTATGACCTTGGCTGCTCTGGTGGTTTACTTGGGTTCTTCAAAATGAGGCGCAGATTGGCCTCTTTCCAGTCATCTGGGAAGAGTCCAACTTCCAGACAATGGTTGTACAGGCTGAGAAGATTTGATTGCGTCTCTGCAAGCTTCTTAATTACGTCTGCTTCAATGAAGTCTAACCCTGGGCTTTTTTTTGTTTTGCCAATGGAAAGTTTTAATTCATCTAAGTTGAAAGGCTGTTCTATAGAATGGAAAGTTTTAATTCATCTAAGTTGAAAGGCTGTTCTATAGAAGCGTTTTCAGTACAGATTTCTTGTTGCTGGCTGGATTGAGGATCTGTGTTTAGTGGGAACAGGGTGTCCAAGATGTTTACTGATTCTTCCCATGTTAGGGTTGTGGTGCCCTCCGGGTTGACTGTAGAGGAGATGACCTCACCCCTGGCGAGCTTGTTCGTAACAATGCGATACACAACTCCCCAGGGGGTGCTGTTTACAGACGTGGAGACCAGGTGCTCCCAAGACTGTTTCTTCTTGGCTCTAATTAAACTAATGTAATCATTTCTTAGCCTACGATAGTTATTGCATAGGGCATCAACTTCATGAGGGGGCCAGGTACGGCGAGCATGTTGAAATGATTCCCATGCTGTATGAACCTGATGGCGAAGATGATCCAGTTGGTTGAACCACCATGGGACAGCACTCGGGAAAGGGTGTTTCTTCTTTATTGTTTTGTCACAGACATTGGTTATGATTGATGTTATTTTCCTCTGATGCTGGTTGTGGTTGAGGTTGGTGTTTCCAGGAATTTGAAGGGAAGCTTGGACCGTTAAATTAAAGAGGTTCCAGTTGGCTTTGTTAATTGAATAACGGATGATATTGTTTCTAGGCGGAGGTGATGATTCTATTGAGCGTTGAAGGGTAAAAGTAATCACCCTATGGTTGGAAGTTGTCCAAGCCTCGCGGACTTTCCAGTCAGTGATCTTAGTGGCAATGGATCTTGTGGCTGCTGAGATGTCTATTGTGGACTCCCATAGGGTATTACTGAAGGTAGGCATGTTGTCCCGCTTGTTAAGGATTACAAGAGAGGATGTAGCGAGAAAGTTCTTGAGTTGCCGACCATTGTGATTGCCCGGGCGATCTTCCGAGTTGCTGTGCCACATTGCAGAACGGCAATTAACGTCGGCACAGAGAATAATCTTCCCATCTGAGAGGCTTGGACTGCTTGCAGATACCTGATGGCAAGGGCTAAATCTTCGCCTGGACGACAATACAATGAGATCACGTGGAACGATCCCATAGGTCCTATAAGCTGGGCGCACACCGCGCATGGGGTAAGGTGTATTTAGTGTCAGACGGCACCAGGGGTTCCCCCATCTCCGCGTAGTTTTCATTGTGGGTGTACCAGTTCACTGGAAGTGCCAGAGATTTAAAGATGGGCAATGTGGTACAGAGGGTGTAGATTTAAGTGTGTGGGCAGGTATGGTCGGTGACTGCTTAGTTGGCCCATACCTGTTACCATCCGCATGAACTCCGCTAAATATTGGATCTTTCTTGAACAAGTTCCACCAGGGTTACTTGACGATGCTCCAGCAAATGTGAGACGCAACATTTGGTTTCAACATGACTGGCGCCTGCCCATTATGAAAGGTGTGTTCGTGACCATTTGAACAGGCGT
The DNA here is from genome assembly GCF_048544385.1 of Mastigoproctus giganteus. Lineage (NCBI taxonomy): Eukaryota > Metazoa > Arthropoda > Arachnida > Uropygi > Thelyphonidae > Mastigoproctus > Mastigoproctus giganteus. Next base: position 48,132,155 of record NC_143576.1, on the reverse strand, counting down.
TTTGGGCATCGATGGATTTGCCGTGGTGGACCTGTTGCCTGGCTCCCACGCTCACCTGATTTATCGAGCCTTGATTTCTTTCTGTGGGGGACCTTCAAATCTATCGTGTATGAATTGCCTGTGGAGACGGAAATGGATCTCGGGGCGAGACTCGTCTGCACTCCTGCTACTGTCGAAGAAACTCCAGGTGTGTTCGACCGCGTCCGCCAATCCATGCTGCATAGGTTTCATGCATCGCAACTCATGGTGGAACCTTCGAGCATCTGTTGTAACATCATGAAATGGATCCATCTCGTACTCCATTGTTAATATTATGTAAAATAAATGTTTGCCACTAATTACTGTCTTGTGTCATTTCTGCTTCTTGTGCCTCTGCTACTACTTCCCCGCGACATTTCCGGTTATGGGTTCCTATGCAATTCACATTCCTTTAGATGTTACCTACCTTCCCTAAACGTTTGTGCCAATATTTTTGAGACACCCCGTATATATATATATATATATATATATATATATATTTAAAATGAATGTTGTATTATGATTAGTAGTCAATGTCTGGCAGTTTAGCTAATGGGAGGCGAAGTTAGAAAGGTAATTAGGATAGCAATCGAAACTCCTGCCCTCGTATTGCATTAATAGCTCAGAGTGTTGAAGAATTATAGGGGTAGGAAAGGAAAAAGAATATGACTGAAGAATATAAGGCTGGTCATATATACCTGAGCACCAGCTTTATATTCTTCAGTCATATTCTGTTTACTTTCCTACCCTATAATTCTGCAACACTCTGAGCTATTAATGCAATACGAGGGCAGGAGTTTCTATTGCTATTCTAATTACCTTCCTAACTTCGCCTCCCATTAGCTAAACTGCCAGACATTGAATGCTAATTGTAACACATTTATTTTAAATAAATATAAACTTACTAGTTCTATCTTTGCAGCCAGTCGCAAGATAGGCAAGTATTTTCATACAAATTCTTTTCATACTTATACAAAAAATGCCTTTAAGATAATATACAGTGGATTCCGGTTATTTGGGCCACCGGTTAAACGGGATAGCCGTTTATTTGGGACAAATCTTAAAAAACAGAAACCAATTGAGAAAATAGCCAAAGTTTACGTTGCTTAATTGGGACAAGATGCCGTTTAATCAGGTCAGGAGACTGCAGCACTGCAGATTACCCTACCGATTGTCCGACTGTTCCACGTTGTTTGGTCGGATTTCTGGAGGTCACAACCATAAAACAATAAAAACAATTAGCAGTCACCTGTTTACTGGGCTTTTCTGTTTGTGCAATCTATCATAAACGGATAGTAAACTCGATCTTATTGAATTTGCAATAATACCAACAGTTGAAATTCTGTGGGTTATTATGGTGAAATGTGTTTACAGTTCTATGGAATCTTCAATCATATAAAAAAAAATTAGTTTTCAGAATCTTCTCTTCATTCCTATTTTTAAAGCTTTGTAACTTGTTTCTCTGTTCCCACTTGCGCATATCGCGTTACTTGCAATTTGTGTGTGCTGTGTTTTGTTATTGATTGCTTATCTTTATACTGTTTTAGATGTTAACCACGACCCAGAAATGTCAACTAGTTAGTATATACATATTATAGTACGTATTAATTATTCCGATTATCACATATATTCTTCCGATTTTCATGTATCATTTAATTTTTTAATTGGTAAGCGGGGGGGGGGGGATTTAGGCATGGTCTTTATGGGCCAATCAAAGGGCCCCTTCGCGGTAAAAAAAAAATAAAATAAATAAAAACAATTTAAATTAAAAATTTAAGAAAACATAAATTATACAAAATTTTTTCGTACCTAGATAAAGTTTAAATCGTTGGTTTGCAACACTATTGGATTTGAATAAAATATCAAATATCAATGTTTTAAATGACAGTAAACAGTAAATACGGCTCTGTCTTCTATCGCCTCTGTCAGTAGTCGGTAAAATCAAAATATACTTTGTCATTTGTCAATTATGCAAATAATGTGGCAACGTCGGAATGGGATTGCAAGTCTAGCCCCTCTACAGCGTGTTAGCTTACTGTAACTCTCACCGTTTGACATTTGAAGTTATGTATAGTTGAATTTTTTTTTTTTATAGTTGAATATTAAATAGTCATTCATTCCGTGAAGTGTACTCTTCAGGTGCTTTGTTTCTTCACTGGTGAGTATCGTCAAAGTTTACTAAATACTAAATAAATATAAGTTAAAGCATTCTCCGGAAATCTTTTGTCGGCACGTAAATTCAATTGTTTTTTTGCATTTCCTCGAAATAAGCCATAATAAAAATAACTGGACACCGTTTATTTGAAGTAAGCGGCAGGCACTAGTAAGCGTGCCTACTTGACAATGTAAGATGTGAAATCCTACAAATTTAAAATAAAAATAATTGATTTGCTAGAAGTAATGTTAAAGTTTGAAGAACTTTAACTTTAACATTAACGCTAGATTTAGTAATGTATAGTTTAAGTGTGAGAATTGAGAATAGTAGCAAAGTGACAAGTAATTCAAATAATATGAGAGAGCAAACAGGGACAGCAGGATTAAGTAAAGCGGTGCCATTTGAGAACGGGCGTGAAGGGGTTGCTTAAGGAAGAACAATAAAGACGTGAAACGGAATTATGCGAGGTGTCTCCTTTGATCTATAACACCGTTGGAGCCAAAACAGGAAATGAGTGGACGTTCGGTGTTCGCGTCAAATTAAAAACGGCGTCAGGCTGACTGATTTTTGGGTGTTGGGATACTTTTAGAGAGAAAGGTGTGAAACGAAAATGAGTGTTTCTGGAGGTTGCCGGTGGACATGAAAGGGTCATACTGCCTGTAAAAAAAAAAAAAATAATAAATAAATAAGAAAGTTCGAGAAAAGGGTTGGTTTGCGCGCTAGGGAGAATTGTGTTGGCAAATGGAAAGTAAATTTAAACAGAGGGGAAGGATTGGTTGGGGGAGGCGTGCCAAACTTGAGGGGTAGAGTGAAGTTCGGAGAAAGAAAAATTGAGAGAAAAGAGCATTCTGTGTCTGATTTCTGTGTGATATGGTCAAAGAGGAGAAATGTCATGAGTGCGTGTTGAAGTGGAGGTAGGTGAGTTTGGTAATGTAGGTGTCAGGTATGTACACCTGTGAATATATCGTCTACACAAGAAGGTGCATCATGTCAAGGGTGCCCTAGAAGTGAAAGTAAGCATGTCAGGCTCGAAAGAAAACCAGAGTGCCCACAGCAGTCTCGAAGGAAAACCGGAGTGCCCAAGGATCTGAAGTAAGCCTGTCTGCCTCGATGGACAACCGGAGAGCCCAAGAAACTGAAGTCTGTCAGCCGCATGGGAAACCTGAACGCGAGGACATTGGAAGTAGCGGTGAAGTCGGAAAGTAAGTCTGTTTCTTTATTGAATACTGAACTCAAGGACTCATAACCTAGCTCTGTAAGCCATTGAGTGATAGTCCTTGCAAAAGAAAGGAGCATTCCTATTGTTAAAGATTATGAAAAAATGTAAGGGTGGTTCAGGAGTAGCAAAATCAAAGTAATAATGTAAAGGAATTAGTAAAGAAATTATATTTATAAGGGTAGTACTGTAAGGATAGGTTAACCTATGTCATTAAATTATGCCAAGTACCAAACAAGGTAACATATCAGTAGAGGTGCAAAGAGAAATAAATTTTATTAATAGATAAACCTCATGAGTAAAGAGGGATGACTAAGGTGATAACTAGGGTGGCTAGGATATTAATTAAGGCAGAATGGGTGACCTATAAGGAATGTTATTGAGATAAGAGGGTACCAGACGTAATACGTTTTATGTGCGAGAGGCTAAAACAAAGATTCTAAAGGAGTAATAAGAGCTGAAGTAAATATTATTGATGTAAGAGAAAGAAAGAAAAAAAATTGGTAAGGTAAGAGAATGATTGAGTAATCATTGTGGAGTGAATTTTAGGTAAAATACAACTGATACAAACTGATGTTAATAAATGTCATATTGAGAATAACTGAGAAGACAGACAGACAGACAGTGTAGTGTAGCATGGTTTACATATGTGTATGAAATTAGGAAGATTGTAATTATTTGTTTCTTTTATGTAAATGCTGTATTTATGTAAATGTTGTATGCTAATTAACAGTTTGTTAAATTTTGTAAACAAAATGTGTGCCTTTAATGTTCTGCTAACAACCACTTTACACACCCTAGAAATTGGAATTTTCTGAAAATTGTAGTCAGATAGTCAGATTTGTGTAGGTGGGGGTGATAAAGAGGTCAATAGGGTGTTCAGCGAATTGCGAATTTTTAGATAGTTAATAAGAAAATTTTTAAGTAAATAATAAAAATAATATAATAAAATATAACATAAAAAAATAACCCCCCCACAACAACTAACCTAACATGGTGATGGATTGTTTTTTTTTTTTAGGTTTTTTTAATTTCTTTTCAGATTAAATAAATACCTAAAAAAAATGTCTGGTGTAAAATATAAAAGCGGAGCTGAAAAACAAAAAATACAATTAAATAAAGAAAAAGAAAGAAGTAAATATGCCAAAATTTCAAAATTTTTTGTATTGGAAAATAAAAATGAGAATCTAAACGATATAGGTGCAGTAATAAGCGAAAGGGAGAATAACTTATCTGAAGAGAAACAGAAAAAAACAAAATGTATATAACAATAACGAAGAATTACTAGAACTAGAATCACAACCAAGAACCTCTAAAAACAATGTTGACGTTGACAAAAACGTCAAAGTCAACATGAGATTCAGTACCAGACAAAAATATACAAGACCTAGACGACGACCAGTTCTCTTAAGTCTCTGTTGCTGTTTTGCAAGAAGATAGTGATAAAGAGGCAGAAGAGGCTTTAGAAAATGCAGAGTTGCTTGCTAAATATGTTGACGTAGGTTTGTGGCCTACACAGTTAAACGATAATTTTATTAGTCACTGTCTCTCACATGAAATGACGTATTTCCAAAATAAAAATATATATCCAGTTTCAATAAGGAATTACAAAGAACAAAACAGATCATTTTCAAATAAGTACTTTACGAAAAAAATTAAAAATGGTGAATTACTGGAAAGATCTTGGTTGTGCTTTTCTACCAGTATGGGAAGTGTTTTTGTCTAGTCTGCAAACTTTACTCTAAAGTCCCTTCTCAATACACAACCGGATCCTCTGACTGGAAACATATAGGACCTTGTTTAGAAAGTCACGAAAATTCTAATGAACATAAGAAATCATTGTTAGTATGGTTAACACGTAAAGAAAATAAGTCTTGATAAGCAGTTGCAGGAGCAACTAAGAAAAGATACGGAATATTACCACAATGTCCTAAAATATTTGTGTATTTAAGTTTAAGTGCATTCAGAGGTCACGAGGAAATATTTGACTTTCCGCACAATGGTAATTTTATGGGGGCTCTGGAATTACTAGCAGAGTTTGATCCATTCATGCGCGAACATATCCAACAACGAGAACTGCGACCAAAGCCTTTCACTTCGTACTTATCAAAAACAGTTTATGAATAAATAATAGAGATTATGGGAAAACAAGTAATAAAAAGAATTACAGCTGAAATAAATACTTTACCCCGGGGGCTCACATCTGGTGAGTATGGGCTTGGCAAACCCAGGGTCCTGAGCTGGATATCACCATTCTTCTCTTTCTTGGTGATGCCTTCTACTTCTCTCTCTCTCTCTCTCACTCACACACACACACACACACAGGGGGTAACTCGGGAATTTTTTTTTTTGGCTGGTGCAGCATAAGCCTCAGGCTTCCTTGTACCATATGGCTAATAATAATAATAATAATAATAGCGACAATGCAAAGTACTACTCAATTGTGATGGACTCGACACCAGATTTGTCCCACAATGACCAACTAGCTATTATAGTACGATATTGTTTTGAGTGAAAAGTGTATTGAAGATGTGTACCTTTCATTAAAATTAGTAGTCATAGTGGCATATCTTTATTCAATTCCTTACAAGAATTTCTAGAAAAAAATGAACTGCCACTGGATAATTGTAGAGGACAGTCTTTTGACAACGCTGCAAATATGTCCGGCCGATACAATGGTGTGCAAGCACATCTCAAACGAAAACATAAATGTGCTGATTATGTGCCGTGTATTCCCTAAATCTAGTTGGTGGGGAAGCGGTTAAAGTTGCAACTCAAATTGTAAACTTTTTTGGAGTAGTGCAACAAATATATATTTTCTTTTCTGAAACTACCCGTAGGTGGGAGCTTCTAAATCATGAAACAAAACTAAAATTTTCGATAAAAAGTTTAAGCCAGACTAGATGGTCTTGTCACTATGATGCTGTTAGAGTTTTAAAAAATAGTTACGGTGATATCTTGAACATATTAAAAACATTTAGTGACAATATGGATGAGAAACTTGATTTTCGAAGAAGCACAGAATTTATATAATAATTTGGCGAAACTTGAAACTGCGATTTTAACTGTTTTTTGGGAAGAAATTTTAGAGATTCAATTTAATTAACAAAAAAGTGCAGACCCCAGGCTAAGACATATGTGAAAGTGAGAAATTAATCATTAGAAGCGATCATGAGCAACATATGAGAACAATCAGATCAGAAACTAAACGAATACGAGGAGACAGCCAAAAAATTAAGTACTATTGTGGAAAAAGAATACAGTGATTTAAAAAAGAGACGTATTACTTCAAAAATTTCGGATAAATCTACAGAAAATGTTTCGCTAAATAGAGCAGATAAATTTAAACGGGATACGCTAAACGTTGCATTAGATAAGTTGATTATGGATTTATACAGAAGATGCCATGTCTATGGGGAATTTAGCAAAAGATTCAAATTTTTAATGGATTTGCAAGCCATTAATTTCGAAAATATTGACTTGGAAAGTGCACGTAATGTTGTTGATTATTATTCGGATGACATAGACGAACATTTAGTCAATGAATGTATTCAGTTAATATCCTACTTACAGACTAAGCCAGACTCATATTCATACGACTCATGCGGTGAATATATATTCAAGCTAATTTATGAAAAGAAACTTGTCGATGTCTTTCCGAATTGCTATACAATCTTAAAAAAATTTTTGGCGTTGCCAATCACCAGCTGTGAGGCGGAGCGATTCTTATCCAGGATGTCCTATATAGAAAACAAATATGTATAGGACAACAATGACGAATGAAAATTAAATTATTTATCAATTCTTTCCATAAACTGTGATTTAACCAAAGATTACAATGTGATGATCAAATAAAAGAATTTGCAGGGAAAAAATGCAGAAGAGTTACTCTTTAAATGTCTTTAATGTATTAAAAATACTTACATTATATAACTCCAAGAATGTTTTATTTATTTTATTTTTAAGAATAAGTATTATTTTTTTTCTTCTTAGTCTTTATTCTTGACCTGAGAATTTGTTGTTTCGTGTTTTTTGTTTGTTACTAAAAGTAATATCTAATACATTTTATTTTTTATTTATGTTTGATGTTTATTATGTATACAAAACCTTTTTTCATTATAATTGTATATAAAAGTTGGTATATCCAAGTGCATAAAATAAAATAAAAAAAGTTCTTCAATGTCTGTTGCCTATAATTTTTCCTATTTAAAAAAGGGTAAAAAAACAGTTTCGACAAAATGGCGTGTTGAGTCGCCACAACTAACCCAAATTTGGGTTAATTGGGTAGCCCCCCAAAGTTAACGGTCTGCCTCTGTTGGTAAGGTAATAAAAGATAAATTTGTGCTTAATATATCTTTACTTTTATAGCCTGTGGATAAATTTCCTCCTAATTTTGCTCATTAGAATCGCTGTTTAATAGAATTAAAATTCACTTCGCAAATGTGATTGCAATGACCGGCGCTTACCACACATCAATAATGAAAGGTACTTTACTATGGTGACTCCATCGTAATATGATTTGATTGTACAGTGAATCAATTGTAAAGTGGGGGTCCATTGTATTTTTACTTTTTTACATGAAACTTCGGATAATCAGGGAAGCCGTTTAATCGGGTCAAAATGCACTAGTCCCGATGTGTCCCAATTAACCGGAATCGACTGTGTGTGTATATATATATATATATATATATATATATATATATATATATATATATATATATATATCAACTTAACATATTTAATAATTTGCGGGCCTTTAAGGGTAACTGATAAGTAACAAAACTGGTACTGTGTAAACACACACAATTGTGTGTGTGTTTACACAGTACCTTAATTGTGTTAAGATAATTGTTTTAAACAATTATCTTAACAATTTTAAGAATTTGTGGGTAGTTTTTTTTTTTTTTTTTGATTTGGTAGTTGTTGGCGCATCGGCTTCTGTGGCCATATTGCACCTCCCAAGGTTTTTGCAGTACTTTGATCCAAGCCCGAGGCGGGAATCGAACCTGCGACCTTTGGGTTGCCGGGCAGGTACTTTACCCACTCGGCTAGCCCGGTCGGCTGTGGGTAGTTTAGGGCTAGCTGCCAACCAAGGAAAGTGGTAATGTAAGCTGCCACAATATCTGACAAGATTAGACATAACCATTCCCATGTAAGAATATACAGACAAGGCAGCAGCAAGTAAAAATCATGAGACAGAAGTTATTTTCTGTATAATATGTGGCTTTCTACATAGTGTGCTAGTCCCTCTAGGTTTGAAACCATCCAAGATATTGTCCATGGGGGAAGGGGGAGGCAACTCATCTCTACTTTTATATATATATGCTAATTGTATTTATAATTCCGTATGTATAACTAATAGTTACAGTAACTGGTTGATATATGGGAAATTAAATCATTTCTCATAATCAAATACTTTAATTATTTTAAACTTACTCAGTGTCACTTTGCACAACCACTCTTTTTTTCCCATAGCAATTATATGAAAAGGACAGGAAAATATGACACTGGCAAAGCTGAATACAAGCTTTATAGTCATCACTCATACACTTTTCACTTTCTGACAAGTTATCATTACATTAGCAGAGGCATATGATGCAAGAAAGCAAGTTTATGCAGCATCAGCCAAAAAAAAAAAAAAAAAACCCACTTCCATTTCACCCCTCCGTTCATTCGAAATACCTGTCCAGCTGAGCCGTAAATTTATTTAGGCTATCAACTTCCGCAACAAGGGATGGAAGTCTGTTCCAACTACCCGCTGGCTAAAGGCAAATTTCCGCACATCTATCCTACATTTGTCTTTCCTCAATCTGAATTTATGCCCTCTCAGGGAATTATTCTGAGCAAGAGGAAGAATTCTATCGGCATTGAGCATGCTCAAACCATTCAAGTCTTTATACACCTCTATCAGATAACCTCGCTGGTGCCTAGTCTCCAGACACCGTAATTTGCAAAACTTAAGCCTTTCTTCGTAAGAGCAACCCTTTATTCCATTCACTAATCTTGTTGCCCTTCTCTGTACTCATTCCAGCAGCTCTACATCCTTCTTTAAATGAGGCCTCCAGACCTGTATACAGTACTCAAAGTGTGGCCTGACCGTTGCCTTATACAAGGGAATAATCACCTCCTTATCCCTGCTTAAAAAATTCCTGTTAGTCTTTGATCCTTCTTTGTGAATTGGGATCACATTTGCACATCTCCAGACTATGGGTACCTCCCCTGAGTCCGAAGAAACTCTCATAAGTATGGCTAAGGGTTTCCTTTGTTGCCTCCTTTAATATAACTGGATAGATCCCATCCACCCCAGGTGCCTTTTACATGTTTATCCTCAACAATTTCTCCTTCACTTTCCTCTCAGTTATTACAAAATCATCGAGCTCACTGTCAGAGTTTACTTCACCTCTGGCATTCCCCTTCCCAAATAACTCCTCATGTGTGAATGTAGATGCAAATACTCGTTTAGTTTGTTAGCCACCTGGGCAGGATCCTCAACTGTTGAACCATCAATATCCAGTGGACCAATCTGATTCATCCCATTCCTTCTAGAGTTTACATAGGTAAAGAACTCTTTTCTGTTTTTCTTTGCATCCTTTGCCAAGGATTTCTCATAATCTGCCTAATCTCCTTTGTGACTTGGTTACAGACCAGCTTATATCTATCATAGGCTTCCATGTCATCCATTAATTTTTATGTATCCCATGCATTTTTCTTCTCTGCCATATGTCTCATTAGTTCATCTGACATCCATTTTGGCCTAAACCTTGAACAATATTTCTTAGTTGGTATGTAAAGCCTAGTAGCTTCCAAGATCAGTTCTTTGAATGCTTCCTATTTTGAATTTGCTGTTGGTTAAATCATCAGTTAGTCTCACTGTATAGAATTTAAATACTGTCTCAGACCATAGTAGTTGCCTGTATGAAATCAAAAACCCTTCCCTTTACCCCTGATGGTAGTTACCTCTTTGAGTAAATCCCACTTCAGCACACTGTGATCACTGCCACCTAGTGGTTCCTTTATCTGCAGATTCTTAATGCATGAAGAATCACTACTGATAATCAGATCAAGAGTATTACTCCCTCTAGTTGCCTTGCGAATATGCTGATGCAGAAAACAATCATCCAATAAATCCACAAAAGCCTTGCTAGTGTGTGAGTGACCAACCCACAAATTCCAGTCAATATCTGGGAAATTAAAATCCCCCATTATAAGACTCTCTGATTTACTGGCCCACTCTATTTCCCTGTACAGTTTTTTATTATTCTCATCAGAGTCATTAGGCCTGTATCACACTCCTACTCTCAATTTTGATCTCCCAATGCTTATGTCACACCAAACTGACCCGTCACTGCACTGTCCAGCGATGTCGACTGGCTTCACTTCCTTGGATTTTATGTGTTTCTTAACTAATAGCATAACCCCCTCCTCCCTACCTATCCTGTCTGTACACATTGTACTCCCCAAATTCCAGTTCTGCATTCCTTACATCTGCGTGATACCATGTCTCTGATATCCCAACAATATCTGCCTTTGATGTTTTGAGCAATACCTTTTTTTATTTTCAATACTTATTTCAATGCTCTGAGTAATTAGGTGTTCCTAAACCAGGAATTGTCTTTCTATTCTAGAAATAAGACAGCTCCATTTTTCTGTCTTCATTCATCAAAAATTGCTAGACCTGCAACCTCATGAAGGAAACTATTGGACAAAGTTATGAAAAAAACAAAAAAAAAACTGAAATATATGCCTACATCATGCTCTGTCTTTCCTGCACTATGCAAGACATGCACTGAATAAATGAATATATATTCTTATAAACAAAGGGCAATACGATGACTTACTTTTAAGGTAAAGCAGAGATGCATCGTTACTTAACATTGACGATTGCTAATTCCATTAAATAATTCAACATTATGTGATCACCAAATATTTACTGATATAATTAAATCTATTATGCCACTGAAATTATTTCAGTAATAACCCGTAATACATGCCATAGTGAAATTATAAATTTTGTTAATGTAATAGAATTTCTAATGTACCAATTACTAATATTCAACTAAGGGTAATAGTGAAGAAGGGTAATAGGGATATTAAAATTAACATATTGAACACAATAAATATTTAAATTTATCTTCTACTGATTACAGCCGGTATACATCAATGGGTAATCAGCAGGGACCAACACCCATAAATGTACAAGTGAAAGCAATAATCATAAACCTATTTCTATATTCTATGATCTATATTCCAGTTTAACAGAGTTTTATTAATAGGTATAGAAATCATATCAATTGGGGAGTTAATTTAGTTAATTGGTTATAAACTGAAAATAATGGATCATTGGTCCAATAGATAGTGGCACAATTAATTAAAATTATAGAATTAATTCAAAGATCTTCTTACATAATGCAGCTAAATAAGAAAAGCCCATGTGCATCTTTTTTGTCTTGCTGCTATGCATATGTTGCAATGCTCTAACTGATTCTGTTTAGGTTAGTATTATGTGATATAATAAGGAATAGAAACATATGTCGTTGAATTTAAAATAGTGATTAAATAATCACCATTTTATTTAATAGTGATTAAAATAACCACTATTATAATCACTATAAAAATAAAATAAAATCTGAGTCTAATGCTTGCTAGTATAGTAGACATCACCAAAGATCACTGATCATACCAAGCAAGCGAATAAGGACCATACCCTAGCTATATGTGTACAGTGGTTCCAATTGTGTAAGACATATATAGAGAATGCTTATGGCATACTCGATGTAGAGCCAACTCAAGAAATACAGGCTTTAACAATTGCTGTGATTTTGGCAATTTTAAAATACATTAAAGTGCTGCTGCCTTGTTTATCTGCAATAAACAAGGTGGTGGAAAAACTATCTGGCGATATGTGTATATGCAACGTCCTGTTACTATGATATTTAATGAAATTTAAGGGTACCCTGTTATGCATACGTTTACTGATTAACTTACATTCGCTTTTAATATAATTATTAAGCATTGCATTTTTATTATTATTATATTTCCATGAATGTTTTTTTAGAGCAGTTAGCCTGCCAATCTGGGAGGCTAATTGTATTAACACTAAAGGCTTCTCATTTATCGTATATTTTAGCTTACATATGTTCTGTTTCAATAGAGATAAGAATATCCAAGTGTGTGTCTCTGGTGTGGTTGTTGGGGTTAGTGCGAGTAATGGCCAATTCCGATGGGTATATATTGGTAGCGATATTTTCAAACTCTGGTTGATTTATGGTGTAGGTCATCTTCATAACACAACATTATAATGCTGTTGTTAATCTTCTTTTCATAGTGGTGTAAGTTGGTTGATTGGTTGGGTTTTATTGGCACATTAGCAACTAAGGCTATAGTGTGCCAAAACCTAGTGTTGTAAGTCAGTGACTATTAGTGGTGTAGGAATAAGTTGACAACTATTAGTGGTGTTGGCAACTATTGCTGGAGAGGCCTTCATCCTGCAGTGGACTGAAAATGGCTGATGATGACGAGTGGTGTAGTGGTGTTGGCAACTATTAGTGGTGTAGGTGATTAGTACAGTTAATTCCAAAATACCCTGAAGTGTAATAAGGTTTACTGGTCTGGATTACCAAGCATATGTTTATTCAGAAAGTACTTGATAACATGAACCAGAGCTATAATGCTCAATAGTTCTACGTTGATATCAATATTTGTAAAAGAATAAGAAGAGTTTACCTCAATATGATGCGTAGAACACTTCCGTATGATACTCTCCAGAAATTAAAACAAAAACAATTAAAAAATCAAAAATCTTACATTACAGTAAGAAATAATTAAAAGTCAATTTAATGCAATTACAAATTAAGTAAAAAATTAATTAAACGAAAAAATTGCACTAATTGCACTAACCCCAACAACCACATAGGCGCATTATAGCCAAAGTAGCTTATGAGTCATAAAACTCACATAACAGCAAACCCAACAACCACACTAGAGACACATACCTGGATATTCTTATCTCTACTGAACTAGAATATGTGCAAGCTAAAATATATGATAAACGAGAAGCCTTTGGCAGGCCAACAGCCCTAAAAAACATTCATGGAAATATAATAAAAATGAAAAGCTTAATATAATATAATACATAATAATTCTAAATATATGGAACAGGATAATAATATTAAAAGCGAATGTATGAAGTTGATCAGTAAACTTAAGCATAACGGGGTACCCGTAAAATTTCATTAAATATCATATTAACAGAATACTGCATCTACACATATGGTCAGAAGGATTTTCCATCACCTTATTTATTGCAGATATATGGGCAGCAGCACTTTAAGGTATTCCAAAATCACAGCAATTGCTAAATCCTATATTTCGTGAGTTAGCTCTACATCGAGTAAGTAGATATATAGACAATAAGCATTGTCTATATATGCCTTACACTATTGGAACCACTGTATACATATAGCTATGGTATGGTCCTTAATTGTTTGCTTGGTATGACCAATGATCTTTGGGGATGTCCACTATATTAGCAAGTGCTAGACTCAGATTTCAATTTATTTTCATTTATTTAATTTTTTATATATTTTTTTTCATTTTATTTTGTTTTTATTTTTATTTCATTTCTCTTTATTCCTTTACTTATTTATTTTAATTCTAAATACAACAGATGTTTGTACCTATACCTCATCATATCACACAATACCTAACCTAAACAAAATAGGTTAGAGGGCATTGCAATATACGCATAGCAGCAATATAAAAAAAAAAAAATGCACACGGTCTTTTCTTATTTAGCTACACTATGGTAAGGATACCTTCAGGTTAATTCTATAATTTTAATTATTTGTGCCATTATCAATGACCATGACCAAACAGTTCACTATTTCTAGTTTACAACTAAATTAACTCCCCAATTGATATAATTTTTATTAGTATTAAAAAAATCTGTTAAACTGGAATACAGATCATAGAAACAGGTTTATGATGATTGCTTTCACTTGTACATTGATGGGTGCTGATTCCTGTTGAGTGCCCCTTAATGTATACAGGCTATAATCAGCAGGAGATAAATTTAAATATTTATTGTATTCAATATGTTAATGCTAGTTTTAATATCTCTATCACTCTTCTTCACTTAGTTGCATATTAGTAATTGGTACATTAGAAAAAAAAAAAGTACATGAGCACAATTTATAATTTAGCTATGGCATGCATTATAGATTATTACTGAAATAATTTCAATGGCATAATAGATTCAATTATATCAATATATATATATATATATATATACACACACAGATGGACTGAGTTTAAAATTCTTACTGTTTTCAGCACTTTTCCTTGTTGCTTAGTTCATTAATTATCTTCTTACCTATATTAGGTATTAGGTATGTTTGGGGTCTGACGGCACCTGGGATTTCTCCCATCTCCACGTATGTTTTCTGTATCGGACAAGCCAGAGATTTAAAAGTGTGTGGGATATGTACTGTGTAGTTTGTTGTGCCCATTGTTCATCCAGCCTGTTAGCCGCCCGGGCCCCTAGTGAGACCCGACGTTACCAATACCCGCCACAGGGAGGCCGGCCGGGTGTTACCAATATTTGTACTCTGGCTGGTCTTGCCACTTACTTTCCTGGGATTTCAGTGGCTAGGACCAATAAAAAAAAAAATAAATAAAAAATAAAATAAAATAATTATAATAAATAAATAAATCGAGGTTGATATTAGTGATACTTAGCAAGTTAGTATTAATAGTATGCGACGTGGGGCTGTGCGGTGAAAGTGAGTTTTAAAAACCAAATAGGTTCGGGCAAGAATTTTGATCTCTCTTTTGATTTTGAAATGTAGGGCTAAACGCTGTGCAAGACAAAAGTTTGGGGGAAGAAGTTGGAAATAAGGGGCCGATAGAGTAGATAGCCCCTGCAGGTAGTGAGGCATGCCCGTGAGCATGCCTCACTAGGAGAGGCATGCTCACCAAACTTTCTTTCCAAACTCCTGGGGAGGAGAGGCTTGCCTCTCCTTCCCAGGAGTTTGGAAAGAAAGATCCGCTCAAGAGAGTGCGGATTTGGGTCGCCAATAGGCTGTTCAGGCGGGAGAGTGCCACCGTATGTCGGATCCATCAGTTTGCAGGCCCTAAAAAGCTGGCCGTTGAGTCTCATCTAGGTGGGACACTAATAGGGGGTTAAATCTGGGATGTCATCCTTCCAGACTGCATGTGGTCTGGGTCCTATTTTCTGGTCATTATCTTGGGGTCATAATCAAGTCTACTGGCTGTCATTATGGGGTTTTATCCCTTCCGTGATGTTTGATAGTCCTCACACTACCTTTTGTCATTATGTAGTGGGTCTATGCTGCAAGTGAGTCGTATTTATTATGAATTTAATTTCTCTCTCTTCTTTTTATTATCAACTAGAAGTTGTTAGTCTGTGCTGCATATATTTAGCCACTTCTACTTTCTCGCCTGTATCTTCAACAGTTGTGGTGAGTTCCTCAGTTGTATATATTTTTTTTCTGTAGTTGTACATGCATTCTGAAGTCAGAATGTAATACTGAAAATCACACCGGCCTCTGGTCCACCAGGGTTTCCCTCGATTTACGTCGGGGTTGGGTTCCTGGGGGGGGGGAGGCAGGCGCAAATGAAACCCTTTATATAATGGAGTAAATTTACAGGTAGCCCTCAATTTACATCAGGGTTGGATTCCTGAAGGGACAGGCATAAATGGAACCCTTTATATAATGGAGTCAATCGGAAATCACTGGGTTATTTAGGTTCCAGGCACCAAAAATTTTACCTACTACTTTGCATCGATTGTTTTATTTTATTAGCACTCTATAGTTGCAGTAATAGTCGATGGAGGCATATTCATAGCCCTACACACATTAGGGCGGCTCTCATCAGATTCTATCCTCTGAATACTGTACTAGGATTCAATTAATTACTTTTACCAGATAGCGCGTGTTTTTATTCTATTAAATTAAAAATTTTATAACACGATTTATTAGTAGGACAATTAATAAAAATGTTAGCATAATAAATTTCCAACACGTGTAAATAGCGCAAACAATAACCAAGTGAATGCTTCACCGCATTGACCGTTACTACCCACATCCACGAGTGGTTACTTTGAGGGCGAGAATCTTTCTCGTCTCTGATACGAATGCGCTAATTGCTGATTGGCTCAGATTGTCCTAAATCATGTGAACAGTGCATGATACATAGCACAGTATGATGCCAATAAATTTTGTCTGAAGATTTTAAACTTTCAATTTATAAAAATATTGCAAAAATAAATAAATAAAAATAAAAATGGCATGTTGTGGTTAGTGATCGGCGTTATTGCAATTCGGCACAAATTGGACCAGCGCAAAATGAGGGCTACCTGTATATATACACTGTGCTGCCACTTTATTAGGTATACCTACCTAGTAGCGTGTTGGGCCTCCTTTAGCCTTCAAAACAGCCTGAATTTGTCTAGGCATGGATTGAACAAATGCCGAAAACGTTGTGCAGGAATGGAGTACCATGCAGACATGAGTGTGTCATGCAGTTCCTTGAGATTCGACGGGGGTGTAGGAGTACAGCAAACAGCCCTTTCCAGCTCATCTCAAAGATGTTCAATAGGATTGAGATCCAGGGACTGAGCGGGTCACTGCAGCAAAGAAAAGTCATTGTCATGTTCCTGGATCCATTCCATAGTGATCCGGGCTTTGTGCACCAGCACATTACCCTGCTGGAAGTAATTATCTGACTGAGGATAAACTGTCAACATGAACGGATGCACTTGGTCAACAATGATGTTTAGGTACGATGTGGCATTGAGATGTAAATCAATGGATCCAACGTGTGCCAAGCAAACATTCCCCACACCATAACACTGACCCCACCACCTTGCACAGTAGTCATCAGACATGACGGATCAATGGATTCATGTTGTTTTCACCAAATTCTGAGCCTTCCATCAACATGATGCACCAGGAACTTCGACTTATCAGACCAAACAACTGTTTTCCAATCCTCGATAGTTCAGTGCTGGTGTTGCTGGGCCCACAAGGAGGCGTGCTCTCTTGTTCTTCATAGATAACAAAGGTACGCAATGTGGCCATTGGCTATTGTAGCCCATTTGCGACAAAGTGCAACTAGTGGTCCATTGCGATATTTTGTTCTGTGCACCAAGGTTGTATTCTGACGTGATGTGCAATATTGTGGCCTGTTTGTTTGCTTCTACAACTCTAACCATCCTCCTCTGACCCCTCTCATCAACAAGCAATTTTCTTCCACAGGAGTGCCACTGAGAGGATGTTTTCTGTTCGTTGCACCATTATTGATGCACCCTTGAAACTGAAGTGTGTGAAAAGTTCAGGAGAAGTGCCGTTTCAGAGATGCTTTGTCCAGTACGTCTTGCACCTATTACCATGCTACGTTCGAAGTCCGTTAGATCACTCCTTTTCCACATTCTTGCTACAGTTTGTATACTAGAAAGGTTGTTCTACTGCATTTATATCTACAACTGTGGTCATGGGACTTGCAACATGGTTTGTGGGACAACCCCTGCTGTGCACAGCAGGGGTGTACCTAATAAAGTGGCAGCACAGTGTGTGTGTGTGTATATATATATATATATAGTTTACATGATAAAAGTTACGGAGAGAAAGAGAAATAGAGGAAAAATAAATAGAAAAGGAATAAAATAGAAGTAAGGCAATGAAAATGAAATAAATTAATGTAAAAAAAAATAATAATTAAATAAATAAATATACTAGAAAGGAATATTTCTGTATAACTTATAATCTTGATGGCTCACATTCTGGTGGCTTCATCAGAATGTGAATCGTCAATATTGTAGGGAAAAACAGCAGTATCATGTCTCTGAAAAGGTTAGGTCACTACAAAAGTAAATAAATAAAGGGAATTTGCAGTAAATTTGGATAAAATTTAAGCTAAAATGAAAAAAAGGGGGATATTATGTGTATTCGTGTAGTTTACAGTTGTCACATATAGAGAATGCATGTACAACTACAGAAGAAATATATATAACCTAGAAAGGAATATTGCTACATAATTTAAAACCTTGGTGTCATCAGAGCATCAGCCATCAAGATTGTAGGAAAATGCAACAATATTGTGTCTCTGTTTTGGTTGTAAAATACATGCCGAAAATTTTAGGTCATTACAAAAGTAAATAAATGATGGGAATTTGGAGAAAAATTTTGATAAAATTTAAGCTAAAATGAAATTAAAAAGGAAGGTGGGGGGGGGGGGAGATATTATGTGGTAGGCATGTAGTTTGCAGTTGACACTTACAGAGAATGTAAGTACAACTACAGAAATTCAAGAAATAAGAAGAAGAATGTAGAACAGTATAAAGCAGAAGAAATGTAGCAAAAAGTTATTTTTTGTATCCAGTTCCTTTGCTATCATATCACAGTATCCAATTAAATTGGCCAAACAAGATCATCCCAAAACAAATCCATGACGTGACTGCAGTATAACTGCATTCCTTTCTAGAAGGTCCTGCATTACTAATTGAACCAGTGACGTTATTATTTTCATTAGAACAGGAGTAAAGCTTACAGGGCTGTAATTACTCACTCCATCCTTAGATCACCCTCTGTAAAATGGGGATACATTCACATAATTCACAAAATATATAGAACCAAAGAACTCACTGTTGAAGGCAGACATGAAAGAGAAAATAGAAGTGGCCAAATATATATAGTGTAGACTAGCAACTTTTAGCAAAAGAAAAAAAGAAATTAAATTCATGATAAATACAACTCAGCATAGGTAAGATGGTAATTAATGAACAAAACGGCAAGAAAAAATACTGAAATACAGGAAGAAAATAGTTTCTCGATGTGCATTTGTAAAGCTAATAGCTCTCAAAAAATAAGAGAATGAGTGTAGAGCAGTAAAAAGCAGAGGAAATGCAGCAAAAATAGCAAGGCTCTGGCAGTATGGGGTTGCAAATCTCATTCCTATAGAAAGGCCCTTGAACTGAGTTCTGAGAGTATGAATATCGGCTTCTGTGGCCATAATGCACCTCTCAAAGTTTTTGCATTTTACACTGATCCAAGCCCGAGGCGGGATTCAAACCCGCAACCGTTGGGTTGCCAGGCAGGCATTTTACTCACCTGGCTAGCCCGGGTGGTCAGGAAGAGAGAGTATGAATCACTGATTTAAAATAATAATGTGAATAGTGGCACGAATTTAATTCCAATATTGCTATCTCCAACATTAAAAAATTCTACCTTAAGGTCACTGGTAACTCTTTTCCTTTAATTGCAATATTACTTTCATAATTCTGGAATTATCTTGCTGTATATTGCATTTTTCAATGTTAAATCTCAATTGCGACTCCTTGACCCATTGTGGTAATTTTTATAGGTTTTGTTGAAACATCATACCCTGATTTCTCTCATTAACCACCCTGTAAACCTTTGTATCACCTGAAAACTTTGAAAACCTTGGTATGTCTTCATCAATTATAATTAATAAATATTGAAAACAGTAACGGGCCAAGCAATGAACCTTGAGGGGATTAACTAATGGTTAAGAGGGGATCAAATTGAATAGCAGCACCTAGTGATAACCACTCTGTCTTATCCTGCATCAAACAACTCTTTATCCATAACAGTAAATTACATCTAATGCCACACTGCTCCAACCTGAGCACCAGTCTTTTATGTTCAACAGTATAAAAAGCTTTTCTAAAATCAAAGCATGTGATTTCAAAGTTACTTTTTGTATTCAGTTCCTTTGAATTGGTCAGACAAGATCACCCCATAACAAATCCATGTTGTGACTGCAGCATAACTGCATTCCTTCCTAAATGGTCCTGCATTACTAATTGAACCAGTGACTCCATTATTTTCATTAGAAAGAAGGTCACACATCTCCAGTTCATAGTACCTCCTTTGAACTGAAGGATGCCCACATAATTATGGCTAAAGGATTGTGACCTTTTCTGTTCCCCTCTCAATTATTTGGATAGATTAGATCAGCACCAGGTGCCTTAATTACTGTTGCTGTCAACAATTTCTCGTCCAGTTTTCTCTCAGTTATCACAAAATCATTTGGCACACAATTATAGTATAGACAGTTAGCATAATACTGTATACCCATTCCTAAGCACTTCATGCATGAATATAGTTGCAAAATATTTATTTAGTTTGTCAGCACTGAGAAGATCATCACTGATAGTTACGTAATTGATACTTAGCAATGTGGTTCACTCCTCCTTTCTAGTGTTAAGCATAAGCAAAAAAAAGTTTAATAAAGAATGCATAGAATACATTTCTATGCATTCCTTGTATTAACTTGTCTAATCCCCTCTGTGTCCTGACTACAGATAGTTTATCTTTACTGTATATTTGCATGCTTGTTGATAACTTACAATAAACAGATGCATTTTTCTTCTTTGTCTATACCTTAAATAATATTAGCATTAGTAGAGACACACGATGCAATAAAGCAAGCTTATACAGTATCAGTCAAAAAAAAAAAAAAACTTCCCATTTTCTTCAAAAGTGTGTCTGATTCTTCCTTGAATTTATTTAAGCTACCAACTTCCAGAACGGCAGATGGAAGTATGTTTCAGCAATCGATCACTGGCTAAAGGAAAATTTCCGCACATCTGTTCTACAACTGTCTTTCCTCAATTTGAATTTATGCCCCCTCAGATGCATAATTAAAGTCCTTAATATTATCAATTTTAAAAAAAAAATTCTTACTAGATCATACTGATTTAAAGCAGATTTCTAACTAAATTTCCATAACATTTTGTCTAACTACATCTTAATTTCAGAAGGTGCTTCAGTTAATTTTATTCAAAATTTGTCATTTTCCAGATTTGTACATTCTATAAATATCATACATTATATAATGTATGACTAAGTATGCTTTATTATACTATGCAAGTCTGGTTTTTTTTTGTTTTTTTTACTTACTATTAGTTTATTACTATCCCTACATTTCCATTATTTTTGCATTATTTTAAATTTGTGATTCATACTTTCAAAACTCAGTTTAATTTTGCTGCATTTCCTCTTATCTATACATATGTATATATACATTCTTCTTCTTACTTTTTTGAGCTATTAGTTTTATGACTGCCTACTGAAAAACTATTTTCTTCCTATATTAACTTGTTTTGCCTCCCCAAAGTTTTCAGCACTTTTCCTTGTTGCTT
Organism: Mastigoproctus giganteus; assembly: GCF_048544385.1. NCBI lineage: Eukaryota > Metazoa > Arthropoda > Arachnida > Uropygi > Thelyphonidae > Mastigoproctus > Mastigoproctus giganteus. The sequence goes on along the minus strand of NC_143576.1, from coordinate 48,110,579 downwards.
TGTTCATTAATTAGCTTCTTACCTATAATGAGTTTTATTTATCATGAATTTAATTTCTCTCTTTTTTTTTTTATTATCAACTAGAAGTTGTTTGTCTATGCTGCATATATTTAGCCACTTCTATTTTCTCGCCTGTATCGTCAACAGTTGTGGTAAGTTTCTCAGTTGTATACATTTTTTTCTGTAGTTGTACGTGCATTCTTGGTGCCACCCAAAATCTCGACAGCCGAAATCCCGACATACTGATTATATTAAAAAAAAAAGTCAGTGTCAATATCTCAGAAACTGTGTTTGCTTGCAATAAAAAATATTTTTCATGTAATCAAAACGGCCACTAAAAACATTAAAATTTTATTTGAACACAAGGAACATGTACATTGCAGATATAAAAACAGTATATGATAATGTTAATGTTTTATGTCATATTAATGAATAAACAACACACACTTATATATATATATATATATATATATATATATATATATATATATATATATATACTAACAGTATACAATCAGTTCACAAAAACCACATTACCGACAATAATCACAGTTTAATGATATCAAAATCACAGATTAAAATTTGCAAAAAAATCATACAAATTATAATCAAACGTTTAAGTATTGCAATAATCTTAATATCTTTCAATAATCATAATAATAATACTTAAATAATCTTAAGTATTATAATAATAAGAAGAAAATGGGATATTTTTCCCTGTTACCCCTTTCAAAATATCCTGCCAGTGCCCATGTTCATGCCTCCATGCCATGGTACATGTCAAAGATATTCGTGAAAGTACAGCTAATAACAAATAAATAAATAAATACCTGTATAATTACAGTTTAAGTTATGCTAATGATATTTACGGCAAATGTTACGCAGTTGCCAAAATACATTACTCTAAATTTTCGTATTCTGAAAGTATTCTTATTTCAAGTTTTTTATCTTTAGCATTTCATACCTATAATTAATGCTCAAATGACCTATACAAACAGCAAAACTAGACTTGAAAAATTACCAATTAAATACAATATAATAAAGTAAAATTAAATAAGTTGTTTTTATTTGCTGATTGTATTTTAAAACTGTTTTTGTAACAGAAAAAATGATCTTCAAATTGAAAGAGGTATTTGTCATTAAAATTTTTGTTATTTTTTATATTCTTTCTATACAAAATTAATCTAATAAGGTAAATTTTTACTTACTAAAAAACTAATAAATACAGTATACAGAATGATATTCAAATATTTTTACAATATAGTAGATACTGCCGGGATTCTGGGCTGTTAGATTTTGGGCCAGGCCCATGCATTCTCTATAGACTACATGCCTACCATATAATATTCCCCCCCCCCCCTCTTAATTTTGTTTTAGCTTAAATTTCATTACATTTTATCCAAATTCCCATCATTTGTTTACTTTTGTATTGAGCTAACCTTTTTGGCATGTACTTTGCAATCAGAACAGAGACATGATATTGCTTTTTTTTTTAATCGTACAATCTTGATGACTGACACTCTGATGAAGACACCAATGTTGTAAATTATGCAGTAATATTTCTTTCTAATGTATTTATATATTTTTTACATTGATTTTTTTCATTTTCATTGCCTTAATTCTACTTTATTCCTTTTCTGTTTATTCATTCTCTTTCTCTCCATAACTTTTACCACTAAACTAGTAGTCATCGTAGTTGTTGGTTTTTCTGATTATCAGCAGCCCTAGTCCTTGAGCTCTTTCCTTATTTTCTCTCCCTATGCATTTTTGTCTATTCCTTTCCTTTTTATATATATAAAGTGAGGGTAAAAATAATAATAAAAAAAATAAGAAAAAAATTAGGGAGATAGAAGATAACTAATAAAATATGCATAATAAGAAATTAATAATTACAAAACAGATAAAATATTTACAAAATAAGGATGTCAACACATCTTACAAAACCAACCTCTCATCAGGTGTCAATGGCCAGGATTGCAAGTAAAATTTATTATTATTATTTTATTATTTATTATTATTAGCCACATGGTACAAGGAAGCCTGAGGCTTATGCTACACCAGTCAAAAAAAAAATAATTCCCGAGTTACCCTGAGAGAGAGAGAGAGAGAGAGAGAGAGAGAGAGAGAGAGAGAGAGAGAGAGAGAGAGAGAGAGAGAGAGAGAGAGAGAGAAGTAGAAAGGAATCACCAAGAAAGAGAAGAATGATGATATCCAGCTCAGGACCCTGGGTTTGCCAAGCCCATACTCACCAGATGTGAGCCCCCGGGGTTTAAAATAGCAATGTGTCTTTTATTTCTGATGTAAACCACAACCCAAAGGGTAAAAAGCATAAACATAAATAAAAATAGGAAAAAATAAATAAAAATCTAATTTTTATTTGGTAATTCATTTGTAATCATTCATTTCATAATCTCATTTTGTAATCATTCATTTCGTAATCTCATTTTGTAATCTCATTTTGTAATTATTTATTTCTTATTATGCATATTTTATTAGTTAACTTCTATCTCCCTTCTATCACTCTCTATCCCTCTCAATTTCTTTACTTATTATTATTTTTTCTTGCTTTATTGTCCATGCTCTGCTTAGGTCCTTTGCCATCCTCTGCATTTGCTGCCTTTGACTACTTCCCCATTTTTCTATCTTCTTATTTCCACTTTGTTATTATTCCATTAAATATATATATATATAAGAGTTGTAGTGAAAGTTGAAATCATAGTAATAAAGAATAATATATAAAGATATATTAAGATGGTTTACAGGCTAGGTGTATTACTGGTACTACTAGAAATAGCAGACATAACCAATGACCACAATGGAATGTAGATAAGTAGATTGGGGAAAAGGTGGAAGAAGGTGGCAAAACCGGAAGTAATAACAATGGAAAAAACATTGGGTACCTGAAAAACGTTTCCACTTTAATATATTAGTATTATTTATTTACTTTTCCATTGATTTTTTTGCATTATATATATATATAATGCAAAAAATCAATGGAAATCTGATGATAGCTATCACCTTTTATTTTATTTGTTTAATCATTTGGTATTAATCATTTTACTTTGCAGTTCCCGCACCTCTAATTGGCATTGCAATTCAGCCTATAATTCTCTTAATTCATCATAACTTATAGGATATTACAAATCTACAATACTTTTTTTTTCCTGCTATGCTTGCTCTTCTAGTACCACACTTTGTGTATTTTTCACTTCATATGTGAAAACTCTTATCAGACTTTCAATTCTTACAGACATATTTACTTCTGCATCCTTTACTGCTGCTTTGTGTGTTTTGGTGCATTTGTCATACATTGCTTATTTATCCATCAACTGAAACTACATGTTTAATACTCATGATTTTATATTACATTTAATATATATATATATATATATATATATATATATAAATAATAAAAGAATAATAGTATTAAGAAGCTAAGTAATCATAGAGGGTGGAGAGTAACAGTACAAAAAGGAAGATAATGTTGATTATGGATCAGGGACACTGCATTAGCAAAACGTACCCTACAGCCATAATGTGTGTGTATATATATATATATATATATATATTTTTTTTTAAAAATCTTTTTAAAATTTATTTTAATACCATGTTAAGTTTGTGATTAAAATAAAATTCTGAATATGTCGTTCTTAAAAATATTACTATTTATGACTTTTGCTCTAAATTACTTAGGAAAATATTTATAGCTAATTTCAACATGTAACAAAAGCATATTATTACAATTTGTAACATATCATTGCAATAAACAAAGTAAAAAAAAAAAAAAAAAACATATGATTCTTTAACTGTTTCACAACTTGCTTACTGGTTAGCATTCCACCCCACTTGGTGGGCACCTACGTAGCCAGGTGGACAGGAGTAGCAGTGCATAGCACACACTTCTTGATTAGACCGGGGTTCGAGCCCATGACCACCAAATACGGAGGATGCGGAAAGGTCAGGGAATGACCACCGCATATCCCCGGAGCAATATGGCCTTAGTTGCTAATGCTCCTAAAAACCAAATAACAACAACAACCACCCCACTTAACTAAATTTACTGCAATAAAGTACAATAAATTAATTTTATTTTCTTCATTTAAAAGTACTCCATAGTGTTTATCATATGGTTTTCATTAATTGTTCATACTAATATTTATTTTACATAGGAAAACAACAGAAATTTTACTGTTTTATATAGTTATAATTACCAAATGCTCAATAATTGCATATACTTGTAATTACAAGTTTACGGCACTATTTAAATGCATTACTGCAAAAACCCAATAAATTTTTCCTACCTAATAAGTGAAAAGTAAAGAAGGGATGCAAAAATTAACAGAATAAAAATTATCCACAGATCAGCCAACTGTTGTTGAAGTTTCTCTGGATTGAAAATGTTGTGGAGGTGAATGCAGGAAAAAGAAGCGTCCCACAACAGCTAAAATAAATCCTTCTCCCAAAAGTAAGGCACTTCTAATATCTAAAAAAAAAAAAAAAAAAAAGAAAGAAAAATATCAATAATAATAAAAATAATAAAGTAAAAAGAAACTAAAGTTTAAATTTTAGGAAACTAAATTAAACAAACAAAAACTCTTAAGGAAGCCAATAAATAAATAACCGAGAGTTTAATTTTCACTATTCTTTCAGAATATAGTATTAAAGTAAATGAAAATCTTTATAAGGTATTTACAAAACTGATCAAAACTTTAAAACAACTTATGTGTTAACTGACTTACATAGTGCAGTGACAAATGATGAAACAGGAGGACGACATGGGAAAAAGCCTAATCTTCCTAGATTATCAAAAGCAAAGAAATGAAATCGTATTAAGATGAAGTGCATCTGAAGAGAAATAAATTTTCCCCTGATATGAAATCCACTCAAAAGGGTAGCTGCCGTTCTGGTAAAGATGACTAGTCCATAGACTCCCACAAAGAAGGAGACCATATTTAATACAGTCAGGTAGGGTGCAGCATTATCTAATACAAACTAAAAAAGAAAGAAAATTAATACCTAACAAAGTGATGTTACTCATTTATAATTATGCAAATGGTATTTTTATTTTTACAATTATTGCATCCATCATTTATATGATTACTTGAAAACAACTGTTTCCCAACCATCCATCCATTTATTAAAATTTAATTTCCAACAAACAAATTTATAATTAGTATTATAGCAAGGAGATGACTGGTGAGTGTCAAAGTCACTTACTAGGCCTTTTCTCCATACTGTTAGTACAGAGTAGTAAGCCAAGTGAGTGATTGTGAGACTCCTGTTGTTTTTCTCCCTGGTTTAGTATTAACCCATGTACTGTGCCAAGTACTCTAGGTTCTAATACCTCTTATGCATGGGGTTGTCATAAAAAAAAAACCATATAGTGCAAGAAAGCCTTAGGTTTTTTGCTGCACCAGCCAAAAAAAAAAATATAATAAAATAAAATAATAATAAAAAAATAAAATAATAATAATAATAAAAAAATAAAATAATAATAATAATAATAAAAAAAATAAAATAATAATAATAAATGTACAAAAAAATAAATTAATTAATTTAAGCTGCTTACATGTTTTCCTGCTTGTGTAGGTACCAGTCTAGTTGACCTTTAAATTTCTCCTCAGCTACTTGCAGCGGCAGTAACTTATCCCAGTAATTAACAACACACTAGCTCAAAGAAAACTTATAACAATCCATTCTATCATTTATAGCTGTGAATATTTCACTTCCATTCATTTTATTACCTACTCTCAGTGCCTAACAGATCTCAATCTGATCCAATCTTTGGCAAATAGTCCAAGCAGTAATAAATAGGTGTCATTATTGCAAGTATAAAGAAAGCTGTATGCTTCAGAAGACCACACTTATTTGGCATCTACTAGGCCTAACTTTTAAAACCAAAATTCAAAATCTTGGTCTCTGGTAATTATTATTGCTTGCATATGGTTTTCTACAGAAACAGAGCACCCACATATTGCTGTCTTTCCTCTCAGTTTTGGTAGTTGACACAAAAGTCATTGAAATTTGGGTGGTATACAATTTGCCTTGTATTCTCACCAAGATATCATAACTTTTTCATTCATATAGTCTTCCAGTCTACATACTTTTCCAACTATACATATACAATGAACAGGAAACTTCTGCATTTGTGAACTCTAGGAAGGGTGCACTGGGTCAGTGGTTATAGTTGAAATCGAGATGGATTTCTATAGGTATACAGCATGATTTCAGCAATATGCTGCAACATGCTCTTCATGTACTCACTACTCACAACTGAAACTCCAAATAGCTAAAAAAAAAAAAAAAAGCTTTTTTTTTTTTTTGAGAGCTATTGGGGAGTTTCAGTGATTTGATTCTTTGATTCTTTTTACTGAAAATTCCAGAAATCTCTGCTAGTTATTATACAAACAGGGGAGAATCCATGATCAAGTGCATATATGTATAGAGTGCAATCTCTTGCATCCAATTATCGAAGTGTGCTGGCTTTGCAGTTTTTTAGAATTTCTGCGTACTAATATGCTGCATTTGCACATTATTCAATTTTTTAAAATTGATTATTTGATTTTTTTTATTTATGTGCAAGTTAGTGCAAACACGTAAAGTGCAAAGTTAGTGTACTAATAATTAATATTAGTACACAGCTAAACTCTAAATCAACGTTCCCTCTATTTTTTCTTATAGCTGTGCAGTGCAGAAATTATGTTCCCATAATATCATAGAAAATGGATATGTTACAAAACTCTAAATTTTAAGTACGAAATTAAGATATGTCAGTGTCACTGAAAGTTTTAAATGTTCCAGTTTTAGTTTTTTCGGCAATTATAAATTTTAATTCCGAATATTCTTCTGATATTTTAGAAATAACATCACTTTCGTTATTTGTAATAAATTGTGAATATTTTTTTGCAAGGCGTATCACATTAAGTTTCCCAAAATCAAAATTATTGCTTTCATTTGTGATAGCATCAATATCAAATACTTTCCAATTGTTTAATTCATCATCAGGAAATCTGTTATCTAAGTGATCACATACACGTTTTGATAAAGGGAATTATAGCTGCAGTGTCAACATCACTTTGAATTTTTGATAATACTTCTTTCACATTTTCACTCAAGAAAATATTTTTTCCAAGATATTGGCTTCTTAATTTGTTTATTTTAGCTTTAACATATTGATGTGCATCAATAATGTTTAAACAACTTTTTTGTAGATATTTGCAAAGTGATGTAAGCTCTCCTGAGTGCAATTAATGTCACATGATGTTGTGAATTTGTCAAAATTTGTAAACAGTATTTACTAATAGGATCATTACATTTGTTAACCTGCTCATTGCAATATTCCATTAATATTTTATAATTTTTTACTAAAGCATCAACTGCAAAATGTCTGGATAGCCATCTGACTTCATTTAATGGTCTAAAAGATACAACATCTGTAACCTGGGCTAGTTTTTCTAATTTTCCTTTTTTTATGCTAGACCTGCTAAACATTGTGTATACAGTTCTAAGCAATGTCTCTATATTTTGCATAATAGATACATTTTTCCACGCATCGTCCAGTCTTAAATCTTCTCGGTGTGCAACACAATGTTGTTCAGATAGATGTAATATTTCCTTTTTGAGAATTGCTGCTACTCCATTTTTCCTACCAAGCATAACACTTGCTCCATCTGACGTAAACTTTACATATTTTGAAAATCAAGATTATATTCGTTGTAAAAATTTTTTATTTTTTCTAAAATTCCCTCCAAATACTGTTTTGTTATATGTTTTATTTTTCACTCAAAATTTAAAATACAAAATTAATACTTTTTGTACTGAAATATCAGTACCTTCATCTACAATTAACGTATGGAAAGTAGATTCTCTTATTTCTTTTGGGATATTTTTTATGAGAACAGAATTTATACATTCAACAAATTCAAATGAATAATTTTTGCTTCTCCAATTTTTAGGTATATCTAAAAAATTTTTCCATGTGTTCATTCATGAACACATGGAAAAATTTTACAAGTGTTCATTGCACTCTCATTGATGAAATCTTGTACAGAGTTCATTGATGCATTAATTTTTATGGCTAATATCACATCATTAATTAAAACCTTAACCATATCAAAATTTGATTTCAATCGTTCACTTCTTTCCTTTTTTTTTATGTTACGTACTTCTACAGTTTCTGTCAAAATACTTAAAATTCCACCTTTTTTCAGATTACGTAACTTGGTAACTGTGTCTATATGTATCTTCTGACTTAGATGTCGTCTTAAATAATCTAGTTTCCATTCTTCTCATTTTATTCCTGTACTAAATTCTCCTGCAACTTTTGCTTCTGCACAAAAAGTACACAAGATAACACCATTTTCTTTATTGTATTGTAAAATATCTCCTAGTTTTAGGTTTTGCTTTTTGTTTGATGATGGAATTTCAGCATCAGTTTGTTTTAAAAGCCAATCCTTTTTAAATGTTTTGCAATTTTTTTTTTATTTATGTCTTCAGTTTTTCTTTTGGTCATTTTTTATCTGAAAAATTTTAAAATTAAAGAATTTTATTAATTCTCTGTATTTTGTAAAAGAAGTTATTATAAAATATTAGGAAAAATCACAAATTTTTAATGCATTATTAAAATAGTTTATAAAAATTTAAAAAAAGGTTAATATTTCATATTTTACCTTGTTTAATTAATAAAATATTAAGTAATACTAAACGATTTTGGTTATACATAAAACAAAATCCGGTCAGTAGATCTGCCGACATTCCACCCACATATTTTTACATATTGATTAGTAAAAATTAATACATAAAACACTCGACTTCGAAAATTTTCATGATCACAATACACTCCTTACACACTCTACCCCCCAAACATACTGTGTATGTGTGTGGTTGAGTGGATGGAATGTAAAAATGCTGACTTTCCCTATTATATGGTATTTATATTATTTTTATAACAATAAGCTCACCTTAAAAACATACAATATAAACTACAACTGCTACAGTCATTTATATATTCATAATGTAATAATTTTATTTATATAAATAAAAATCAAAAAATATATAACTTTTCACTATGCACTATGTATTTGTAAATAAAAGATGTAGGAATGTGATACAATAGTGAATCTTATGGCATGAGCTATCCCCCCCTTCCTATATCCATTCTTCCCCTAATATTCCTGTTGCCATCTAGTATGTCAGCTGCGTGTGCGGGAAGTAAAAGGACCCGTGCAACATCGTAGAAATCAGTGCGCGGCCACGCACGCGTTCAGCTTAGAGGGAACCGTGCTCTGAATTAGCAAATTTTTGCAAAGGTGACATCATTTAAGTTATATCTCATATTGTGAATACCTTCACAATGAGTTGCCATGATACTGCACTACTTCAAATAAGTAACGCTTCACCAAGGGAGAAGACAGTTGTTGCTTATTCTCAGCAGATAACACCACCCAGACGGCACCGTTTCAGGGCTATTTTGTATTTGTGTGGGATAATAACTCAACTATCCAGTTATCCCTATTAGACTTAGAAAAAGCAAAAAGGTAGAGGGAAAGTAATAGTAGGAGTATAAGAGGAAAAGAAACGGTGTAGAAGAATGAAAGGGACAGTAACTCCTTCAACTCACACCACTCAAAAACTCAAACTCCTTGAATAGGCAACGCTTCCCCAGTGGGGAAGACTGTTGTTACCTATTTTTGGAAACTCCGGACATCATCAGGCTCCCCCTGATGCCATTTCAGGGCTATTTGTATATGTGTAGGATAATAACTCAATTATCCACTTGTCCCTATTAGACTTAGAAAAGCAAAAAGGTAGAGGGAAAGTAAATAATAGGAGTGGAAGAAGAAAAGAAACGGTGTAGAAGAATGGAAGGGACAGTAACTCCTTCAACTCAAAAAAAAAAACTCAAACTCCTTGAATATGTATTTGTGTGGGATAATAACTCGACTAATAGGAATAGGCAACGCTTCCCCAGTAGAGAAGGCTGTTGTTACCTATTCTTGGAAACTCTGGACATCATCAGGCTCCCCCTGGTGCCATTTCAGGGCTATTTGGCCCTTCTTCGGTGGGTGGGTAGGTACCCAAGTGATGCAATGATGGCAAAACAGTTATGAAGTATAACTCCACAATATGAGAGATGCCTGATGGTGTATCAGATGAATAAAGACTAAGATGCATTAAGGTCTTATGCCTCAGGCTGCAAGAGAATTAGACTACGTACAAGTTAGTGGAAACGCATCATAATAGTACACAGCTAAACTCTGAATTAACAAATTTTTGCATAGGCGGCATCGTTTAAGTTATATCTCATATTGTGAATACCTTCACAACGAGTTGCCATGATATTGCACTACTTCGAATAAGTAACGCTTCACCAAGGGAAAAGACTGTTGTTACTTATTCTCAGTGGATACCACCACCCATACGGCACCGAAAACGGGCCAACTAGCCCTAGAACTTTATTATACATATGTATATACAAGAAAATCACATTATATATGGGGTCAGCAGGTGTTCGCTTATATCCGCGGTTTCAGCCATCCACGGTAGGTCTTGGAACGCATCCCCCTGCAGATGTGGGAGGGGGGGTCTTACTGTATTCAATTTTTTTTATTTATTATTATTCAATTTTTAGTTTTAGAGAAAAATAGTAGGTGTGAAAGAATCTATGTATTTATCACTTTTTTGTGGCAGATAAGCTCAGAAAAAGATCAATAATGTAGCCCTGTTGCTAAAAAAAGATTATGCACTCTTATTTATTGATAAGTGCTGCGTAATATTTAAGAAATAAAGGATATTCTAAGTAATTTGATGATAATGTTTTTGTTCATTTTATGTACATACTTTCGTAGTTTTTGATTGGAACATTTGGCATACTTCACCTTTATTGAGTTGTTACAACTTGTTAGTGTATGTCTCTTAAATATTATTTTTGTAACAATTTAAAAATAAATATTTATTTCTGTTTTTCCCTCCCCCAACAATGAATGGCAACAGAAATGGGCAATCCTGTCCACGAAAAATTTCATTATAATAGACACGGACAAGAGTAAACAAGTTTGTAAAATGGAATTGAAGGGAAAAATGTCAGAAAACCCACTGAGACATTTAAAAAGAAAGCATGTCACTAATTATGAGGATGTTTTAAAAAAGAAAGCAAAAGTAGTCTCAGCAGCCATTATAAAATTTGTTACATCTAGTGTTAGAAAAACCGTATTGGTTGATATATCTGCAGAAATAGTTAAAGATGCATGTGTGCAATTAGTGACTGTTAATGGCAAACCATTTTTTCTGCTTGAAGACACGGGATTCCGAAAATTACTGGATCCAATTGTTATGGGACTTGGTAGTAAACTTCAGATAGATCATGAAAATATTCAAGATGAGATAAGTAGACAAGCTAATCATTCGTGTAAAGAACTCACAGCTCTTTTGAAGGGCAGATTAATTTCTTTGAAAAGAGATCCTGCAACTCGATTTGAGAGATCAATTATGGGAATATGTGTACAATTTTTTGATTGTGACAAGATTGTTCTAAAAACTCTTGCAATGCAAGAATTGTATGATCGGGCTACAAGCAGTAATTTATACAAAAGTTTCAAGTGTCTTGAAAAAATTTGAAATTACATTAGAACAAGTGTTTAACAACGGACAACAGGGCTAATATGATAAGGACATTCAAATTACTTGCTCAGGAACAAGTACTGCAAAGTACTTGTTCCTTGCAAAGCACTGCATAGGGGTAGCAGTAACCCCAGAGTAATGTACCAAATGAGTGATACCACACAGGGTAGTGGAGAATGAAAATGACCTGGTGATAATTGTGCAGTTAGATATGAAGTTTTCTGAGCAGTGCAGACAGGCTGCAAGAGTAGCTCATGGTGTCTTGTCAGTGATATACAGGAATTTTGCTAGCAGAGATAAGGAGGTGACTGTTCCCTTGTACTAAGGTGGTAGATGACTTTCATCAACCGGTGAAATACCACCACTTTGCTTATTGGAGGCTTGAAGTGGTGAAACCCATGTTTAGTCTCTAGAGCAAAGTTTCCGGCATCCCCCTCCCCCCACAGTTCTCCTTCAACCCATGCATGGTACTAAGTACTATAGGTTTTGATACCTTTCGTGTTTGGGGTTTTCATAAAAAAAATAAATAAAAATAAAACAATGGTCAGGCCACACCTTGAATACTGCATACAGGTCTGGAGGCCTCATTTTAGGAAGGATATAGAACTGCTGGAACGAGTACAGAGAAGGGCAATGAGATTGGTGAGTGGAACAAAGGGTTGTTGTTACCAATAAAGGCTTAAGTTCTGCAAATTACGGCGTCTGGAGACTAGGCACCTGTGAAGTGATCTTATTGAGGTGTATAAGGCCTTGAAGGGTTTGAGCAAGCTCAGTGCTGATGAGATCCTTCCTCTTGCTCAGATAACTCACCGAGGGGACAAATTCAAATTAAGAAAAGCCAATTGTAGAACAGTTGTGCAGAAATTTGCCTTTAGCCAGGGGGCAGTTGATAGTTGGAACAAAGTTCCATGTGTTGTAGTGGAGGTCAAGAACTTAAAGAACTAAACAAAAATCTGGAGTGAATGGATGGTTGAAATGGGGAATTTTTTTTTTTTTTTTTTTTGGCTGATGCTATATAAGCTTGCTTTCTTGTGTCATATGCCTCTACTAATGCTAACAAACTGGAAAACTTGATATGGAAGATAATGATACTGAAGATATCAAAGAAATATAGAAAAGTATGTAAGGAAAATTTCCATGATCTACGTGTTTAGAGTATTATGGTATCTGTTCGTTGTGCTGCACATTCTCTGCAATTGGCTGTTAAAGATGTTCTGAAATGTGGTGAATTGAAATTCCCTTGGCCAAAGCACGAGCAATGGTGAAAAACCTGTCGAACCCCTTCTATCCTTATACACATTAAAAGAGAAAAGTGTAGGAAACCAATACTAGACTGCAAAACCAGATGGAATTCTACTGTTAATATGTTACAATGTCTTGTGTAGCTAAAACAATTTTGCATCGATTTATCTGTATCCATAAAGGAATTCTATTCGTCAGCCAGTGTGTGGTTGGTTGGTTGGTTTTTTTTGGAGCATTAGCAACTAAGGCCATATTGCTCCGGGAATATGCAGTGGTCATTCCCTGACCTTTCCGCATCCTCCGTATTTGGTGGTGACGGGCTCGAACCCCGGTCTAATCAAGAAGCGTGTGCTATGCACTGCTGCTCCTGTCCACCTGGCTACGGAGGCACCCCCAGTGTGTGGCAAAAGAATGAAAATATAGAAGTTTTGGAACCTGTTAGGGTAGCATGTGAAGTGTTGCAGTCAGAGCAGCTGACGATGACTGATTTTTACTACACATGGATGAAATGCAAGATGGAAGTTAGAAAAATTGAAAATGAACTGTCATCTATTTTGGTAACCTCTCTCAAGCTACGAGAAGTAAGTTTAATCGAAAGCGAGACTTTTTTAGCTTGTATATATCTGGACCCCAGGTACCAAATATTACTAGATAATATCCAAAAACAGAAAGCTAAGGAACATATATGATAGCTTGTGCCAGCTAGTCTACAGAAAAAAAATCCTGAAGCAAAAAGTTCAAATAAAATTTCATATATTACTGTAATGGGTGAAACCATGGATGACATCAAAGCTGTTATTTGAAAAAGAAATGAAAAAGAGACAGATAGTGGAAACAAAGAAATTCAACTTAATGGCTCATCTGAACAATTTTGACGATATTGAAAAGGTACTAACAAAAACAAGCATCTTAAGATATTGTAAAGCAAGAGAGTTTAGTCACCCAGAGCCAAATCAGCTAGCCAAAGTAATTTTCACAGTTCCTGCCACACAAGCAAGTGTAGAAAGATTCTCTGACATAAAAGATCATTTTGATTGATAAAAGGAGTTGTTTAGGCCCAAGGTTAATGGAGGCCATTTTATTTTTAAAATTAAATAATTAATTTCAAATTACCTATGTAATCTATGTTGTTTTTAAGATTTCACGATCAATTTTCAAAGCAAAATTATTTTGACACATTAATTCCTTATGTCCATTATCTGAGTAACTAATAATATTTCGCTTGTAATTCATGCTCGCTTCTTCTGTTCTTAAAGTTTTATTGTCATTATGCATTTGTCATTATGCATTTTATTGCATTTGTCAATGTGATTTTTTATATTATCTGGAAATATTGTGCCCTACTTAACATTATTAAATTATATTAAAAATTTTGTTTGAATAATTATTTTCTTTCCAGATTAAACGTTCTCTTGTATACATTTATGAGTACTGAATACGAGAAGAGATTAATATTGAGAGTTAATGTTTTGGTAATGTCTGCTCCTTTTTCAATCAGATTTAGAATGATTTAGAATAATTAATGAATGGTTGATAAGTTACTCTGGGGTTACTGATATCCATATGCAAAACCTTGTATTTGTCAATGTTAAACTTCAACTGCAATTTCTCAACCCATCAACCCAATATTCAAGATCTCATTGCAGTAGCTCATCCTAATGCTTGTTGTTAACCACCCTGCCAACCTTTGTATCATTTCCAAAATTAGACATTAAGCCGAAGAAACCTTCATTAATATCATTGAAAAATATTGAAAACAACAATGAGCCCAGCACTAAAACCTGAGTAACTCCACTAATAACATTAGTCCATGAAGAGCAGTACCCATTGTTAATTACTCCCTGTCATTTCCACTTAATGATCAATTTATCAGTAACTTGCCCTTAATGCCACATTGCTCCAGTTTGTACATCAGTTTTATATATGCAATATTATCAAAAGCATTCCTGAAATCCAAATATATGATCTTAAAAATTATTTTTGCATCCAATTTTTTGGTTACTGCATCATAGTAACCTATCAGATTGCAGGCCTGGAACAAGGTATTTCACCATACCCACGGCAGAAAGATTTATATATTTCATGATTTGTAAAATTTAGCACCTCTTAAAGAATGGCACAATGGGAAAGGCCCTGCTAGCTCGTACTTTAATCTGGCACTGTCAGATTGGTTATTTGGTTTTTTTTTTTTTTAGGAGCATTAGCAACTGAGGCCATATTTCTCCGGGGATATGCAGTGGTCATTCCCTGACCTTTCCGCATCCGGTGGTCACAGGTTCGAACCCCTGTAAGATTGGTTAGAGAATACTGTCCCTTAATAAATCCATGCTGAGATTGCAGTATAATTGCATGCCTGTCCAAATGGTCCTACATTACTTCTTATACAGCATCAGCAAAAATTAATATAAAAAAAAAAAAAAAACCTCATTTCACTAATCCCATATGTTCGAAATGTTTGTCTAGTTCTGCCTTGAATTTATTTTAGCTATCAACTTTCACAGAGCAGTACCCATTGATTATCAGAAGGCAAAAGGCAAATTTCCACACATCTATTTTACAACTGCCTTTCCTCATTTTGAATCTATGCCCCCTCCGGTTAGTAATAATATAAGCAAGAGGAAGAATCCCATCAGCACTGAGACTGCTCAATCCATTCAAGGCCTTATACGCCTCAATGGGATCACCTCGCATGTGCCTAGCCTCCAGAAGCTGCAAAACTTAAGCCTTTATTCATAAGGCACCCCTTTGTTCCCTTCACCAGTCCTGTTGCACTTCTCTGTACTCATTCTAGCAACTCCTTCCTAAAATGAGGCTTCCAGACATGTATGCATTACTTAAGGTGTGGCCTGACCACTGCCTTATACAAGGTGATAATCACCTCCTTATCCCTGCTCACAAAATTTGTGTATATTATTAACAAGACCTCATGACCTACTCTGGAAGCCTGTCTGCACTGCTCAGAGAACTTCATATCTGACTGCACAATTACCCCCAGGTCTCTTTCATTCTCCACTACCCTGAGTGTAAAACTGCACAGTTGGTACATTTCTCTGGGGTTACTGCTACCTGTATGCAGTACTTTGCATTTGTCAATGTTAAACTTCAGTTGCCACTTTTCAGACTATCTACCCAACTTTTCCAGATCCTGTTGCAGCAGCATACTGTCATTACTGTTATTAATAACCCAGCCAACCTTTGTATCATCTGCAAACATTGAGATTAAGCTTCATATACCTTCATCAATATCATTGATGAATATATAAAACAACAATGGGCCCAACACCGAATCCTGATGGTCACTACTAATAACATTAGTCCACATAGACCCATTGATTACCATTCTCTGTCTTCTCCCACTCAACCATCCTTTTATCCATTGTAGCAACTTGTCCTTAATGCCATACTGTTCCAATTTGTATAGTAGTCATCCATGTGCAACAGTATCAAAAGCTTTCCTGAAATCCAAGTATATGATATAAAAATTATTTTTTACATCCAGTTCCTTTGTGATCACATCACACTATCTAACCAAATTGATCAGACAAGACTTCCCCATGCTGTGTCTGAATTATTACTGCTGTCTTGTCAAGGTGATCCTGCAATGCTTTTTTAACCAGTGACTCCATTATTTTCCCTGGAACAGAAGTCAAACTAACAAGTCTGTAATTACTTGTGTCATCCTTTGATCCTCCTTTGTGAATTGGAGATACATTTGCATATCAGGGTAGCTAAGAATAGGAACAGGTGCACGTATACTTGCGCATACACAAGTATACGCAAGTATACGTGCACCTGTTCGTATACTTGCGCATACACAAATGCCAGGAGTTGGTAAATAAATTTGATGAATTTGAGGTATTGCTCAAACATCAAAGGCAGATATTGTTGTGTTATCAGAGACTTGGAGTCACACAGATGTAAGGAATGCAGAACTGGAATTTGGGGAGTACAATGTGTACAGAAAGTTTGTTTGTTTGTTATTTGGTTTTTAGGAGCATTAGCAACTAAGGCCATATTGCTCCAGGGGATATGCAGTGGTCATTCCCTGACCTTTCCGCATCACCGTATTTGGTGGTCACGGGCTCGAACCCCGGTATAATCAAGAAGCATATGCTATGTCCTGCTCACCTGGCTACGGAGGTGCTGTGTATGTGTACAGAAAGGATAGGAAGGGAGGAGGGGTTATGTTATTAGTTAAGAAACACAAAAAATCCAAGAAAGTGAAGCCAGTCGACATCGCTGGACAGTGCAGTGTCGAGTCAGTTTGGTGTGACATAAGCATTGGGAGATCAAAATTGTATAGGTGTTATAGGCCTAATGACTCTGATGAGAATAATAAGACTCTGTACAAGGAAATAGAGTGGACCAGTAAATCAGAGTCTTGTAATTGGGGATTTTAATTTCCCAGATATTGACTGGAATTTGTGGGTTGGTCACTCACACACTAGCAAGGCTTTTGTGGATTTACTGGATGATTGTTTTCTGCATAAGCATGTTCGAGAGGCAACCAGAGGGAATAATACTCTTGATCTGATTATCAGCAGTGATTATTCATGCATTAAGAATTTGCAGATAAAGGAACCATTGGGTGACAGTGATCACAATGTACTGATGTGGGAATTAGTTAAGGATGTAACTACCACCAAGGCAAGGGCTTTTGCTTTTGTAAAGGCGATTACAGTGGTCTGAGACAGTATTTAAATTCTATACGGTGGGACCAACTGATGATGTTACCAACAGCAAATTCAAAATAGGAAGCATTCAAAGAATTAATCTTGGAAGCTACGAAGCTTTACATACCAACTAAGAAATATTGTTCAAAGTTTAGAACTAAATGGATATCAGATGAACACTGATCTTGCATCAAATGAGACATATCGCAGAGAAGAAAAATACATGGGATACATATAAATTAATAGGTGACATGTAAGCTATTGACAGATATAAGCTGGTCTGTAACCAAGTCACAAAGGAGATTAGGCAAGCAAAGGCAGATTATGGGTAATCTTTGGCAAAGGATGAAAAGAAAAACAGCAAAGAGTTCTTTACCTATGTAAACTCTAGAAGGAAAGGGATGAATCAAATTGATCCACTGGATATTGATGGTTCAACTGTTGATGATCCTGATCAGGTGGCTAACAAACTAAATGAGTATTTTGCATCTACATTCACACATGAGTAGCTATTTAGGGAGGGGAATGCCAGAAGTGTATTCAACTCTAGCAGTAAGCTAGATAATCTTGTAATAACTGAGAGTAAAGTGGAGGAGAAATTGTTGAAGATAAACATAAGAAAGGCACCTGGGGTGGATGGGATCGATCCAGTTATATTAAAGGAGGTGGCAAAGGAAGGAAGCAAACCCTTAGCCATAATTATGAGTGCAGGAGCAGCAGTGCATAGTACACGCTTGTTGATTAGACCGGAATTCGAGCCCGTGACCACCAAATACGGAGGATGCGGAAAGGTCAGGGAATGACCACCGCATATCCCCAGAGCAATATGGCCTTAGTTGCTAATTCTCCTAAAAACCAAATAACAAACATGGACTGGAGATGTGCAAATGTGGCCCCAATCCACAAAGGAGGATCTAAGGGAGACACGGGTAATTACAGAACTGTTAGTTTAACTTCTGTTCCAGGGAAATTAATGGAGGCACTGGTTAAAGAAGCATTGCAGGATCATCTAGACAAGACTTCAGTTATAGCTTAGACACAGCATGGGTTTGTTAAGGAGAAGTCTTATCTGACTAATTTGATTGGATACTATGATGTAGTCACAAAGGAACTGGATGCAAAGAAGAACTTTTATATCATATATTTGGATCTTAGAAAGGCCTTTGATACTGTTGCACATGAAAGACTGCTGCACAAATAGAAGCAGTGTAGCATTGGAGGCAAATTGCTGCTATGGATAAAGGGATGGTTGAGTGAGACAAGACAGAGAGTGGTAATCAATGGATACTGCTCTTTGTGGACTAATGTTATTAGTGGAGTCCCTCAGGGTTCAGTCCATTGTTGTTTTCTGTATTTATAAATGATATTGATATATCATTTATGTATATCAGATGGTACATCAGGCTTAATGTCCAAGTTTGCAGACGATACGAAGGTTGGGAGGGTTGCTAAGGACACTACTGACGCTATGCTGCTGCAACAGGATCTGGAAAGGTTGAGCAGATGGGCTGAGAGGTGGCAAATGAAGTTTAACATTGACAAATGTAAAGTATTACATATGGGAAACAGCAACCACAGAGCATCGTATCAACTCTGTGGTACTACACTGACAGTGGTAGAGAATGAAAAGGACCTGGGGGTAATTGTGCAGGCAGATATGAAGTTCTCTGAGCAGTGCAGACGGGCTGTAAGAGTAGCTCATGCTGTCTTGTCAATGATATACAGGAATTTTTCTAGCAGGGATAAGGAGGTGATTATTACCTTGTATAAGGCAATGGTAAGGCCACACATTGAGTATTGTATAAAGGTCTGGAAGCTCCATTTTAAGAAGGATGTAGAGCTGTTGGAACGAGTACAGAGAAGGGCAACAAGATTAGTGAATGGAACAAAGGGGTGCTCTTATGAAGAAAGGCTTAAGTTTTGCAAATTACAGTGTCTGGAGACTATGCACCTGCGAGGTGATCTGATAGAGGTGTATAAAGCCTTGAATGGTTTGAGCATGCTCAATCCTGACGGGATTCTTCCTCTTGATCAGAATAATCACCTGAGAGGTCATAAATTCAAATTGAGGAAAGACGGTTGTAGGATAGATGTGCGGAAGTTTGCCTTTAGCGAGCGTGTGGTTGATTGCTGGAAAAAACTTCCATCTGTCATGGTAGAAGTTGATAGCTTTAATAGATTCAAGGCAGACCTTGACAAACATTTGGAGCGAGGGGATGGGTGAAATAAGGGTTTTTTTTTTTTTTTTGCTGATGCTATATAAGCTTGCTTTCTTGCATCATGTGCCCTTGCTAATGCTAAATGCTAAACAATGGGTCCAGCACCGAACCCTGTTGAACTCCACTAATAACATTTATCCACGATGAGCAGTGTCCATTGATTTTTACTCTCTGTCGTCTCTCACTCAACCATCCCTTTATCCATTGTAGCAACTTTCCCTTAATGCCTCTCTAATTTGTTTGTTATTTGGTTTATAGGAGCATTAGCACCTAAGGCCATATTGCTCTGGGGATATGCGGTGGTAAATTTCCTAACCTTTCTGCATCCTCCGTATTTGGTGGTCACGGGCTTGAACACCAGTCTAATCAAGAAGCATGTGGTATGCACTGCTGCTCCTGCCCTCAGGCGCCTCCGTAGCCAGGTGGGAAGGAGCAGCAGTGCGTAGCACACGCTTCTTGATTAGACCGGGGTTCGAGCCCGTCACCACCAAATACGGAGGATGCGGAAAGGTCAGGGAATGACCATCGCATATCCCAGAGCAATATGGCCTTAGCTGCTAATGCTCCTAAAAAAAACCAAATAACATAACAGCTCCTGCCCACCTGGCTACTGAGGTGCCCTCTAATTTGCACAGCAGTCTTCCATGTGCAACAGTATGAAAAGCTCTCCTGAAATCCAAGTATATGTCAAAAATATTTTGTGCATCAAGTTCCTTTGTAACCACATCATAGTATCCAATCAAATTTGTCAGACAAGACTTTCCCTTAATAAATCCTTACTATTTCTGAATTATTACTGCAGTCTCGTTTAGATGATTCTGCAATGCATCTTTAACCAGTGACTCTATTATGAAAGAGATAAAGTTAAATCGTATTAAATAAAAAGTGATTAGTCTGCGGTGATCTGAAAAAAGCTGAACTAAAAAAAAAAAAAAAAAAATTTTTTTTAATTCAGGGAGAAGCCCTAAGTGCAGATCAAAAAGGAGTTGAAACTTTCAAAAAAAGAACTTTCTTGAAAAATTATTGAAGAGAGGTGTTATACTTCTAAACAAGTTTATAACATAGATGAAACAGGCCTTTTTTGGAAAAGAATGCCTAAAAGAAGTTTCATAGTGATAGAAAAAAAAAAAAAAAACGTGCCAGGCTTCAAAGCAGTGAAGGATCTGTAGACTTTATTGTTGAGTGGTAATGCTACGGGAAATTTTAAAGTAAAACCCCTTTTAGTTTACTAGGAAGAGGGCCAAAATACAACCCAAAATCGACCAAAGATATGAAAACTTGACAGCCCAGGGCCATCGAATTAATAGATTCATGATTTTAATTGGCATTTTTTTAAGTTTAATTTTGATATGAAATGTAGTTACTTACCACATAATTATATACGTATGTAATGGAGAATATTTTTTATGTAGGTATTTTTAATATTAAATATTTTGACCGAAATTTGCCGTCTTTTCACTACCATTTATTATTTGTGAGTCATGGTTGTATACACCGCGACTCACAAATACATATGTTACATTACGGGAATACAGCACTCACTTAGTGCTGATTCACTTAGCGCTCTGTTTTTGCAGAACGAATTATCAGCGTTAAGCAGGAATTACCTGTATGTTAAAATTTGATTTGAATTAACTATAGAGCAAGTCAGGTTATGTACACACTTTAACAATCCATAACTTGTGACTCCAACAATAAATTTAAATAGTTTTTTAAATTAAAGCTGAATTATGTGTTTGGCTATTATTTAAAAGAAAAACTTATTTAAGATGTTCAAAATATCCTCCTATATTTCTGAATTATTACTGCAGTCTTGTTTAGATGATTCTGCAATGCATCTTTAACCAGTGACTCTATTATGAAAGAGATAAAGTTAAATAGTATTAAATAAAAAGTGATTATTTACATGCATAAATAACTTCTTTTTGCAATGCTCACACAACATATACACAGATGCAACAGTGCATAAGTCAGTTGAAATTCTACATGTTTTTTGCTGTATCACCATTCACATATCCACCAATGTTGTTTGTTTTTGAGCATACACCTTATCTTTCAGGTATCCTCAAACAAAAAAAAAAATAAAAAAATAAAATACGGGACTGAGGTGCAGTGGCCTTGGAGGGTATTCAAAAGCACTCCTCCAAACTATTCATTGTTCATGAAATTCCCTTGTTCAGTCTGAAAATATGGATGTGAGCCATCTTGTGGAAAAAATAGCATTGCATCTGAAAACATGCTTCTTATTTGTACTGCATAATTCCTTAACATTTCAAGATGTGCCATGCTATAAGGGGTCTGATACTCATGCAAGAGATTTCCATCTACACAGTTATCTCTGGCAGGTTATCATCTTTCTGCAAGGTGAGGTGAGGATTTTCACTTGCTCAGTAAACACAGTTGTGATGATTCAAACGTCCATTTGGTTTGAAGATGGCTTTGTCTGACCATACAAATGCATCTTGAAAAGTGCTGATTCCACTATTTTTATGACAATACTACTCAAAATAGTATTCACTGATCTGGATCACCTTCATGTATTGCATGCAGTAATACTGTTTTTCTCATGCACACTGAACCTTTATGATATTTCCAAATTTACAGATTTCCACTTAAAAATTGCCCCTCCACTTTCTCTCTCTCATCAACATTTAATTGTACATTCTCCTTCATTTCTGTGGGTTTCAGCCAAAAAAAAAAAAAAAAAAAAAAATAATACAAATTGGTCATCTAACTCATGAATTATAGATTGTTAAAGTGTGTGTATATAATTTTGACCCACCCTGTATATAATTTTTGCTTGCTGACATTAACATAGACAAACAGCATGTGCCTTTTCTGAAAAATGGGTATTCCAAACTTATGCTAATGTTATTAATATATCAGAGTTAAGAAGAATTTTAGCCTTACCCTTACCTGTGCCTCTTTGAATACCCCTGTTTGAATGCATAATACAGCAATACAAAACAAAATTATGGGAATAAAAAGGAACTGGTATATTGCTATCTTTATGTACTGGAATCGCTTCCTAAGAGAAGAAGAAAAAAAAATACAACAGAAATAAATAAAATTTTTTATCTAACATTTCACCAATTTTATAATAACTAGTATTTATTGGAATACTTTTTTGTTATATACAGAGTTCAGCTAGTTTGGGAAAAAAATTTCCTTCAGATTTCCTTGAGTATTCAAAAGTTCTTAATTATTCAAATAAATTTCTGTAATAGATGAAGGGAAACATAGGATTTGGAGTCTGATATAGGATCAAATATCATATTTCTGATATTCCGCACCATATGGCTAATAATAATAATAATAACCGAAGAATTCAGTAAGGACATCAGGATGGAATTTGGTCTAGACAAATGCAAGACCCACACACTGCACCATGGAAAATTAGTTGGCCGAAACTACCAGCAGCTGACTGGTAAAGAGATCGAAGCTATGACAGAAGGAGAGACCTACAAATACCAAGGGATGATGCAGGCTCAGCAGTTAGAGCACAAGGAAATCAAGAAGTGCCTGACCGAAAAATATTATCAGAGACTCAGAAGCCTGTTGAAAGCAAAATTGAATGGCGGGAACACAGTCAAAGCCATAAACACCTATGCAGCACCAGTACTGACATACATACAGTCAGCACCAGTACTGACCTTTGGGGTCATAGATTGGACTAACACCGAGCTAGAAGATATCATGCAAAAGACAAGGACAATGATGACCAAGAGCTGACAACACCACCCAAAATCAGCAATGGAGAGACTAACAATAGCTCTGAAAGAGGGAGGAAGGGGCCTGATAGAGCAACAGAAAACAGTGATAGTTAACCTGAAGGATTACTTTGAGAACAACACAGCAACACTCCACCAGGTCATAAGGAAGATAGATAAGTGGTATACCCCACTCAACCTACGAAACAAAGAAAACTAAGAAAACTCAACAAGAAACGAAGTTAGAAAGATGGGCAAAGAAGACACTCCATGGCAGACACTACAATGACCTCCATCAAGATCATATCGATGACATTGCTTCCAATGTATGGCTCATAAGAGGGACGCTCTTCCCCGAGATTGAAGGATTCATGCTGGCCATCCAAGACCAGGTAATCAACCAGAAACTATAGAAAATATCGCAAAGGAGCCTGGAATGTCAAATGTCGACGATGCCACCTGGCCTCAGAAACAATCCAACACATCACCGCGGGTTGCAAGGTATTCACCCAGACTGAGTACACTCATAGACATGACCAGGTAGCCAGGATAATACATCAGAAGCTATCGAGGAAATACCAGTTGACCAAAGAAAGTGTACCATACTACAAGTACGAACTCCAGGCAGTACTAGAGACCCAAACCCACAAGCTGTACTGGGACCGTGCCATAATAACGGATAAGACCATTCTGCACAACAGACTGGACATAACCCTTGTGGACAAGATAGAAAAAGCTACTTAGCTGATTGACATAGTGGTGCCCAACACTAGCAATGTCCAGAAAACCATGAGGAAAAAATTAGGAAGTACATGAACCTGAGACACGAAGTCAAGGAGATGTGGCATATGCAAGAAGTATAGACCATCCCGATCATTGTGTCAACCATCGATATGGTACCAAAGACCCTACATAACAGCCTAGCAGCATTAGGTCTCCCAGCAAACACCCATAAGCAGTGGCGGACTGGATCTAAAAATATTGGTTGCTAGGAGAAAAAGGGGGCCCACCCACAACTATTATATTTTCAAGCTACTAAAAGGTCATTAACATTTTTAACATATTGTCTAATGTTATTGCAAGGGGGCCCACTTGCCATTGGGCAAGCTGACACCCAGACCAGTCTGCCACTGCCTACAAGGAACTCCAGAAAGTTTCAATCCTGCACACCTGTAGGATAGTCAGAGAGTTCCTCAACCAACAGTAACACCAGACACAATAACCACCCTGTGTACTTGGTAGCAGTACCCATCACGAGGTGGAACCCCCAATCAGGGAGAAATAATATAAAGAGCAATAATAATAATATATTGTATATTATGTGACATGTTAGCATTAGTAGAGGCATATGATGCAAGAAAGCAAGCTTATATAACATCAGCCAAAAAAAAAAAACTTTTCGACCTCCACTACAACAGATGGAAGTTTGTTCCAACTATCAACCACCCGCTGGCTAAAGACGAATTTCCGCACATATATTCTACAATTGTCTTTCCTCAATTTGAATTTATGTCCCCTCAGGTGAGTAATGTGAGCAAGAGGAAGAATCCCATTAGCATTGAGCTTGCTCAAACCATTCATCTCATTCATCAAAGCTCATCCCTAATGAGCTCCCAGCTCCACTTGTTTCTATGGTACACATTTCTTCAGGGACTCAATTTCTTTTTCTTTTAATGCACCAAGATTTAATTTGAGATTGTTACATTCCTTACATCGGGTGTAAAGAAAAGAAGTGTCAGTTGAGCTAAGTTTGTCTACTAGACCACCCTTATACATGGCATTACATGCCACAGGCTATACAAGTAAATGCCATAGGTTATACAAATAATGAACTCATGACTCAGGATAGATGTGCAGAAGTTTGCCTTCAGCAAGTGGGTCACTAATTCAAGGAAGAAGACAGATTCTAGGAGGGTATGGATGGGTGAACTGTGTAGGCGTTTTTTTTTTTTTGGCTGATGCTACATAAGCTCGCTTTCTTGTATGATTTGCCATTACTACTACAACTACTACTCACAGTGGAAATGCCTGCAGGCATTTCTGTCTGGGTCACGATGGCCAGAGCCCACGATAGTTTTATCTAGCACTCAACCCACTGTCCACCATGCTCAATAACAGCAAGTATGGATTTACCCTAAAAGAAGGGAGGTGAGAGAGTACACCCTCTCTCTGTTGATGTACGTGAATGAAACCAAACTCTATTCCCTGCCTGAGAATCAACTCTAACAGCTCCTCTGGATCACCGAAGAGTTCAGCACTGACTCTTCGGTGATCCAGATTGCGTCCTGAAGAGTTCAGGATGCAATTTGGCCTAGACAAATGCAAGACCCATGGATTACATCAAGGACATCTAGTTGGACTAAACTACCAGTTGAAGACTGGTTAAGAGATTGAAGCCATGACAGAGGGATACACATAAAAATATCTGGAGCTGATGCAGGCCCACCAGTTAAAACTCAACAAGATCAATGTCTGCCTGACTAAGGAAATACTATCAGAGGCTGAGAAGTCTGTTAAAATAAAAGCTCATGACTTATGCAGTCCCAGTACTAATATACTCATAGACTGGACGAACACTGAGCTGGATGAGATTATGAGATCAATGAGGATAACGATGACCAAGAGATGCTAACACCACCCAATGTTGGCCATTAAGAGACTGACCATAGCCAGTAAAGCAGAAGGGAAGGGACTGAATGACCTCATTGAACAAGAGAGAAAAAAGGAGATCAAGAACCTGTGAGATTACTTCCAAGAAAACACAGTATCAATCTAACAAGCTATAAGAAGGATAAACAAATGATACATAACACTCAACAAGGAGACCGAAGAAGGATGAAGAAGACACTCCATGGCAGGCACTACAATGATCTCTACCGAGACTGCATAGATAAGATGGCTTCTAAAACTTGGCTCACAAAAGGAAAGCTCTTCCTCAGGACCAAAGATTTATGCTTGCCATCAGATAATCAACACCAGAAACTACAGGAAACACATTATCACGGAGCCCTGGAGTAACAGAAGACGTCACAATGCCACCTGGCCCCAGAAACAATCCAGCACATCACTGTAGGATGCAGAGTGATTTTACCAGACAGAGTACACTCACAGATATAACAAAGTGGCCAGGATAATATGTCAGAAACTAGAACAAAACGAAGGATTCATTCTTGCCCTCCAAGATCAGGTAATCAACACCAGAAAACTACAGGAAATACAACCACAGGGTCCTGGAGTAACAGATGACACATGCTGCTGATTCCACCTGGCCCCAGAAACAATCTGGAACATCACTACAGGATGCAGAGTGATCACCCAGATAGAGTACACTCACAGACATGACCAGGTAACAGGATAATACACCAGAAGCTAATGCAAAATTACTAGATAATCAAAGAAAGTTTTCCACATTACAAGTACGAGCCATTAGGCCATACTAGAGACTTTTACTCACAGAATATTCTGGTAACATGCCATAATAACAGACAATATGATCCTGCACAACAGAACAGACATAACCCTCATCGACAAGAAAGAAATGGCTACCCACCTGATCGACACAGCAGTGTCCAATACCAGCAATCTCCGTAAAACATATGAGGAAAAGATCAAGAAGTACTCAGACCTAAGGTTGCTTACACATAGAATGCAGGTACCATGCTTACCCAGGACCAGCAGCCACAGGTTGCCTAAATGAACCATGCAAGTTAATGGGAGTGCATACAGTAACAGTTGTGTGGGCATTGGCCATCACTTCTTGTGTTAATCCACCACCTTGCCTCAACAAATTAAGCTTGCTGATTCCCAGCAGATGGAAGTACAAACGTCACTCAACTGGCTATGCACTATTCATACCTCTGGACTTTAGGCAATTATTAGAAATGCTGTTGATATAGAAAGCAAGAATTCATGTTGACATAAAGAAAACTTCTAATACAGAAGTTTTAAGCATGGATACTGAAATTTTCATTTTAATTACTGAAATTTGATACTGAAATTTTAATTATTATTTTATATAAAAAGTTTACATTATACGCAATTTGGGATAAAAGTACCAAAAGTTCAAACAGGAATACCATGAAGAAATGCTAACAAGATATAATAATAATACCATTTATGTCTCAAAATAACAACAGTTTTTTTTTTTTTTTTTTTTTTTCCTGATATTTATCTGTAAAGTGCTAATAAATAAGTAGAATTTGTCGGTTAGTCCATGTTTTTATTATTATTCAAGTTCAAAACATAACATTTCTCAATTCATTTAATACTTAAGTGTCCATTGATTTACTGTTCACAACTTCCCGCCATTGTTATACGATACAACGTTATACACCGAACTAGATAGTGTTAGCTTTGTATAGTATATAATATTATCAATTAATCAGTAAAAATTATTAATCTTGTTAATCATTGTCAATTAAATTGTACTTTTTAACTAAATCCATATAACGACTCAGATTTTAGAAACGTAACATAATTAACTGATACATAACTTGATATGGAAGTTATATATAACGGAACTCGGAGATAATACTCGATACTGAAAATATATATATTGATATATATTGTTATAACTGTGTTGGGATACAAGTTTATGGTTCTAATTTTGTACTGAAACTGAAATTTTATTGAAATTGAATCGAAATCATGACTCAGACACTCAGAGCAGCAAAGCAAAAGGCTCACAATAATGGGAGTGCTGTGGCTCAGGGCAGAACTGAGGGGGGGGGGGGCAGTTGCCCTCTAAATCACATCCTTTTAAAATGCACTGCTTGCTTGATGTTTGTGAAGCAATCAGGTATGAGACATGATATTGTCAAGGGGAATGTTTTTGTGTGTGCACGATGTAAGGAGTGTGAGGAAATCAGGCGACAACTCAGCGTTGTTATGGGCCTATATGAGAGCTTGAAGGACAGGGTAGATGCCTTTGAAGGATCTAAATTGAGAGGCCCATCAAGCTCTCAGCTGCCCACATCAACGCCAGAGCTTCCACTTGATCATCATGCAACACAGCGGCAACCCCCAAGGCGGAATGCGCTGGTTCCCACAGGAACTAGTAGTTGTTGGTGACTCTATTGTCAGGGAAACGGGGAACATGATATGTAAAAAGGATAGGTGGAACAGGACCAGGGTATTAGCATTAGTAGAGGCATATGATGCAAGAAAGCAAGCTTATGCAGCATCAGCCAAAAAAAAAAAAAAAAAACACTCCCATTTCACCCCTCCGTTCGTTCCAAATATCTGTCCAGCTCGGCCTTAAGTTTATTCAGGCTATCAACTTCCACAACAAGGGATGGAAGTCTGTTCCACCAACAAACTATCTGCTGGCTAAATGCAAACTTCCGCACATCTATCCTACATCTGTATTTCCTCAATTTGAATTTATGCCCTCTTAGATTATTATTCTGAGTAAGAGGAAGAATCCCATCAGTATGTCTGTCAGGGGCAATGGTTGATGATGTTGTAGAGCAGATATCGTATTTTAATGGCACAAAAGGTGATATTGTTGTACACGTTGGCACTAATGATATTAAGAGTAGGAGACCGGTGGAATTACTTAACAAGTACAAGTCACTTTAAAAAAAAGGCTGTGAATTAGGGTTGAATTTGAAAGTGTTTGCAATTCTGCACAGACACGATAGGAGGGAGTATATGATGAGAGCATTGTCGATCAATTCAGTCCTGGAAAGATTGTACAAGGCTTAAGGGATAGAATTTTTTTCAGCCTGGTCTGTACTTGTTAACAGGAGAGACTGCTTCTACAGGGATGGGATACACTTCAATAAAAAGGGCGCAAGAATATTTGCTGATGATATCGAGTCAGTGTTAGGTGGGTCGAAAAACTGCTTGCTTGGGGGGGGGATACAAGGACTAATAGATTAACAGTAGCCACTGGCAGAGATGAAAGTGATTCTTGCACTGCTTCTATTGGAATGAGCAGCAGCCTGGAAAACAAGATGCAAGGTATTTCAGAGACTGCTGGGAGTCATTGAGGTACAAGTAAACACATGGGTTGTTTTAGGATAGCTAAGAATAGGAACAGGTGCATACAGTGGTGAGCTATAGTGGGCTTGCAAAGAGAGATTGTTATTTTTTTTGAAAATTTGCGAGCCCATTGTTGAGATGATCATTTATTTTACAAATGAAATCCTAAATGCGCAATTATTGAATATCCAGAGCCGAAACTACGGCGGAACGAATGGGGCCACATTCCCAGCATTTTAATGGCGCAATCGATCAGTTATGTATTCTAAAATTGCTTCATTTTTGATTTAATTACTGTCAGATCTCTGTTTAATAAACTTCTTTATACCAAATGTTTTTTTAAAATTCTGCTTGGTAATTACATTTAAAATACAGTAGTTTCCATAGAACGAAAATTATTTCCATGTAACGAACGCATTAGGCGAGACAACTTTGTATGCATTCTTTTCACCTCTGGCCTTTAGGTACGTAATTAGAAAGAGCGAATTAAGGGTGAAAGGAATTATCGTTTCACAACGTTAATGGTGGCCGTAAAACTTATGCAGCCACATTCCGAG
Source organism: Mastigoproctus giganteus (assembly GCF_048544385.1). Taxonomy (NCBI): domain Eukaryota; kingdom Metazoa; phylum Arthropoda; class Arachnida; order Uropygi; family Thelyphonidae; genus Mastigoproctus; species Mastigoproctus giganteus. Next base: position 48,080,574 of record NC_143576.1, on the reverse strand, counting down.
AAGTCGCGCTAGTCAATATGCTTTCCATAGCCAGTCAGAGGATTAAGAAGATTCCCGACATGGATAACAGCCTCTGGTCAATCTGTGTTGTGGTTCCCCTTTACTCCAAGAAATGGGCGTATGTTTTTCGGAGAAGTGAGTGATCCCTGCCTTCCAGTAAATTTCTCTTGTCTATGTTTACATAGTCACAGTAGCTGAATATCTGAGTGATTCCAATATTTTGTAGTATTCAAAGAACTAGTGACAGTAACAACATATGGGGAGCAATTGAGGAAACTAAGATATTATATAAATTTACGAAGATGAAATGTTGACAGATTTTGAAACTTTGCCGAGCCTTTCACTGCGTAGAAAATGTTCTAAAATATAATGGCATATAGGCAATAATTAAAAAAAAAAAAAACTATTACCAATCTCCAAAAAACTAGTGCGAATTAAGGATGATTGCTAAAGAACTTGATGTGGAAATTACAAAGATCGGTCGTGTGTTCGGGCTACAAAGAGTAGCTTGTAGCCTGCGAATAGTAATTGCGAGTTAAGGGAATTATCCTGCATTGTGCAAACATTTTGAATCAGAGGCCGCCATAGCCCAGTGGTCAGGCGCGCAAGTGCATAAATATAAGTGCCTTGAGTGAACCAGGTTCAAGCACCGTGACTGCTGAATACGGTGCTGTTTCTTGTATTCTCTCTACCTTGTGAACTCCTCTGACCATGTGGTCGCCCTGGAGTATAAACAGAAAATTTATTTTTATTAGGGATTGTTAAAGCGACTTTTAAATCTGGAATTTCTTAACCATTTAGACATCTTGCAGGAGCTATCTTACATTTCAGAAGCTTTACAGATTCACTATGGCAAAAGCAGATAAATTAATTATTCGAACTATCAATGCTATTGCTAATTTGAAAAATTCTGAAGGAAAATATGAAGCTAAAATTGAGAGCATGTTAAAGTGGAAAGAATTTGAAGGAATCAAAATCGAAAGTAAGAACAGTAAAATTACCTCGTGACAAGTTATTAAATGCATTGTTTTATCCAGGATAAGTTATTAATGCAACAGGGTAATTTTAAATTAAATAAAGAAAATAATCATACCATTGAAAGAAATTTTAAACATATTCTACCGGAAATCGTGGAAGAACTTTCGTCTCGGTGGCAAGACTTGAAAACCGAATAAGAAATTTGTTTTCTGATAAAATATGAAATAAAAATTAATGGTTTTAGAGATTTTGTCGAAGGGCAGTTTATCTATAAAATAGAGTGAAATTCCCTTTAAAATTAAGAAAGCCAGAAATATCTTTGAAACCATTGCAATTAGCAGTGCATAAACTGAGCGAGCTTTCAGCGTAACGAATAATATCGTATGAATGAATGAATAATGTTGAAAATTAAACATGTTGCAGATTATGATGACCATAAATCTAAATGGAAAACTATTGCTTCAATTTGATCCAGATCGTTATGTCAATATTAATAAAGAAGTAAGTTTCATATGGCAATTTTTAAAAGAAAATTTTCTTGAATATTTTTGTGCAATATTTTTTTTTCATGTAATCTGTGATTTTTGTGTACCTTTTCTAGAACAGTTTGTTTTTTATGTAATATTTGGTTATGTATTCTAGAATGTTTTGTGATAATTCATTATTTGTAATATGGGAAATATTTTTGTTATTTTTTTATTTGCAATATTAAAATTTTATCATGAAAAAAATGTATCCCTACTTGTAAAAAAAAGAATAAAAAAGTCGTGCGTCTGCCGAGCACAAGCGTAGATGGTTTCATGTGAAACATCCTTTTGAAGGGGGGGTTCCAACCAAGTAAATGTGATCTGTCACGGAAGTGACGTCACTTCTGTGACCGATCACATTTACTCGGTAGGTACCCCCCCCCCCCAAAAGGATGTTTCACATCAAACAGTCGGCAAAAGTGTGAGCCCATTGTTAAAATATTCACAGCTCACCACTGCGTGCATGTATACTTGTGTATACACTAATGCTAGGAGTTTGATAATTAAATTTGATGTTATTTTGTTATTTTGGTTTTTTTAGGAGCATTAGCAACTAAGGCCATATTTCTCCGGGATATGCTGTGGTCATTCCCTGACCTTTCCGCATCCTCCGTATTTGGTGGTGATGGGCTCGAACCCCGGTATAATCAAGAACCGTGTGCTACGCACTGCTGCTCCTTCCCACCTGGCTACGGAAGTTCCTAAATTTGATGAATTTGAGGTATTGCTCAAAACATCAAAGGCAGATATTGTTTGGATATCAGAGATGTGATGTCACATAGATATAAGGAAGGTAGAACTGGAATTTGGGGAGTACAATGTGTACAGAAAGGAGAGGAAGAGAGGAGGGGTTATACTATTAGTTAAGAAAGACATAACATCCAAGGAAGTGAAGCCAGTCGACACCACTGGACAGTGCAGTGTCCAGCCAGTTTGGTGTGACATAAGCATTGGGAGATCAAAATTGAGAATAGGAGTGTGTTATAGGCCTAATGACTCTGATGAGTATAATAAGAAACTTTACAGGGAAATAGAGTGGTGCAGTAAATCAGAGAGTCTTAGAATTGGTGATTTTAATTTCCCAGATATTGACTGGAATTTGTGGGCTGGTCATTCACACACTAGCAAGGTTTTTGTTGATATATTGGATGATTGTTTTCTATATCAGCATGTTCGGGAGGCAACTAAAGGGAGTAATACTCTTGATCTGATTATCAGTAGTGATGCTTCATGCATTAAGAATCTGCAGATAAAGGAACCACTAGGTGACAGTGATCACAGTGTGCTGAAGTGGGATTTACTCAAAGAGGTAACTACCAATCAGGGGTAACTACCAAAGGGAAGGGTTTTTGCTTTCGTAAAGGCGACTACGAAATAAAACTGACACAGTATTTAAATTCTATACAGTGGGACCAACTGATGCTGTTACCAACAGCAAATTCAAAATGAGAAGTATTCAAAGAATTTATCTTGGAAGCCACTAGGGTTTACATACCAACTAAGAAATATTGTTCAAGGTTTAGGCCAAAATGGATGTAAGATGAATTAATGAGACAAGGAGCAGAGAAGAAAAATGCATGGAATACATATAAATTAATGGGTGACATGGAAGCCTCTGATAGATATAAGCTGGTCTGTAAACAGGTCACAAAGGAAATTAGGCAGGCAAAGGCAGATTATGAGAAATCTTTGGCAAAGGATGCAAAGAAAAACAGCAAAGAGTTCTTTACCTATATAAGCTCCAGAAGGAAAGGGATGAATCAGATTAGTCCACTGGATATTGATGGTTCAACTGTTGATGATCCTGCTCAGGTGGCTAACAAACTAAATGAGTATTTTGCATGTACCTATGGACTGGAGATGTAAAAATGTGACCCCAATTCACAAAGGAGGATCAAAGGGCAACAAAAGTAATTATAGACCTGTTAGTTTAACTTTTGTTCCAGGAAAATTAATGGAGGCACTGGTGAAAGAAGCACTGCAGGATCACGTAGAGAAGACTTCAGTTCTAGCTTGGACACTGCATGGTTTTGTTAAGGGAAAGTCTTGCCTGCCAATTTGATTGGATACTATGATGTGGTCACAAAGGAACTGGATCCAGGGAATAACTTTGATATCATATATTTGATTCTTATAAATGCTTTTGATACTGTTGCACATGGAAGACTGCTGAACAAATTTGAGCAGTGTGGCAATGGAGGCAAATTGCTGCTATGGATAAAGGGATGGTCATTGTGGACTAATGCTATTAGTGGAGTCCCTCAGGGTTCAGTGTTGGGTCCATTGTTGTTTACTGTATTTCTAAATGATACTGATGATTATATATCAGGTTTGTTGATGATTATATATCAGGTCTGTCCAAGTTTGCAGACGATACGAAGGTTGGTAGGATTATTAAGGACACCAGTGACAGTACGAAGGTTAACATTGACAAATTAGCATTAGCATTAGTAGAGGCATTTGATGCAAGAAAGCAAGCTTATGCAGCATCAGCCAAAAAAAAAAAATAAATAAATAAATAAATAAAAAAAAAAAAAATTAAAAAAAATAACCACTTCCACTTCACCCCTCTGTTTGTTCGAAATACCTGTCCAGCTGAGCCTTAAACTTATTTAGGCTATCAACTTCCACGACAAGGGATGGAAGTTTATTCCACCAATCAACCACCCTCTGGCTAAAGGCAAATTTCCTCACGTCTATCCTACATCTGTCTTTTCTCAATTTGAATTTATGCCCTCTCAGGCGATTATTCTGAGCAAGAGGAAGAATCCCATCAGCACTGAGCATGCTCAAACCATTCAAGGCTTTATACACCTCTATCAGATCACCTCGCCGGTGCCTAGTCTCCAGACACTGTAATTTGCAAAACTTAAGCCTTTCTTCATAAGAGCACCCCTTTGTTCCATTCACTAATCTTGTTGCCCTTCTCTGTACTCGTTCCAGCATCTCTACATCCTTCTTGAAATGAGGCCTCCAGACCTGTATACAGAACTCTAGGTGTGGTCTGACCATTGCCTTATACAAGGGAATAATCACCTCCTTATCCCTGCTAGAAAAATTCCTATATATCATCGACAATACACCATGAGCTACTCTTGCAGCCCATCTGCACTGCTCAGAAAACTTCATATCTGCCTGCTCAATTACCCCCAGGTCCTTTTCTTTCTCTACCACTGTCAGTGTAATACCACAGAGTTGATATGTTGCTCTGGGGTTACTGTTTCCCATACGTAGTACTTTACATTTGTCAATGTTAAACTTCATTTGCCACCTTGAAGCCCATCTGCTCAACCTTTCCAGATCCTGTTGCAGTAGCATAGTGTCAGTAGTGCCCTTGACAACCCTGCCAACCTTCATATCGTCGGCAAACTTGGACATTAAGCTTGACATACCATCATCAATATCATTTATAAATACAGAAAACAATAATGGACCCAATACTGAACCCTGAGGGACTCCACTAATAACATTAGTCCACGATGAGCAGTGTGAAATGTAAATTACTACATATGGGAAGCCGTAACCTCAAAGTAATGTATCAACTTTGTGGTACTAAACTGAGAGTGGTAGAGAACGAAAAGGACCAGGGTGTAATTGTGCAGGCAGATATGAAGTTTTCTGATCAGTGTAGACAGTCTGCAAGAGTAGCTCATGGTGTCTTGTCAATGATATACAGGAATGTTTCTAGCAGGGATTATCCCCATGTATAAGGCAATGGTCAGGCTACATCTTGAGTATTGTATACAGGTCTGGAAGCCTCATTTTAAGGATGTAGAGCTGTTGGAACAAGTATAGAGAAGGGCAACAAGATTAGTGAATGGAACAAAGGGTTTCTCTTACGAAGAAAATCTTAAGTTTTGCAAATTACAGTGTCTGAAGACAAGGCACCTGCGAGGTGATCTGATTAAAGTGTATAAAGGCTTGAATGGCTTGAGCATGCTCAATGCTGATGGGATTCTTCCTCTTGCTCAGAATAATCATGAGAGAAGGCATAAATTCAAATTGAGGAAAGACAGATGTAAGATAGATGTGCAGAAGTTTGCCTTTAGCCCGCGTGTAGTTGGTTGGTGGTACAGACTTCCATCCTATATTGTGGAAGTTGATAGCCTAAATAAATTTAAGGCTGAGCTGGACAGGTATTTGGAATGAATGGAGGGGTGAAATGGAAGCGTTTTTTTTTTTTTTTTGGTTGATGTTGCTTAAGATTGCTTTCTTGCATCATATGCAGTGTCAGCCACTAATGCTATTTAAAAATTGCCCTTCATAACCTTCCAATTCATTGCATAAATTATGGTATTCAAAAATTTTTTTTACTATAATGTATGGAAATTGGGCCATCAGTTCCTTACTGTTTTCAAATCTTGAAAAAAAAAAAAGTTTTGGAATATGCAAAATTAACTTTTCATTACTTCAGTTTTCAGATGTATATTTATGTATATTTATTATTATTATTATTATATGCACATAATAAAATACACATTGCATTTTATTATCATCGATTTTTTTTTTTTTTTAAGTTTCTTACTGTTTTGCTTTCTTCAACAAATGGCAGTCTGCATAGTGCATAAAATATGCATTATATTTTACAGCATGGCCTTAAAAAGACAGTAATTGCTAACACGCACCAGTTTCATATTTTCTATTTCCTAATTAATCTAGGTTTTCTATCTTCAATTAACATTAAATGAAACTTAATTATTTTGAAAACTACATATCATTTAGCTGAGTAATAGAAACAATACACTATTATTTCTATTACTGAAAAAAAATCGCCGATTATTATCCATAATTAACCTATTAACTGAAAAAGTGATTCACCTCCTCAACCCACTCTTAAACCAAGTCACAAGTAGACAATCGTCTCGGTAAAAATGTATCAGAATTAGTGCTGGTTGTGTTAATCCCCGTTTGCTGCCACGGATTTTAATTTAAGCTTGCTGGTTGTTGAAGCAAGGCATTGATTTCAACATTGACATAGACTCTTTAATTTCAAAGGTTTATATTAGACGGCCAATATGGGATAAAAGAGAAAAACTACATTTGAACAGGAATACTGTGGAGAAACGTTGGCAACAAATAAGCAGCAAAATGAATGGATAATTTTTATAAATTTTAATTCAATATATTGTTATCATCATTTACACCAGTTTTTCTTACATAAATAGATTAGTTATGGCAATCGTGTACTATTATTGTGTGATGGTAAAACATTGCTTAACGAATGTGTTTCAATTTAAATTTTGTTGTTTAAAGTTAAATTATGTACAAATATAGCCCGGAACAATTTATAATATAATAACCTCCACTTTAATAATCAGTGGATGATGAATTTACGTATTATATTTACGTTACATCTTGATATATATGATATATCTACTTTATATATTGATATGTCAATTTACATACTGTTGATAATGCATAAATTCATTGTGCACTTGATAATTGAAGTATTAAATCGAAAATTATTATATACTATATGTTTTCGGGCTCTCTTTCTACACAATTTAACTCTGACAATAAAATTTAAATCAAAACATTCAGTCAAAAATGTTTTAAAGTGATGCAACAGTAGTACACAACATACCTTACAATCGATGAAAAAGCACAACTCAAATGTTAGTAGTAGTAGTAATAGAGGCATGTGATGCAAGAAAACAAGTGTAGCATTACACTTGCTTTGAGCTTATGTAGCATTAGCAAAAAAAAAAAAAAAAAAAAAAATTACACATCCATTCCCTCCAAAAGTTTGTCCGGAACTCCTCCTTGAATTTATTTAAGCTATCAACATTCACAATAACAGATGGAAATTTATTCCAGCAATTAACCACCCGCCGGCTAAAGGCAATTCCATTTCCGTACATCTAGTCTACAACGGTCTTACCTCAAATTCAATTTATGCTGCCTCAGGTTTGTAATCTGAGCAAGTGGAAGAATCCCATCAGAATTCAGCATGCTTAACCCATTCAAGGCCTTAAACACCTCGATCAGATCACCTTGCAGGTGCCTACTCTCCAGCCGCTACAATTTGCAGAACTTAAGCCTTTCTTGGTAAGAGGACCCCTTTGTTCACCTCACCAATTTTGTTGCCCTTCTTTGTACATGCTCAAGCAACTCTAAATCCTTCCCAAAATGAGGCCTCCAGACCTGTACACAGTACTCAAGGTGTGGTCTGACCATTCTCTTATATAAAGGGATAATCACCTCCTTGTACGTTCCTCTGGGGTTACTTCTACCCATATGCAGTACTTTCCATTTGTCAATGTTAAACTTCAGTTGCCACTTCTCAGCCCATCTGCTCAAATTTTCTAGATCCTGTTGCAGCTGCATACTGTCATTAAAAACAAAACCATCGTTAACAGTTTCTCTGTTATTGTTATAACAGAGTTAATATTTGCATTACGCTGTTTTTTTAATTAATATTTGTATACAGTGTTTATGGACTAGTGCTACCGCTGTGGCAATATATACAACATGACCATAATGTAATATATAATATTATTTGTTAACATGTATGTATTAGTATATGGTGAAGATTAGTCCCAAAAAAACATTGCACAAAAAAATGGCAATATCATTTTTTATTGCAGTTCTGGTGGTTGACACTTGAAGAAACACCAGGATTGTTCGTATATATCTTAAGTTTAAAATGTATTATTTTTTGCAACTAACTATAACTATAGTACCTCCTCTCATCTTTCAGTTTTCTTTTCTTTTCCTGTCTCCCAACTTTTATGAATACACAACACTTATATATAACTTCTGAACACTTAGCCACTTTAATGTTTTTTTTTTTTCATTGATAAATTTAAAATTTTTCACCTGCAAAAATATTTCTCCCTTCCACTTTCAATTATTTCAGTGCACATTCCAATGAAGATTTTATCGAAATGTCCTGTGATGGGCATGAAACCACTCACTCACTCCCCCTCTTTTCCTCATAATTATTTATCTCTTGACTATAATACTTCCAGTAGTTTTGCCTGAAAATTACTGGACACTTGCTGAATTTCAGGAGGGATTGATGGCAATTTAGTGGTAAATTTTAGGATACCAGTTTACCCAAGAGCTAAAGGGATTAACTTATGTAAGGGTTGCGTTCCACGGAACTCTACAAAAGTTGGAATTTCTCTAAATGCTTATGCAGCACTCGCAAATTTGATTAAAGCAAAAAAGAAATGTTCGACGAACATGAAAACAGAAATATTTATTCCATTTTTTTTTGTTTCCATGACCAGGAAAAATTACAAAAGTGTACAAAATTACAAAAATTTCAAAATTATAAAATTACACAAAGAGAGAGAGGAGATAGGCATAACATCAGCAAGTGTTACCTTTCGAGCATTGTCACCAAAATAGCTGCAAAATACACTGCTGTGGAAGTTGAGGGCTGTGGAGATTTAGAAGGGTTTTTTTCCCAACACACCATAAAATTTCTCTGCAGCTGCAGAATTGGCACACCACATACTTTAATGTTTTGGAAACCAGCACAATGCTTGAACCTATTAAACCACCCATTGCTTGCCACGAACTTGGCTTGGGGTTTGCTGTACTTATCTTTAATATCTTCATAAATACTTCTTGTTTTTGCTTGATTGGCCATTGGACTCAGGGGCACTTGCTTCTGAATCTGATTTTCCATCCATATTATTAATAGCTTTTCCATCTTCGATATAGCACCTGAATGCTGTTTTGTGATCACTGTTGATCTTAAATGCGTTGATCTTTAATATGTTCTTTTATATGCGCACTGTCCCTTAAAATAGTATTCACAGTTGAAGCAGCGAGACATACTTCTATGCAATAGATGACAAACTTTGTCCTGCTTCTTAATTGACTATCTTCATTTCTAAATCAATTTTGTTTCGTTTCCTAGCACTGCCAGCACTTGCCCTTTCCATTGGTCCCTTTCTCTTCACCACTGCAATAAGTAATTGGAATGAAGAGAAGATTCTGAAAATTTATTTATGTTTTTTATATGATTGAAGATTTCAGTGAAGGGGAACTCATTTCACCATAATAGCATAATGTAAAAACCCACACAATTCCAGTTATTGGTATTATCATAAATGGAATAAGATCGAGCTTACTATTTATAATAGATTGCGCTAACAGAAAAGCCTAATAAACCAGAAAGTGCAAATTGTTTTATGGTAGTGACCTCCAGAAATGTGTTTTAGAAAAATATCACAAAGGCATTCAAAATTGATTCTTATAAGGGAACATATGACAACGATGAAAGTGTAGTGCAATTTCAATAATAAAAATTACCTTTTAGAGATAAATAGCTTAGTTATATAGTGAATATTTCAACTTCCGAGGTCTTGGAATGAATTACCAAAAAAAAAAAAAAAAAAAAAGTTGATTGGGTTCACATTATGATATTTTCACAATGCCTCCATTTATTTCTATGGGATGAAAAATATGTTTGCACCGGCCAGCAAAAATTTACATAAAGTTGAATTTCCATAAGTCGAGTATTACGTAAGCTGGGTAGTAGCTGTAGTTGAAAAGAAATTACCAATAGGCACATTATGCAAAATAGGTATTTGTTCCTCTGAACAAGCCACAAAGCCTTAGACCTTGGTCTTCAGTGAGAGCAGAAAGCTTGGTTTGGTTTGGTTTTTAATGGCGCATTGGCAGCTATGGCCATAATGCGCCAAATCAAAAAATAAAACTAATACAAAAATATTGGTCAGTCTAAAAACAGGCTACCGTGTCAAAAAGATAAAAATGATACTATCGTTAAAGTTTATATAAAAAAGTAAAAGATATGACATTAAATCTTTGTGTATAAATTGATCGAGTGTAAAAAATTAAAAACGTCAGACATATTGTCTCTGTCACCTAAAATCTGACTAAGTGTAAATGGTTCAGCCAGATTATTAAAAGTTCTAGAAAATGATCGTCTAAAGACAGGACATTCAATAAAAATGTGAGAAACAGTTAAAATAACGTTACACGTCTCGCACATAGGTGGGCCATCCACCCTCAGCAAAAAGGAGTGTGTTAGATGGCTATGACCTATGCAGAGCCGAGCAAGAACAACTTCCTCTTTTCGGACCCTGCGTAGACTGGACTGCCATTGCATAATTACAGGCTTAATACGCTGTAGTTTATTCGCGGTCTGTCCGTGCCAAGAGTCTTGCCATTGGGAGTATAATTTACATCGTATTATTTGCCTGTAGTCTGTATAGGGGACTGACAGGCAATGACTATCCAGGGAAATGGCTGATTTGGCAGCGGTATCAGCTAATTCATTTCCCCGGATCCCAATGTGGCTTGGGATCCAGCAGAAGCGAATGTCAAATTCTGATTCAAAGGCAGAACAAAGCATCTGCCGGATCCGGGACAGGACCGGATGAGAGTTGTACCTCATCGATACTAGAGCCTGTAACACGCTCAATGAATCACAGTAAATCATGTATCTTTGGTAATCGCTATTTATAATGAAATCAAGGATTCAATTGCATGCAACTCTGCAGTATAAATGCTAGCTTCTTGTGGGATCTTGAATGATAATGTCTTCTGAGGAAATACAACAGCAGATCCCACATAAGATTCTGACTTTGAGCCATCTGTATAGACTGGCAGAGAGTACTGCTCTCTATGTGATGCGAAGAGTTGCTGATAGACGGCCGCCGGTGTATTAGCCTTCTCCATGATCTTGAGGGAGAAGTCACACATTGGCAAATGTGCATACCAGGGTGGAAGGAGTTGCCTTGGTGACTGGGCAATATTGTTTACCGTCATATTTAGTTCATTTAATAGCCCTTGCATCCGAATACCAAAAGGTCTGTTGGCAGTCCGACGGGTGTTATAGAGATTTTCCCAACGTGGCTCAAAAACTGATGCCCATGTGGGATGATCAGGCAGGGTTTTCAATTTAAAGGTGTAATGTAAAGACAACTGCTTATGTCGAAAAGATAGGGATGGTTCATTTGCTTCGACGTAAAGGCTTTGGACTGGAGATGTGCGAAATGCTCCTGTGGCTATCCGAATGGCCTGATGGTGAACTGGATCAAACCAACGAAGTACACTATCTCTAGCAGATCCATGTACCTGGGACCCATAATCGAGTTTAGAACGGACAAGGGCTCGGTAGAGACGAAGAAGAGTAGAGCGATCTGCGCCCCATGAAGTTGACGAAAGGGCACGAAGGATGTTAAGCCCTTTAACACACCTTGTCCTAAGCTGACGAATATGTTGAAGAAATGTCAACTTTTGTCGAAGATAAGTCCAAGGAATTTGACTTCTGCTACGACTGGGATGTTGTTTTGCCCAAGCCTTAAATCCGGTTCAGGATGAAGATTACGTTTGCGACAGAAGTGTACACAAACGGTCTTCTGTGATGAAAATCTGAACCCATTAGCCAATGACCAAGATGTAAGGTGGTCAATGGCTTTCTGCAGTTGCCTTTCAATGACCCTCATATTGCACGAGTGACAAAATATAGTAAAGTCGTCAACATAGAGGGCATTGTTTATTGTGGGCGGAAGTTGTTCCGTGATAGAGTTTATTTTGATTGCAAAAAGCGTGACACTTAGAACGGACCCTTGTGGGACTCCCTCTTCCTGACAGAACTCTTGAGAGAGAGTAGATCCTAAACGCACTTGAAAATGACGATTCGAAAGGAAGTTTTTGATAAAGAGAGGAAGGTTACCCCTAAGACCAAAGTTGTAGAGGTCTTTTAATATTCCAAATCGCCAGGCTGTGTCGTACGCTTTTTCAATATCAAAGAAAACTGCTACCAGATGCTCGGATTTAATAAAAGAGTCACGAATGTATGTTTCAAGTCGGATTAAATGATCCAAAGTGGTTCTGTCTCTTCGGAAGCCACACTGAGTCCTGGAAAGCAGATCATTTGTTTCCAAATACCCACACAAGGCGGGCATTAACCATTCTTTCCAGGACCTTGCACAAACAGCTTGTCAGAGCAATAGGACGATAGTTACTTGGATATCTAGGATCCTTTCCTGGTTTTGGAAGGCAAGAACGATTGCTTTCCGCCAGGAATCCGGAAATTGTTTATCAAGAAAAATTCTGTTAAACAAAATTAATAAGTGATTTTTAGAATGTGGTGATGTTTTATCATTTCGTAGTGGATGTCATTGGGCCCGACAGCACTTGCATGCGTAAGAAAGAGTGCTGCATTTAACTCTTCTTGTGTAAAGGGCTTGTTATATGGTTCGAACCTTTTGAAGAGAAGTTTAATGGATGTTTCTCACGTTTTTCTTTCAAGGCCAAGAACTCTGGAGGGAATGATGTTGTTGCAGATATTTTCGCAAATGTTTCCCCTAGAGTATTTACAATTGCAGTTCGGTCTGCAATTAGACATCCATTGTGCTCGAGAATCACCGAAGGGCACGGTGGGTATTTGCCCTTCATTTTCCGGATCTTGTCCCAGACTACTTTTGAGTTGGCAGTCTGGGTTATGGATGATGTAAAACGGATCCAAGATTTCCTTTGGCTCTGACGTTGGATATAACGTGCTTTTGCACGTGCACATTTAAATGATATTAGATTATCGGTTGTGGGATATCGACGGAATAACCCCCAGGCTTTGTTTTGGGCCTTTTTTGCTGTTGTGCACTCTGAATTCCACCAAGGCTTAGGAAATAGTGGAAACCGGCTGGATGTTTTTGGGATTGCAATTGCAGCTGATTGGACAATACTTTCTGTAACGTACGCGACTGCATCATTGATATGTTCCCGACTGACTGTAGCGATGTCAAGATTTGCCAGATGTTGAAAGGCATTCCAGTCAGCCTGATCAATCTTCCACCGCGGTAAACTAAATGGCTGACACGGTCTACCACTAGTTAAGGTGGTTATCACGGGGAAGTGATCACTTCCATATGGGTTTTCTTCCACCTCCCATATAGCTGAAGGAAGGAGGGAAGGGGAGCAGATAGAAAGATCAATGGCAGAAAAAGTACGGGTAGGCATGTGGAAGAAAGTGTGTGTTCCCACATTGAGAAGGGAGAGGTCATTGTCAGTGAGCATACGCTCTATGACTCGTCCCCTTCCGTTAATGTTAGTACTACCCCACAGAGTGTTATGTCCATTAAAGTCCCCAAGAAATAATAAAGGGGGAGGCAACTGCATGACGAGATCATCAAGGTCTTCCTGGAGGATTTCAATACCAAGGGGTAAATAAAGAGAGCAAACAGTTAATAAGAACCCCACTTTAAGGCGAACTGCTACAGCCTCTACGTTGGTTGTAAGTTGCAAAGGCTGAAAGGGAATCTGGTTGCTCACGAGGATTGCAACTCCTCCATGAGCAGGACCGTCCCCAATTCTGTCTTTACAAATGATCGTAATGTTACGTATGGTGGGGTCATCATTCGCCTTTAAATAGGGTTCCTGTACACAAAAGCACGATGGCTTGTACTTTTGCAGAAGTGCCTTGATGTCATTAATGTTTCGTCGGAATCCACGACAGTTCCACTGTAGGATTTTAGCCATTATTTTGGCTTGGTGGGTCCATCAGGCGGCTTCCGAGGTGCTGAGGGCTTACTTTTATCAGTCTTGGATTTGTCTTTTTTGGGGAAGAAAGGGCGCTGTCCTGTGTCCATCTCTTCCTCCGTAAAGAGTTCCAAGACTGAACCGTCATGTACCTCCTTGGTTTCGACATCCATTTTTTTTTTGTCCTGGCATGGGCTCTTGATTTTTTTGTACTGTTACTTTAGTGCTCGCTTTTGATAGTGCTTGAGCACTGGGAGGTACCGATATTGGAGTGGCAGCTGACTGAGATTTCTGTGCTGGTTTTACTGAACTTAATAGATAGCAGGCGATGGGCGTGAATGACTCTTTTGGTGGCACGGTCATATCCGTTTGGGTGCCAATCGAGCATTTATTGGATACCATTTCGGCGTATGTTGCTTTGCCGCTACTTACTGGTTTAACTGCTTTCCTGGCCTCTTGGTATGAGATATTAAGTTCTACCTTTAGTCTTTGTATTTCCTTTTCTTCCTTCCACCGCTGGCAAGCTCTTGAATATGCAGGGTGTTCTCCATTGCAGTTAATAGATGCGGCTTTTGTAGCTGAACATCCAGTTATTTAGTGGTCCTTTGCACCACATCGAGTGCATGCAAGGGAACCACGGCAGGCCATTTGCGAGTGTCCATATTTCTGGCATTTGAAACACCGTAAAGGGTTCGGAACATATGGACGCACGGGGCAGTTTATGTATCGAGCTTTAATCTCATCAGGAGATTTAGGTGAATTGAATGTCAGGATAATGTTTCTGGTTTGAACCAGTTTCCCATCCCTACGTGCACTAATTCTTTTGACGGCAATAACTCCCTGGGACTTCAATTCCGAGCAGATTTCCTCCTCGGTAACGTCGAGAAGGTCCCACTCTGAAATTACACCTCTCAATGAATTTAGTGTTCTGTGTGGTGTCACGGTTACAGGGATTCCTCCGATTGATGTTACTCGGAGTAGATGTTCAGATTGCCTGTCATTTTTAGTATCAATCAAGAGATCCCCAGAACGGAGCCTCTTAACTGATTTGGGTGAACCAGCTAACCCATCTAACCCTTTCTGTATAAAGAAAGGTGACATTTTACCAATCGGTTTTTCAGTGGTGGAGTGCATGATTAAAAACCGCGGGATAGGCCCTGATGGTAGTTCAGTCCGCTGCCTCTTTGAAGCAATAGTGCTGTCAGTGTCTATATTTTCAGATAGGGACCGGGTTGGGGCCCCTGAAGAAATCAGTTTATCAGGATTCATGGAGTTTTTTAAATTGTTCAGTGCCCGGGCTCCCCACCCACCACGGAGCCCAAAGGGACGCCCACTACCCGGCATGCAATAAATGCGCTCGGGAGTGGGACACCAGGGCTACCCAGACACTATACCCGCACCGCCGCCAGCCTGAATCCTGTCCCTCGGACCATGAGGGTAGGGGCGTGGCATTGACACGGTTGACCCTCGCAGGCGAGCCTACTAGCCGATTGATCCTAGCCGGGCCTTCCAGGACCTCCCGTCTTGTCGAAGCAGGGGCCAAAGTGGTGTATTGAAGCTGGGCCCCTCAACCACCAGGATCCCCCTTTCCGAATTTCCACGGGTCGCAGCGCACGGCAAACACGCCGGATTCCATTGATGTAAGCCTGGAACCTGGGCTGTGGGCGTTGGATCCCAGTGATGCTAGTCTGGAAGTCCAGCAGCGTCACTGGGAGGTCCCCTCACCACGTACAGGTGCCCACGTTGAGGGGACAGCAGAAAGCCTCTCTGGGATCAAAATTGACTTCAATTACATTGAAACTATCCATGCAATCCTAAAGTATAGTACAAAAATCAAATAAATTACAAAATAAGAAAAAATGTGTTTTCTTTTTCCCCAATGCATAAAAACTTAAGTAATTCAAAAAGGGACACTAATTTTGTAATCAAAATATAGCAATCGTAGAGGAGGCAACAGAAAAATAAAATGCTTCAAATTCAATTCTACAAGCTCTAACTTGTAGACTTGTGTAATTACTGCAGAAGCTGAAAAAAATAAGTATCTGAGTCATCTCAGAAAAGAAAAGTGACTACATTAATGCATCTAATTTAATAATAGGCTGGAAAATCCAATAAACAGCCATGGTGGGCAATGCCAGGATTATATAGTCTGGGCCCTTTTGCACTTCTTGGTAACTCTGGCTTTGGAATAATTTTTTTCTTTTAAAAGATAAAGAAAAAATAACCAGTTTCCCCAATAAATAAAATCTATTGAAACACTGCACTAGTTTTCCATCTTACACGTAGCATAGATTAAAAATTAAAAGAAAATTTAAAGTTTTAGATATGGCTAAGCATAGACTAAATAATGTTAATGAAAACTGCCTGCGCAAAACTCCACACTCAATATTAACAATAGGTGTACACACAGATAGAAATATGTTACCAATAAAGTTTCAGAAAATAACATTACATACCTAGTAAAATGAACTTTTGGACACCACCAACATATGCAACACAGAGGAGGCCCCTGAAGTGGTATTTCCTTACCCTCTATTTTTTGAAGAAATTGCTCTTCTTTTGTAGAATATGCAATTATTAACCAGTGGAATATCACCATTGGAACAGGAAGATAGCTGAAAACGAATAATTTAAACTGTAAATTAAACCAAAGTAAAACAGTTTAAACATTCTTATTACAAAAATGAGATAAATGTACACACAGTTCTTGTTTAACAAATTCTTATATAACTTGTTGTTGTTGTTGTTTGAGAGCTATTGGCGTAAGAGCAGCCTAGGTTATAATGCGCCTAGCCTAGGAGAGTTTCATATTTCAACATTTTTTACTTTTCTTGGTGTGGTTTAGAAGAAAGTAAAGGTTCTGCTTTATAATCATGTAGCTTCTCCATAAATGCTGTACTATTAATTTTATATAGTTTCTTAAGTATCCAATTAGCTTAAGGAAAAAAAAAATGATGTTAATATTTGGACGGTAATCTAAAATAGTTTTAAATATGAGGTTGTTTTGCAGATTTATGATTTTTTGAAACACTCTTAAGCATTCTCTATTAAATTTTGGACAGTTCGCCATGAAGCGATGTACAGTAAGCGGAACTTGACAGTTTTGGCATTGAGGAGGTTCTTCACCTCTGAGTAGATAAGAGTGGGTGATATGTGTATGCCCGATTCGCAATTGAGCAACGGTCATTTCTTCTTGTCTGTTGGATCGGAAACTAGTCAGCCATGGTCAAAGTATTTGTTTAATTAAAAGAAGTTTGTTGCTGGTCTGATCTAGCCAGTGTTGTTGCCACTGTTTTGTACTGCTTTGATGAATTAAGGACTTGTAGTCAGTATATGGTATTGAGCAAAAGGCATAATAAGAGGTGGCAGCTTCTTTTGCTGCTTTGTCTGCTCTTTCATTTCCTGTTATTCCTGTGTGGCCTGGGATTCAGCAGAATCTGATATTGTGATTTATTTGCAATAGATTTGATACTGAATATTGGATCTGTTGTAAAACTGGGTGTGTTGTGGTATTAGCATTCTGCAAGCCAATAACAGACCTAAGTGAGTCAGTGAAAATTATGCTGTTTGCTATCTGTTTACATTTAATTTGGTTTATGGCCATCAAAATTTATTGCAATTCAGTATTAAAAATACTGCATTCTTTTGGAAGTTGATGGATGAGGGTATGATCTTCAAAGTGAATCCCAGTTCCTACACAAGTCTCTGTTTTTGACCCAGCTGTATAACAGGGTGTCTCAAAAATATTGGTACAAATGTTTAGGGGAGGTAGGTAACATCTAAAGGAATGTGAATCGAATAGGAACCCACAACCGGAAACGTCACTGTAAGTCAGTAGACGGCGCGTTAGTCGCCGCACGAAGAGCATGCATCGATATACGAACTGTGAGCTGGCAGAGACATGCACCTAGTGTATGGATTAGCAGAGGGCAATGGACAAGCTGCTCAATGAATTTATGGAGAATGCTTCCCAGGCAGGCATGTAGTGGACCACTGTTTGTTTGCGGGTGTGCATCAAAATTTGTGCGATTATGGGTCATTTATAGGTAACAGGAGTAGTGGGGACAGACCACATTCGATGCGAACTCCCGCCATGGAAGAAAGTATGTTGAATGCCATCCAGAATAATCCTACTACAAGCACACATGCCGTTGCCTCTGTCTTAGGAGCATCTCATTGCAGTGTACAGTGTGTCTGGTACAACAATTCCTTACACCCCTTTCATCTCCAAAGGGTTCAGTTACTGCTCCCCCAAGATCATCCTGCACGTATGGCTTTTGCACAGTGGTTTCTCCAAGAAAGTGTTCAAGACTTGAATTTTCCAGCCTATGTTTTGTTCACGGATGAGGCTTATTTCACTCGGGAAGGTTTATTCAATCAGCACAATGCTAGTGTGGCTCACGACAACCCACACGGTGTGCACTCCCATGTGGCACAACATCACAATAAATATGTGGACAGGTATGGTCGGTGACTGCTTACCATTCCACATGAACTCTGCTAAATAGTGGAGTTCATGTGGGATGGTAACAGGGACGCCTGCCCATTATGGAAAGTGTGTTCATGACCATTTGAACAGGTGTTTTGGGCATCGATGGATTGGCCATGGTGGACACGTTGCTTGGCCCACATGCTCACCTGATTTATCGAGCCTTGATTTCTTTCTGTGGGGGACCCTGAAATCTATCATGTATAAATTGCCTGTGGAGACGGAAATGGATCTCGTGGCGAGCCTCGTCTGCGCTGCTGCTGCTACTGTCAAAGAAACTCCAGGTGTGTTCGACCGTGTCCGCCAATCCATGCTGCGTCGGTGTCACGCATGCATCGCTTCTCATGGTGGAACCTTCGAGCATCTGTTGTAACGCATCCATCTCGTACTCCATTGTTAATATTATGTCAAATAAATGTTTGCCACTAATTACTGTCTTGTGTCATTTTTGCTTCTTGTGCCTCTGCTACTACTTTCCCATGACGTTTCCGGTTATGGGTTCCTATGCGATTCACATTCCTTTAGATGTTACCTACCTCCCCTAAATGTTTGTACCAATATTTTTGAGACACCCTGTATATGAAAGTGTGATGTGCATATTGTTCTTTGTATGCTGCATGAAGCTGCTGGCAATTTGTTCTCGATAGAGTTGTTTCCCCCCAGGTTTGAAAATACATGTCATATATGGGTTGAACTAGACACACCATGGTGGAATGGGCTGTGCGATCATAGTAGCTACAGTGTCATAATTAAGCTCTCGGCTTAGCAGCAAATCTTTCAGACGGATGTTGGCAGGTCGATTCATTTGTGGATGGGCTTGGTATATGTGTTCCCAGTTAGATGAAAACAGTAATTCTCTATTTGGATGATCAATGCCAGATTTTATCTTGACAGCGTAGTGTAATAAAAAGTTTTGTCGTCTAAGCTGCAGTGAGAATTCATTGGCTTCTGCATAAAGACTTTGCACAGGTGAAGTGCAGAAAGCTCCAAGTGCTATAGGGATCCTGTGGTGTATGGGGGTCTAACCATTTCAGTGCACTTGGTTTTGCCAAGTCGTAAACAGCTGCTCCATAATCTAGTTCGGAACGTACAATTGCTCGACGGAGTTAAAGCGTATATCGATCTGCTCCCCAAGTTGTTGCAGAAAGAATTCTAAGTATGTTTAATTTCTTTAGGCACAAAAGTCTGAGTTGTTTAATGTGCTTAAGGAATGTTAGTTTCTTATCCTAAGAGTCTTATGAATGTTAGTTTCTTATCCTAAGAATCTTATGAATGTTAGTTTCTTATCCTAAGAATCTTATGAATGTTAGTTTCTTATCCTAAGAAATCCAGAAACTATTTGTTTGAGCTCATTTGCTTATTTTGTTTATTGTTCCTTGTAGCTGCCATTCTATATTTCACATATTCTGAGAGAGGTAGGAAATACTAAAATTGTCAACATATAAAGCTGCATCAACGGTTCTTGGAATGTGCTTGGTTATGGTATTTATTTTAATAGCAAAAAGGGTAGTTTGTTTGTTTGTTATTTGGTTTTTAGGAGCATTAGCAACTAAGGCCTTATTGCTCCGGGGATATGCGGTGGTCATTCCCTGACCTTTCCGCATCCTCCGTATTTGGTGGGCACGGGCTCGAACCCTGGTCTAATCAAGAAACGTATGCTACACACTGCTGCTCCTGTCCATCTGGCTACGGAGGCACCTCTAATTTTATAAGTAAATCTAGCATTGAGCGATTTTTTTCTGAAACTATGCTATGCTGGATCGAGGTTATTTCTGTTTAAAAACTATGTTAAAAGAGCACTGATAATTTTTTCCATGACACTGCCTAGGCAACTTGTTAAAGTGATGGTAGTTCATGCATTAGAGAGATCCTTTCCGGTTTTGGGAAAGCTAGAATTATTGCATGATGCCAACATGATCTGGAAACTAGTTTTCTAATAAGATTTTGTTATACAATTTAGTAATGCCATTTGGGATTGGTCGTTAAGTTCTTTTAGCATCATGTAGTGAATTTGGTATGGTTCTACTTTGTCTGCAATAGAGCTGTTTTCAATTCATGGAAAGTTAATGGAAGGTTGTACTGTTCATCATTTCTTGTGGAAAAATTCAGTTTGTGTCTTTCTATTCTTGCCTCGTAAATTTGAAAAACTGTGAGTATATGAGTTGGTTGCTGAAGTTTTGGCAAAGGTTTGGCTATTTCTGAAGGTTGTTCAGTGACTTGTCCATTCCAGTTTAGGATTGGAGGTGGATTAATCTGGTATATGCCATTCATTTTGCTAATTTTATTCCAGACAGTTTGAGATGGTGCAGAACTTGTTAATGTGGATGCAAATTTTATCCAGGATGCATTTCTACTGGCTCTTCTAATGTGTCTGGCTCTCGCTCGTGCCTTTTTGAATGATATGAAGTTCTCTATAGTGGGACATTATTATTATTATCAGCCATATGGAGCATCATAAGCCTGAGGCTTATGATGCACCTGCCAAAAAAACTTCACAAGTTACCCTGAGAAAGAAAGAATCCAAAGTAGAAAGGAATCACCAAGAAAGAGAAAAATGATGATATCCAGCTCAGGACCCTGGGTGTGGCAAGCCCATACTCACCAGATTCGAGCCGCTGCAGTGACATCTTTGAAAATTATTCCAGGTTTTATTTCTCTGTCTTTTAGCTTGTAAACATTCTTCATTACACAATGGTTTTGGATGTGTTGAGAGGTGTGATGATGTTTTCGGAATAGTCTGCTCAGCGGCTTGGATTAGTTTATTTGTTACAGATTGTACTGCTGCATGTAACAGTTTTTGCTTAATAATATCTACATCCAATTTTGCAATAGATTTATACATTTTCCATGTACATGTGGTTCTCAATGCCATGGTAATGATTATCAGATAGTGATTGCTGCTGAGAGGATCTCTGTGTACTAACCAATCAAGTATTGAAAATAATATTGGAGATCATATAGATAGGTCGATAGCTGTGCTGTTTCCTGATGGAAGATGTACGTATGTGTGTGCCGTCATTAGGATTAAGTCATTCGCTTCTATCCATTTTTCAATTTGTCTTCTTCTCAGGTCTACAGCTGTGTTACTCCACAAAGGGCTGTGTCCGTCAAGGTCTCCCAGTATACAGAAGGGGGAGGTAACTGAATTAGTATATCTTCTAAATCTTGGTGTAATGATTCTTGGTTTGGGGAACATAAATTGTTATAATATTATGAGTGATTTAGTGGCTATGCGTATGGCAACCGCTTCGAGAGTTATATTTAGTGGAAGAATCTGGGAAGGAATATGCAAATTTACCAGAATTGCCACACCACCATGGGTCATGCTACCTGCTACTCTGTCTTTACAGTATGTGATATAGTTTTTCACTGTGGTAGAGTCTTGAGGTCTGAGATATGTTTCTTGAGACACAGACATGCTGTGCAATCAGATTGTATATATCATCTATATTAGTGCGGAATCCTCTGCAGTTCCATTGGATTGTAGTTCTCATTATTTAGTTTTGGAGAAGGTTTCAGACTGTTTCCTAGACAGTGCTTTATGCTTTTCGAACTTAGGTTTTTCCTTTGGAAAATATGGTTTACTGGTATCCATATCTTCTTCTGCAAAAATCTCTAGTACTAATTCATCTGCTTGATTGGTCACTTCTGTATCAATTTGTTCCATTAACTTCTGGCTTATGGCATTATGTTTTGCTTGAGGGTCTTTTGTTTCTGAGTGTTTTGCATCAGGAGGTACAGATCAGATAGTGCTGTGTTTGCGATTTTCTGTTTTTGTTTTGGCTGAGAGGTTATAAGTAGTGCTCGTGCCCGATCTGAAATGGAATTCTTTAGAGGAATTGTGAAATCTGTTTGGGTCTCTACTGTATGCTGATTTCTTATGACATATGCTGCTGTTGTTGTTGTTGTTATTTGGTTTTTAAGAGCATTAGCAACTAAGGCCATATTGCTCCGGGAATATGCGGTAGTCATTCCTTGACTTTTCCGCATCCTCCGTATTTGGTGGTGACGGGCTCGAACCCTGGTCTAATCAAGAAGCGTGTGCTATGCACTGCTGCTCCTTCCCACCTGGCTATGGAGGCGCCTTTTTGACATATGCATAGGAAGGTATGTGGTAGTTGGTAGTACAGTTCTCTTGCACAAAATGTTCTACTTTCTGTTTGATTTTTTCTTTTCCAATATTTACAGTTTTTGGAATAGGCAGAATGGCCCCACTTGCAGTTTGGACATTTCGGTTGCTCTGCTGGACAATTCTGACTGGTTTGTTCCTGAGAACCACAATTTGAACAGATAGCAACTCCATAGCATGCCATTTGTGAATGACCATACTTTGGCATTTAAACCAGCAGAGAGGATTTGCTGATGATGGTCTGATGTTACAATTTAGATATCCAGCCTTCACTGAGGTTTGGGTCAGTATAAAATTTCTGGTTGGTGTAAGTGTCCCATTGCTAGTTACTTTAATCCTTCTCACAGCTATGACACCTTGATCTTCCAGCTCATTTTTAATTTTTTCTTCAGAGACGCTGATGAGGTCCCACTCAGAAATTACTCCTTTGGATGTGTTTAGGGTATTATGGGGAGAGACCTTTACTGGGATCCAACCAAAAGTTGTCATGTGAAGCAGCCTCTCTGCATGTTTTAGATTAGCTGTCTCAACTAGAATGTCGCCTGATTTCAATCACTTGACATTTTTTAGTGTTCCAGCCACACTTTCTAGACATTTCTGGATGACAAATGGCAACAGCTTTCCTAATGGCTGTTCTGTCATACAATGAAGGAATAGAAAAGTAGGTGCACGAAGCAATGCAAGGTCCTTTTTTTGTCTTTTAGTCATAATCGTCTCATTTTCCTCATTTTTTCGGCTCAAAGGAGTCAGATCTTTGGGATCCGTGGTTGTTATATTTGAATCATTCATGTTTGCTACTTTTAGCACTGGGATCACTCCCAGGTTTCCTTCTTCCTTGTTCAGAGCTTTTCCTCTCAGGTTTACAGTCCTGCCACAGGGAGACAGGAGCAGTGCCACCTAGTGACCAACAGGAAGTAGATTGGTGGTTAGTTGGACTAGGATATAAATAAAAGAAGGGTGTGTTTCCTTTCTTAGAAACATTTGCGCTGACACTTTTTAGCAACTATATATATATATATAATAGAGAATTAGCTTTCAACTCTAGAAATATGTATCACTCTATCACTTTAGAAATCGCTTTATAATTGCAGAGAAATCATCTGATCACTAGAAACACTTGCCGCCCTCTTATATAACAATTTATTTTAACTGACACCATCTCTCTCTCTGTATTAATAACAATTTACTATAGAGTTCAATTGTCTACTATTCCTTAATCCTATCTGTATGTGGTATGGATACATGTGTAATTACTCGTGATTTTATATACACGCATCAACGTAAGTAAGGTGATGCATTCACTTTGTTTTTGTGATTAGGCAATTCCAAAAAAAATTTCATAAAATTAAGAATGCATTGCAAAAAATGCTGCTGTTGGTTGGTTGTTTGAAGTGTGAATAGAATTAAAAGAAAACCCTTTTACCTTGTATTTAAAGAAAAATGTCTGAAATCTATGAAAATGGTGCTAATAATATGGAGGTAGCAAGTAAATTCAATTTGGAATATAAGTTCCATCTAACGAGCATTGAAACCTGAGCTAAGGTGCAAAGATTGTTAAGGGAAGGGATAAATTTCTTGAGAGAATTTGGAATGCTACTGTCGTGACATCGATGAGTATAAAGAACTATAATTCACATATTACCGAAATGGAAAAGCTTTTGTTTATCTGGTGTCAAAACAAGACTTGAAAGCACATTCCTCAGAGCAGCGTTTCCCAAACTGGGGTCCATAGACCAGTTCCAGGGGGTCAGCGAAACGTTCAGAAGGTATCAAGTAATATGTGTTTATTTTCTTAAAAAATATACTGACAGGATCACAATGAACTTGGATATAGAACATTACATATTTTCGATACGATTGGTGTATATAATTGTAAACGTATTTCAAATTATTCATTCTATGTATAGCAAATTGATGATAAATAAAGTTATTATTATGTATTTGTATAAAAATAAGAATAAAGTTGAGTTGTTTCACACATTAAACTTTGAATTTTCTTTTCAGAAAACCCTGGGTTTTCTGAGGGTTTTGTGGACCTCGGATTCTTTTCAGAAACCCAGGAGGTCCACAAATTTCTTTTGATTTTTGAAGGGGGTCCACAAACATGTTCTGATTTTTGAAGGGGTCCGTAAATCTCAGTAGTTTAGAAACCTCTGCCTTAGAGTATGGTAGCAATGAAGGCCAAAATGTTTTAACAAACTGTTAAAGAGCATGACAGATTGATATCAACAGAAGAGGAACTTAAGACAAGCACTTTATGGTTTGACAGTTTTTTGAGAGCTGTGGTGTTCCCTGAACAGCCGAGGAAGAACACAGAATAGGAAAAGCAAATCTTAAAAGTTGAGGAGGTAGGGATATTCTGGTTAATGCACCTTCAAGAGGTGATATCTATACTTAGATACAGTTTCCCAGGAACAGAATGATCCTTCTGAATAAGAAAGTCAATCTATTCTTGGAGTTGCTATTAAAGATTATTGCAAGGCTAAGAAGCAGCAAATCTTTAAATTCTAGCTTTAAACATTTTCCCCAGGACATCTCAATGATCCCAGGGAAGACAGTTCACCAAGACTTTCATAGATCAAAGAGTTATGTCACCTTTGGAGAACACTGTCTAAGAAGGATACTTATGAAGAAAACTTCTGAAATTGGAAGAGGAAATGTGCCATCCTCACAGGAATTCTGAAGAAAATCCTAAGTCCTTGTTGGTTGGAGTGGGGTTTTTATGGAGCAAGGGCTACTATGGCCAAATTGCAGGCCTGTCCTGGATGCAATAATGACTACCTTAAATTATTTTTTATTTTTTTTATGTAAACCCCAAACACAAGAGGTATTAGAACCTATAGTACTTAGTACCGTGCTTGGGTGGCAGTTGAGAAGATGAAAGAAGATATTTGTTGACATTAGACTTGAACTTCTGTAGACTGTAATTTTCAGGAAATACGTATGAAGGAAGGTTGTTCTAGAAAACTGCAGTTGAATAAATAAACGAGGAAGATAAAAAGTTGGTTCTGTGAGTTTGAAGTTGAACAGTAAATGGATGTTGGCTGGTGGTGGTACATGTTCGGACTGTTTTGAAAGAGAGAGAGGGAATTATAGAAGCCAATTCAGAAGAACAGTGCCCATGGAAGTATCTGTAGAAGAGACATGCAGCAGAAACAGTATATCTATGAGCGAGTGAGTGGAGAGACTCTGTTAGAGATGAATCATTAATTAACCTAACTGCCCTCTTCTGAATGGAATCAAGAAGCCTGAGACAGGTTTTGGGGGCACCACCCCAGATGTGGGAACAATATTCCATGGTAGAATAGATTTGCAATTTGTACAGATTGAACAGCTGTTTGGAAGAAAAGTAAAGCCGGGAGCGAAAGAGAAAACCAAGTTTTTTAGATGCAGAGCAAGCAATATTTGTAATGTGCTTGTGCCAAGAGAGATTAGAAGTCAGAGTAATCCCCAAAAGAGATATATCATTTTGCCTAGAAATCGGAGTGTCACTAAAGATAAGCATAGGAGCAGAAGAATCCTTTTTGCGAGATATAAGACAAGACTGAGTTTTAGAAGGGTTGAAATCAACTAAGTTGTCTTTGCCCCACTGGAGAATTACCTGAAGATCGGCATTTAAGGAATTGGTAGCAGAATTTCGAAAAGTTGAAGCTGATTGAGCAGGACAAGGTTTCTCAAAATGGAAAGTGGAATGCAATGTGCTATCATCGGCAAAACTATGGATAGGATTTCCAATCAATGGAAGAAGGTCATTAATATACAAGAGGAAAAGAGTGGGGGAAAGAACTGAACCTTGGGAGACACCGGCATTAGTGGAAAAGTTAGAAGACAGAGAGCCATCTACCATCACCCTCAGCGAGCATTCAGAGAGAAACCTGGATAACCAATTACTAAAAACAGTTGGAAAACCATAAGATGGAAGCTTGTTTAGAAGACCTTTAGGCCAAACACGATCAAATGCCTTTGATATCTCAGGAGCAACTACTTGTGTTTCACCGAAACGTTCCATAGAATTAGTCCATAAATGGGTAACATAAGCCAGAATATCACCAGTGGATCGACACTGATGGAATCCATACTAGCGATCGTTGATCAGATGGAAGGTTTCTAGGTCGTTTAAGAGTTGGCGGTTAATTGATTTCTCCATTACTTGAGAAAGAGTAGAAGTAATTGCAATGGGACGATAATTGAATGGGAGGGACTTGTCACCGTTTTTAGGAACTGGCTGGATATGAGCAAATTTCCAAGCGGAAGGAAAAACCCCTTTGAAATAAGAAAGTGAAAAAAGGCGGCAAAGAATAGGAGTACGTTCAGGAGCACGTTCAGGAGCACAGGTTTTGAGAACAAGTGGAGAAATACCATCGGGACCTGGAGCTTTCTTAGCATCAAGATTTGTCAAAATCCTTCTGACGGAAGACAACAGGAGACATTGAATGGGGCATGGTGGGAGGTGTTTTTACCAAGATCATTAATACATGAGTTGGAAGAAAAATGGGATGCTAGCAGGTCAGCTTTATCCTTGGCTGAAGTGACAACAGAAACATCTGGTTTGGACAGAGGTGGGAGCAGAGATGGGCAAAAGTTGCGGCCAATAGCTTTGGCAAGAGACCAGAATGCTCAGCTACCATTAGGGCAAAAAGCAAGTTTTCTACTCTTAGTCTGTTCAAACTCTACTTTGGACTGATTAATAAATGCTTGACAATTGTTGCGAGCTTTGGTGTAGGCAGAAAATGAAACTGGAGAATTAGAAACAAGCCAATTACGATATGCAACATTCTTCTCTTGAACAGCCTTAGAACATTTATTGGAAAACCAAGGTTTAGATAAAAAGGACGAGATTTTAAAGTGGAGTGTGGGATAAAGGATTCCATTCCTGCAAGAAGAATTTCACTGACACGATATGAGCAAACGTTGACATCAGAAGTTTTGAAACAGTAATCCGACCAAGGAAAAGAAGAAAAGAAGTCTCGCAGGTCATCGCATTTTGCATTCTTTTAATGCCAAATAACACGAGGTTGGGAATAGCCATGAGATAAAGGTTCCATTGGAGAAGAGAAAATCACCAAGTTGTGATCTGAAGTGGCTAAAGGACTTCTCACTTCGATCGTGTACTTAGAAGGGTTGTTTATGAGAAAAAGATCAAGCAGACTGGCTGTATGATTAGGATTGTCCGGTATTCTTGTAAGTAAATGAACAATCTGTGCAAGGTCATTAGTAATTGCAAAAGCCTCAGCATCTCGACCCATCTGGGTTGGTGTGACTAGAAAACGGAAGCCAGCTGGAGTTCTGAACATTAAAATCACCAAGGAAAATTACCTCGCTGTTAGGAAAGTTGGACTGAAGAAAGTCAAGTTGCAAAGAGAGGAAGTCAAAGAGCTCCAAGTGATTAGCGGAATTGGGAGAACGGTAGAACGGTCGGTCCTTGTGGTTGTCACAGACATTCTCTCAGATATGCCAGACAAGCTGTACTTGCTACCTGGGAGTCTAAAACACTGATGGAACTGATATTCGGGTGACACTCAAGTCAAGTGCACCCAATTTCGGCGAAGTCCGGACGGTCTGTGACAGCCAAATCCTCTGCTTGCACCTTCACGATAGTGGGACTTTTAGTAATTCTGGGTATAAACTCCATGCACAAGTACATGGTGGGTGGCCACCCAGGTGTGAACCAACGTAAGCAGGGGTCAAGGTGTGGCACCCACACCACATGGAGGTACGCCGCCCCTGTATGTTACCAGGCAGTACTAGGTGGTAGATGACTCTCATCAACTGGTGAAATACCACCACTTTGCTTATTGGAGGCTTGAAGTGGTGGAACCCATGTTTAGTCTCTAGAGCTAAGTTCTGGTCAACCCTTCCCTACCTCTTCCATCATGCAGTATGATTGATGACTTTTGAGGTTATGATGAACGTCGTGGGGAGATCCAATATTCCTTACATTTCGAGGGTACAGCTCCAAAACAGTGTTCGCAGGCCGGCCGCTAGTTAGTACACTGGACCAAACCTATTGGTAACTCTCTAGGAGGCTTCTGGATCAGCAAGTGTATAATCTTGCTACCTCTACTCTGCCAGATAGTGACTGAAGGGAGTCCGAGTAGCATGTATGTGGGGAGCATTGTCAAGGATCTGGGTATATTCTTACCACATGTACGCTATATCCAAAAATTTGATTACTTCATACAGCATGTCCCACTCACTTTTTCTTACTATTGAATACACCATGAATTTTCAAACTAATAGAGCTAGCTTATCTGCGAAAAGATCTAAACCTCCCAAGCACTTCCTAATTCATTTCACAAATATACGTGGTCTCAATTCTAATCTCAACGATGTCCATTGCCACTTGCAGTCTGCCAAAGCCCATGTACTTTTTCTGACAGACTCTCAGTTATCGGTTGATTCAACTACTGCTCATTTCAGATGCCCAAATTATTCGCTGTATGATTCCTTTCGCCTCAAAGGTGGTACTTGTGCATATGTCCATTCTGATATTCCCTGTCAGAGACTTGGCAATTTGGAATCTCCTCTCTTTGATCTTCTCTGGCTTAAAATCTCTCTACCTCATTGTGTCAAATTCATCTGTTGACTCTACCGTTCTCTGAACCCCACTAATCACTTGGAGCTCTTTGACTTCCTCTCTTTGCAACTTCACTTTCTCCAGTGAGAAAGTGAAGTTGCAAAGTGAGAGGTCCTTTAGGCACTTCAGATCACAACTTGGTGATTTTCTCTTCTCCAATGGAACCTTTATCTCATGGCTATTCCCAACCTCGTGTTATTTGGCATTAAAAGAATGCAAAATGGGATGACCTGCGAGACTTCTTTTCTTCTTTTCCTTGGTCGGATTACTGTTTCAAAACTTCTGATGTCAACGTTTGCTCAGATCGTGTCAGTGAAATTATTCTTCCAGGAATGAAATCCTTTATCGCACACTCCACTTTAAAATCTCGTCCAATAAATGTGCTAAGGCTGTTCAAGAGAAGAATGTTGCATATCGTAATTGGCTTGTTTCTAATTCTTCAGTTTCATTTTCTGCCTACACCAAAGCTCGCAACAATTTTAAAGCAGTATCAATCAGTCCAAACCAGAGTTTGAACAGGCTAAGAGTAGAAAACTTGCTTCTTACCCCAATGGTAGCCGAGCGTTCTGGTCTCTTGCCAAAGCTGTTGACTTTTGCCCATCTCTGCTTCCACCTCTGTCCAAACCAGATGGTTCTGTTGTCACTTTAGCCAAGGATAAAGCTGACCTGCTAGCATCCCATTTTTCTTCCAGCTCATGTATTAATGATCTTGGTAAAACACCTCCCACCATTCCCAATACGCTCTATTCAATGCCTCCTGTGGTCTTCCGTCAAAAGGATATAAAAAAAAAAAAAATTTTTTTTTTTATATCCTTTTGATGTCAAAAAAAGGATTTTGATGAATCTTGATGCTAAGAAAGCTCCAGGTCCTGATGGTATTTCTTCACTTGTTCTCAAAACCTGTGCTCCTGAATTTACCCCTATTCTTTGCCGCCTCTTTTCACTTTTTTATTCCAAAGATGTTTTTCCTTCTGCTTGGAAATTTGCTCATATCCAGCCAGTTCCTAAAAAGGGTGACAAATCCCTCCCATCCAATTATCGTCCGATTGCAATTACTTCTACTCTTTCTAACGTAATGGAGAAATCAATTAACCGCCAACTCTTAAACTACCTAGAAACCTTCTGTCTGATCAACGATCGCCAGTATGGATTCCGTCAGTGTCGATCCACTGGTGATATTCTGGCTTATGTTACCCATTTATGGACTAATTCTATGGAAAAAGTTCGGTGAAACACAAGTAGTTGTTCTTGACATCTCAAAGGCTTTCGATCGTGTTTGGCATAAAGGTCTTCTAAACAAGCTTCCATCTTATGGTTTGCCAACTGTTTTTAGTAATTGGTTATCCAGTGTTCTCTCTGATCGCTCCCTGAGGGTGATAGTAGATGGCTCTCTGTCTTCTAACTTCTCCACTAATGCCGGTGTCCCCCAACGTTCAGTTCTTTCTCCCACTCTTTTCCTCTTGTATATTAATGACCTTCTTCCATTGACTGGAAATTCTATCCATAGTTTTGCCGATGATAGCACATTGCATTCCACTTTCCATTTTGAGAAACCTTGTCCTGCTCAATCAGCTTCAACTTTTCGAAATTCTGCTACCAATTCCTTAAATGCCGATCTTCAGGTAATTCTCCAGTGGGGCAAAGACAACTTAGTTGATTTCAACCCTTCTAAAACTCAGTCTTGTCTTATATCTCGCAAAAAGGATTCTTCTGCTCCTATGCTTATCTTTAGTGACACTCCGATTTCTAGGCAAAATGATATATCTCTTTTGGGGATTACTCTGACTTCTAATCTCTCTTGGCACAAGCACATTACAAATATTGCTTCCCCTGCATCTATAAAACTTGGTTTTATCTTTCGCTCTCGCCATTATTTTTCTTCCAAACAGCTGTTCAATCTGTACAAATTGCAAATCTATTCTACCATGGAATATTGTTCCCACATCTGGGGTGGTGCCCCCAAAACCTCTTTCAGGCTTCTAGATTCCATTCAGAAGAGGGCAGTTAGGTTAATTAATGACTCCTCTCTAACAGAGTCTCTCCACTTGCTTTCTCACAGACGTACTGTTTCTGCTGCATGCCTTTTCCATAGATACTTCCATAGGCATTGTTCTTCTGAATTGGCTTCTATAATTCCTGCTCTATCTTTAAAAGCAGTCCGTACACGTGCCCTCCACCAGCCAACATCCATTTACTGTCCCAGTTCAAACTCACAGAACCAACTTTTCATCTTCCTTGTTTATTCATCCAACTGCCGCTTTCTGGAACAACCTCCCTTCGTATGTATTTCCTGAAAATTACAGTCTTCTTCTTCTTCTTGGTCCTTAGCTGGCAGCTGGGGGAGGCGGTTGGCCACGCAACCAGTATGCTGCTGTAGGTGCCGCAGGGTTTCGGACTTGCTCTATGATGTTCTTCCATACTTTACGATCCATGGCGTCAGTCCTGGCCTGGTTAAGGTCGAGACGTCGGCTCTTCAAGTCATTTTCCACTTGCTTGGCCCACGTTTTCCTAGGCGCAGTCCGTTGGATGCTCCATTGGGTGGGTCGTTGTCTCCAAAGGAGTGTGGATGGTATTCTGTTCGTGCCCATTCTACATATGTGGCCAAACCATCTAAGCCTACGCTTCTGGATTTGGTCGGCAATGGTTGGTTGCTGTTGGCATCTGGTGCGGATGGTATCATTAGTGATGCGGTCACGAAGTGAGATGCCCAAAATCTGCCACAGTCATTGCATTTGGAATACCTCAAGTTTGTTTAAATCTAGCTTGAGACAAATCCATGTTTCTGATCCGTAAAGGAAAATGGGCAGGATCAAAGTCCGGAAGAGTCGGATTTTAGTTTTTGAGGAAATGTTGGTCCTCTTCCACAGACACCATTTGAGTGAGGCAAACGCAGTGGCCGCCTGTCCAATTCTGCTGTGGATTTCCATGGTGGATGCAACTTTCTTCTCCTGGACCAGCGACCCAAGGTATTTTAAGTCCTGCACTTGCTCGATCTGGACGCCTTCGAGATAGATGGTGGCTTGCGACCCATCTGTTGTCAGGGCCTTTGTCTTATCAGCATTGATCTTCAAACCGTATGGCCGGGCAATGCGGGCAATGTCGTAGAGGATGTCCGTGGCTTCAGAGTCGTTACCAGCAAAGATAGCACTATCATCGGCAAACATCAGGTCAGTCACATAGTGATCCTTGTCATATTGTATGCCCCGTCTGTTTCTGAATGCTTGCCTCATAATGGCATCGACCACGATGTTGAAAAGCAACGGGGAGGCTACATACCCTTGGCGGACTCCAGTTTGGATGGTAAATTCCTCAGATAAATCATTCTGGATGCGAACCTGGCTGGTTAAACCGTTGTATGCAGTTTGGAGGAGTGTGATGACTTTTCGAGGTACATGTTCGACCTCTAGTAGTTTCCATAAGGCACGCCGATGGACACAGTCGAAAGCAGACTTAAAGTCAATGAAAACAATGACGGTTCGCTGTCCACACCGGATCCTCTCCTCCATCAGCTGACGGATGGCAAAGATTTGATTGATCACAGCAAATTCGCCCGGGTCTAAATCCTGCCTGTTCTTCTCGACTGGTTTGCTCGCGATGTTTTTGCAGCCTTGACTGGATGATCTTCATAAAGACCTTTCTGATGATGGAAAGGAGGCTGATGCCACGGTAGTTCTTGCAATCTTTCTTGTGGATCGGTATGATAATGGCTTTCCTCCATGTTAGCGGAATTTGTTCAGTGCACCAGTTGGTTTTGAGGAGTGAGTGTAGTCGGTGAAGCAGTACATCTCCCCCGGCTTTGATCGCTTCTGTGGTGACTTGGTCCACTCCTGGTGCCCTGCCATTCTTTAGGGATTGTATGGCTGCTTTCACTTCTTCTACTGTAGGCTCAACATCGACCATGGAGACTTCAGGGGGATCGATCGATAGTGCGGCTTCTGGCGGTCCCTGAGGTGGGTCGTGATTATACAATGCTTTGAAGAATTCACTCCACCGTTGCAGGCGTTCGGACGGTGATCGCACGAAGTTACAATCTACAGAAGTTCAAGTCTAATATCAACAAATATCTTCTTTCGTCTTCTCAACCTCCAACCCAAGCACGGTACTAAGTACTATAGGTTCTATTACCTCTCGCGTTTGGAGTTTTCATAAAAAAAAAAAAAAAAAGTTTTGTTTTGACATTTAAACTTTTGGAAAATTTTCAAAACTCATGAGGGGGCTTATTTTACCTCTTTCTGAGGTTATTGAAATCTGTGCCTCACCAAATTAAGTTTTTTCCCTGGGACCCTTATTCGTGTAAGGGTCCCAGGGAAAAAAACCCACCTTACTTCAATGAGGTGGGTTTTAGCTTGCTTGTGAATTTGTGAGCATTTTAGAGTCATTCAAAGTACACCATATTTGTGGGCTCTCGATCCTGTACTGTGAGTTTGTACATTTTTTAAATAGTTGGCTGTTTTCTATTTTAAGGATTCAGCTTTTATTGTAAATATATTTAAATTTTAAAATATATAATTATAGAAGAAGATCCTGATAGCACAGTGCCACCAGAAATGATTAATGAAGAGGAATTGTTAGAAGTAACATCAGCAGTCACCAATGATGAAAGAGGAGACAGATAAGAAGATTTCATCAGAAGTGCAGGACCTAGCAGAAATTGAGATATTCTCTGGAAAAACTATTTAGAGAATTCTGCCGCTTAAGGGTTCTACGTCATCATCTCTCTTGGGCCTGCCTCAGACCTCACAATCTAAAAGTGATAGTGCGCCAAAATCAAACAAAAGGAAATCAAGGGCAAGCAACAGTGCCAAGAAGGAACAGTCTCAAAATATAGATACAGGAGGGATATATAAAAAAAAGCATGATGATCATAGTAAGGAAAGATCTAAATTTAAAGAGTTTGATCATGTTAAAGAAATAAGAGAAAGACTGAAAGCCTATTTGTTTGATAAATATAGTCAAGTTCCTACAGCTGGCATGAGAATAACCTTGGAAATGTGGAATGTGTTGGAAACAAAGGCAATGGACTTGAACAATGAACAAAGGCTATGGAGAACTTGCTATCGAGGGAACAATTAAATTAAAAGGCTCAAGAAGTGAAAACTTATGCTGGAATACAAGAAAGTCCAAAAGAAAAGACTGACCGAAAGTTTTTTTTTTTTTTTTTTTTGTTAGTTGTTGGTGCTTCGGCCTCTGTGGCAATAATCAGAGTAAAATGTTTTTTCATTTTACTCTGATCCAAGCCAGAGACGGGATCTGAACCCACGACCTTTGGGTTGCCAGACAGGCACTTAACCCACCTGGCTAGCCCGGTCGGCAGCCCAAAAGGCATTGTTGATAAAATAGCGATAGTGAAAGATTCAAAACCAGTGAAGAGGTGAAAACAAAATTATTAAAAGAAGTAAAACCCTTAATGAAAGATGTGAAAGTAAAAAAAAAAAAAAACCCATTAGAATAGTACGAGATTGTGGTGTGCTAGTGGAGGCCGAGAGGGTTGATGATACACGCAAAATCAAAGGTTGTGCCAAGATACTGGAAGTGGGTTTAAGATTGAGTGTACCAAGGACAATTCATCCAAGGATTGTGATTTTTGACATAGATAAGGATGTAAACCAAGAAGAGTTCCTGGATTAGTTGTGGCTAAAGAACTGTAAAGACTATGGAGTGTCCAAGAAGGCATTCAATGAGAATGTTGGACTTGTTTCTGTAAATAAATCTAGGAATAGTTATAAGATTAATTGGGTGCTGGAGGTCAGGCTAAAGCATGAAAAGCATCAGTCTGGAAAGCATGAAGATTATATGCCCTATGGATGGCATATAAATTCTGTGAAATCTTCTCGGTAACTTCAAATGTCTAAGTTTTGGAAATATTTCAAAATATTGTCAGGGAACTGTTGTTTGTCGACACTGTTCCGAAACAAGGCATTCTTATAAAAATTGTACTCGTAAAAATGAAGGACCGGTTTGTAATAACTGCAAATGAACCAGTTTGTAATAACTGGGCAATGAACCATGTTGCAGTGGATAAGAATTGCCAAGAATATAAAAGAGCATTGCAAATGTATAAACAGAAGATAAATTATGGCTGAAAAACTAAGTGTGGTACAGTTGATCACAATTGGCATATGAGATGGAGAAGAAAGAATTACATATTTCTCTGGTTCAAGAACCTTATGAAGTGATGGGTAAAGTTAGAGGATATCCTATGAGTTACAGGATTTTGTCTGAAGGTGATCATCCCAAAACTGTTATTTTGGTAAGGAATATAAGAATGGTAATGACCATATTAACTCATCTTTCAGATGAAAGTATAACATCTTGTGGAATTATTGGGAATTTTGGAAAGATCTATTTTGTTTCCTTATATTGTCCACCTTCTGAGGAAATTGAGCCATATATAAATAAGTTAGAGAGGATATACCATGTGTTATTGCCTAATGAAAGAAAGAAGAAATTTTTGAGGATTTCCTTTCTGCCTCGAGGTTGGTCATAATAAATACACCAGGAGATCAGTCTACTTATTCCACTGTACATGGGAAGTCCCATATAGATTTAACTGTGAGTACGATTTCTGTTTATAGTAAGATA
Organism: Mastigoproctus giganteus; assembly: GCF_048544385.1. NCBI lineage: Eukaryota > Metazoa > Arthropoda > Arachnida > Uropygi > Thelyphonidae > Mastigoproctus > Mastigoproctus giganteus. The sequence continues at coordinate 48,044,827 of NC_143576.1, read as the reverse complement.
GAAAATTGGCGGGTCCTTGAAGACTTTTTGACTAGTGACCATAATGCAATTCTCTTTGAAATAAGCAGTTGCCAGAGAAGAGGAGTTAGCGAGATCTGCAAACTGTAAAGACTATGGAGTGTCCAAGAAGGCAATTCAATTCAACCTGGCTTTCTGTACTCAGATAAATAATGTCAAATGGAATGAATTGTCGGATATTGAGCATGTACAAGCTTTATATGTATCATCAAAGTGTAGTATGCGTACAAAGAAATTTAGAAGGTATCCTGTAAATCGGTGGAGTGGATTATTGGATTTACTGAGAAAGGAGTTAAGGACTGTTAGAAAACAATTTCAATTTTATCGTTGCGTTCGTGATGTTAATAGGGCTGATATATATATATATATATATATATATATATATATATATATATATACACACACACACACATTAGAATATAGGATGTTAAGGAAAGAATATGTAAGGAGTATAAAGGTTGTAAAAGAAACTTCTTGGAAGAAGTTTCTGAATGAGAAAGGATCGAGAGACCCATGGGTATCAATTTTTAAGACTGTAACTGAAAATGTATGTTTTAATGAAATGAGTTATGCAATTAACAGTGGAAATTTTAGTGCCATTGAATGGTATGATTCCACAAACATAATCTTCGATAAGTTTCTGGCATTAGAAATGGAACAAACAGACAAGGATGAAGTGTTGTTTTCTCAAGATGAGGTTTCAGAGGCTGAGGACCGATCGCTGGGCCTTGATTTGATACAGGTGAAAGTAATGAAATGAGCATTCCACTTGAGACCTGTTGTCTTTGTGGATATGTATAATAAATGTTTAGACAAAGGTTCCATTTCCTCGGCCTGGAGAACTGCACTCTTAAGATTAATTATAAAAAGTCCAGATAAGATACCAGAGGAGCCTGGTGCATACTGCCCAATTGCTTTACTATCTGTGCTGGCAAAAACATATGAACGAATATGTATTAGTAGAATTATGATTATATACGAACAAAATCTTTCCTCTTGTAATCAATTTGGTTATAGGAAGGGAAGATCAACAGAAGATGCCGTGTGTCAGATGGTGAGGTATACACAGGAGTATGAGGGGCAGGTATGTACTTGGTGTTTTTGTGGATTTTCATGGTGCATTTGATAGGCTGTGGTGGGAAGGGATGGATCTTAACTAGGTTAAGAGCAACAAAACGTTCTGAAAAATTGTTTTCTTTGTTTCAACAATATTTTGAAGGTAGGAAAGTTGTTGTAAGAACAGCTTACACAGAAATTGTAAAATATGTAGTGAGAGGTTGTCCTCATGCCTGTTGCATTGTAATAGATGAATTCCTGAAATGAAATTTTATGGGTGTTGATGTGATAGCCTATGCCAATGACCTCTTTTTGGTGTATGGTAATACTCGAATCCATATAGAAGAACAGGCTGCAAGAGTTTTGGGAGATTTAATGGAATGGACCACATTGTAGGGCTTACAAATTTCTGAAACCAAACTGTGCAACTATTGTTAAAAGGACAATTGAGCAAGAATAGGCAACCTTTGGTTCGTGCATATGGAGTGTCTGCTCGATATGTCACGACAGTTAAATAATTGGGTGTATTGATAGGAGAGCGGATCAGTTTTGTCCCATATGCTAAGTATTTGAAAAAGACGATAAGAACATTATATGCCAAGCCATGCTAAAGAGTCCCAAATCCACCTTTATTTATAAAGGTGGACTTGGGCATAAAAGGCAGAGCGCTTAATCTATTGTATGATTGCCTCTTCGTCCCAATAACAACCTATGCCTCAGCAGCTTGGCTTCACAGAATGACAAATTCATTAATTAAAGAGTATATATTGCAGGCTCAAAGGTTCACTCTTTTGTCAATCACTAGAGTACGTCAAACTGTTTCAACAGACGCTCATCAAGTTGTTTCAGGTAGGCTGCTGGTAGATTTGTTGAGTATTTGCTAACTACGAGTTAGGGTTGGCAAAAGTTCAGAATTGCCTGGGTGGAGACCATGAGGAAACATGTGAACATATAATGTTCTATGCAGCTGTTATGTCGATATAAGGAGCAGATTGGAGATATTGGTGGGAAGGCTTGAGCAAAGATCTTTATGGACTGTTTGTGGAAAAATATGTTTGCTTATTTTAATGATTTTGTTTATGCTGTATTTAAAAGGAGAGAGCAAATAAAAGTAGGATAGTAGAGCCCAACTCCCAGTGGCAGGGATGGAAACCAAGTCCACTGGAAAGAGCGAGATTTACGATAAATGTCCAAAGTTTATCTCACTTGGCTTGGGACAAGTGGCATACTGAGCTCTCAATCTTAGTTACTAGTGTTATTTTGAGTTATGTTAAATTAATTAATTTTTGAGTTTTATTATACTACATGAGTTAAAAGAGTTAAGTTCTAAGCCACATATAAGCTTCAGCTTGGATGGTGGTGGGCCACTTGTACCAAGCCAAGCAAGATAAACTTTGGACATTCATCGTAAGTCTTGCCTATTCCAGTGGACTTGGTTTCCATCCCTCCCACTGGGAGGTGGGCTCTAATATCTTACTTTTATTTGCTCTCTCCTTTTAAATACAGCATAAACAAAAGGTATCTTGAATGAATGTAGAGTGCGCTTTTCTGGTTAAAAATTTGAAGATAGCTTCTATCACCTGGATGTGGTTTCTGATTTGTATAATGTATCCTATTTACATATTTTAGTTCTGTAAAGGTCTGTCAATACCTTTTATTTGCAGACATGTAAAATCCTCATGAGCTACTATTCAAGATTATGTATGCAGTGAATTGGTAGATTTTTTTTTTTTTTTTAACAGATTTTTCTTTTTTTTTTTTTGGTATGCACATATCACAAACTGAATCCTCTATTGACTTGCAACAGTTCTTTTTTTTTTTTTTTTTTTTATTTAAATTCTGGAACCAGTATTTTCCAGTTTGCCAATTTCATTTCCTCACTAAGTGCCACACACCAAAGGAACTGCATCAGACAGCCGAATTGTGAAATCTGGTCTGTAAGTAATCTGTGACCATCACAAGTCTAATTAGTAGTATCATACTGAACCTGACATTCACTTGCCTTCATTGCATGTCTGCTGACCAATTGTACAGAAATTTGTACAGAAAATGTGCTTGTAAGTCAATTACCCACGAAAGTTCTGAATAGAGAAGGTAAAAAAAAATTTTTTTTTTTTTTTTAATGAAAACCCCAAACATCAGAGGTATTGGAATCTACAGTACTTAGTACTATGCTTGGGTTGGAGGTTGAGAAGATGAAAGAAGATATTTATTGACATTAGACTTGAACTTCTGTAGACTATAATTTTCAGGTAATAAATATGAAGGAAGGTTATTCAAGAAAATGGCAGTTGAATGAATAAACAAAGAAGATGAAATGTTGGTTCTGTGCGTTTGAAGTTGGACAGTAAATGCATGTTGGCTGGTGGCGGCACATGTTCGGACTGTTTTAAAAGAGAGAGAGAGAGAGAGCGGGAATTATAAAAGCCAATTCAGAAGAACAGTGCCCATGGAAGTATCTGTAGAAAAGGAATGCAGCAGAAACAGTATGTGTACGAGACAGCAAGTGGAGAGCCTCTGTTAAAGATGAGTCATTAATTAACCTAACTGCCCTCTTCTGAAGGGAATCTAGAAGCCCAAGAGGTGTTTTGGTGGCACCTCCACAGACGTGGGAACAATATTCCAGGGTAGGGTGGATGTGCGATTTGTACAGAGTGAACAACTGTTTCGAAGAAAAGTAACGCTGAGAGTGAAAGAGAAAACCAAGTTTTTTAGATGCAGAGGAAGCAATATTTGTAATGTGCTTGTGCCAAGAGAGATTAGAAGTGAGGGTAACCCCCAAAAGATATATATATCATTTTGCCTAGAAATCGAAGTGTCACCAAAGATAAGTCAAAGCTGATTGAGCAGGGCGAGGTTTCTCAAAATGGAAAGTGGAATGCAATGTGTTATCATCGGCAAAACTACGGATAGAATTTCCAGTCAATGGAAGGTCATTAATATACAAGAGGAAAAGAGTGGGGAAAAGAACTGAACCTTGGGAGTGGAGAAGTTAGAAGACAGAGAGCCATCTACCATCACCTTCAGTGAGCGATCAGAGAGAAAACTGGATAACCAATCACAAAAAACAGTTGGTAAACCATAAGATGGAAGCTCGTTTAGAAGACCTTTATGCCAAACATGATTGAAAGCCTTTGAGATATCAAGAGCAACTGCTTGTGTTTCACCAAACTTTTCCATTCAAATTTTCCATAAATGAGTAACATAAGCCAGAATATCACCAGTGGATCGGCACTGACAGAATCCATACTGGCGATCGTTGATCAGAAGGAAGGTTTCTAGGTAGTTTAAGGGTTGGCGGTTAATTGATTTATCCATTACTTTAGAAAGAGTAGAAGTAATTGCAATGGGACAATAACTGGATGGATGGGAGGGATTTATCACCCTTTTTACGAGCTGGTTGGATATGACATATTTCCAAGCAAAAGGAAAAACACCTTTGGAATAAGAAAGTGAAAAAAGGAGGCAAAGAACAGGAGTAAGTTGAAGGGCACAGGTTTTGAGAATAAGTGGAGAAATACAATCAGGACCTGGAGCTTTCTTAGCATTAGGCTAAGAAATAGTGTGAAATTGCTAAAAAATAGCGAAATAGCTAAGAAATAGCATCAAAATCCTTCTGACATCCTTTTGACGAAAGACCACAAGAGGCATTGAACGGAGTGTGTTGGGAATGGTGGGAGGTGTTTTACCAAGATCATTAATACATGAGTTGGAAGAAAAATGGGATGCTAGCAGGTCAGCTCTATCCTTGGCCGAAGTGACAACAGAACCATCTGGTTTTGACAGAGGTGGTAGCAGAGATGGGCAAAAGTTGCGGCCAATAGCTTTGGCGAGAGCTTGGCTACCATTAGGGCAAGAAGCAAGCTTTCAACTCTAAGCCTGTTCAAAATCAAGTTTGGACTGATTAATAACTGCTTTGCAATTGTTGCGATCTTTGGTGTAGGAAGAAAATGAAACTGAAGAATTGGAAACAAGCCAATTAAGATATGCAACATTCTTCTCCTGAAAGGCCTTGGCACATTTATTGGAAAACCAATGTTTAGGGAAGGGACGATTTTTTAAAGTGGAGTGTGGGATAAAGGATTCCATTCCTACAAGAATAATTACACTGACAGGATCTGAGCAAATGTTGACATCAAAAGTTTTGAAACAGTAATCCGCCCAACGAAAAGAAATCTTGCAGGTCATCTCATTTTGCATTCTTGTAATGCCACACAACATGGGATTGGGAATAGCCATGAGATAAAGGCTCCATTGGAGAAGAGACAATCACCAAATTGTGATCTGACGTGCCTAAAACACCACTCACTTTGATCGTGTACTTAAAAGGGTTGTTTGTAAGAAAGAGATCAAGCGTGTTAGCTGTATGTTTAGGACTGTGAGGTATTCTTGTAAGTAAAGGGAAGTAAGTAAAGGGTAAAGGGAAGGGTTATTGCTTCCGTAAAGGCGACTACGATGGACTGAGACAGTATTTAAATTCTATACAGTGGGACCAACTGATGATGTTACCAACAGCAAATTCAAAATGGGAAGCATTCAAAGAACTTATCTTGGAAGCTACTAGGCTTTAGATACCAACTAAGAAATTTTGTTCAAGGTTTAGGCCAAAATGGATGTCAGATGAACTAATGAGGCATATGGCAGAGAAGAAAAATGCATGGGATACATACAAATTAACACATGACACAGAAGCCTATGATAGATACAAGTTGATATGCTACCAAGTTACAAAGGAGGTTAGGAAGGCGAAGGCAGATTACGAGAAATCTTTGGCAAGGGATGCAAAGAAAAACAGCAAAGAGTTCTTTACTTATGTAAACTCTAGAAGGAAGGGGATGAATCAGATTGGTCCACTTGATATTGATGGGTCAAGTGTTGATGATCCTGCTCAGGTAGCTAACAAACTAAATGAATATTTTGCATCGACATTCACACATGAGGAGGTATTCAGCGAGGGGAATGCCAGAGGTGTATTCAACTCTAGCAGTAAGCTACAGAATCTTGAAATAACTGGGAGTAAAGTGGAGGAGAAACTGTTGAAGATAAACACAAGAAAGGCACCCGGGGTGGATGGGATCTATCCAGTTATATTAAAGGAGGCAGCAAAGGAAGTAAGCAAACCCTTAGCCATAATTATGAGAGCTTCCTTGGACTCAGGGGAGGTACCCATAGACTGGAAATGTGCAAATGTGACCCCAATTCACAAAGGAGGATCAAAGGCTGACACAAGTAATTATAGACCTGTGAGCTTAACTTCTGTTCCAGGAAAATTAATGGAGGCACTGGTTAAAGAAGCACTGCAGGATCATTTAGACAAGACTTCAGTTATAGCTCAGACACAGCATGGTTTTGTTAAGGGGAAGTCTTGCCTGACCAACTTGATTGGATACTATGATGCAGTCACAAAAGAACTAGATGCAGGGAATAACTTTGATATTATATACTTGGATCTTAGAAAGGCTTTTGATACTGTTGCACATGGAAGACTGCTACACAAATTGGAGCAGTGTGACATTGGAGGCAAATTGCTGCTATGGATAAAGGGGTGGTTGAGGGGGAGAAGACAGAGAGTGGTAATCAATGGACACTGCTCATCGTGGACTGATGTTATTAGTGGAGTCCCTCAGGGCTCAGTGTTGGGTCCATTATTGTTTTCTGTAATTATAAATGATATTGATGATGGTATATCGGGCTTAATGTCCAAGTTTGCAGACGATACAAAGGTTGGCAGGGTTGTCAAGGACACTACTGACACTATGCTGCTGCAACAGGATCTGGAAAGGTTGAGCAGATCTGCTGAGAGGTGGCAAATGAAGTTTAACATTGACAAATGTAAAGTACTACACATGGGAAACAGCAACCCCAGAGCAACGTATCAACTCTGTGGTACAACATTGACAGTGGTAGAGAATGAAAGGGACTTGGGGGTGGTTGTGCAGGCAGATATGAAGTTCTCTGAGCAGTGCAGACGGGCTGCAAGAGTAGCTCATGGAGTATTGTCAATGATATACAGGAATTTTTCCAGCAGGGATAAGGAGGTGATTATTCCATTGTATAAGGCGATGGTCAGGCCACACCTAGAGTACTGTATACAGGTCTGGAGGCCTCATTTCAAGAAGGATGTAGAGCTGCTGGAACGAGTACAGAGAAGGGCAACAAGATTAGTGAATGGAACAAAGGGGTGCTCTTACGAAGAAAGGCTTAAGTTTTGCAAATTACAGTGTCTGGAGACTAGGCACCAGCGAGGTGATCTGATAGAGGTGTATAAAGCCTTGAATGGTTTAAGCATGCTCAATGCTGATGGGATTCTTCCTCTAGCTCAGAAAAATCACCTGAGAGGGCATAAATTCAAATTGAGGAAAGACAGATGTAGGATAGACGTGCGGAAATTTGCCTTTAGCCAGCGGGTGGTTGGTTGGTGGAACAGACTTCCATCCCTTGTGGTGGAGGTTGATAGCCTAAATAAGTTTAAGGCTCAGCTGGACATGTATTTTGAACGAACAGGGGGGTGAAGTGGAAGTGGTTTTTTTTTTTTTTTTTTTTTTGGCTGATGCTACATAAGATTGCTTTCTTGCATCAAATGCCTCTACTAATGCTACTAATGCTAATGCTAAATGAACAATCTGTGAAAGGTCATTAGTAATTACAAAAGTCACAGCATCTAGACCAGCTAAGTAGGTGTTACTAGAAAATGGAAGCCAACTGGATTTGTGAACATTAAAATCGCCAAGGAAAATTGGACTGCAGAAAGTCAGCAGTCTTCCATGTTGCACATGGAAGACTGCTGCACAAATTGGAACAGTGTAGCATTGGTGGCAAATTGTTGCTATGGATAAAGGGATGGTTGAGTGGCAGAAGACGGAGAGTGGTAATTAATGGACACTGCTCATCGTGGACTAATGTTATTAGTGGAGTCCCTCAAGGTTCAGTGTTGGGTCCATTGCTGTTTTCTGTATTTATAAATAATATTATGGTATATCAATGGTATATAATGATAATGGTATATCAAGCCTAATGTCCAAGTTTGCAGACGATACAAAGGTTGGCAGGGTTGTTAAAGACGCTACTGTCACTATGCTGCTGCAACAGGATCTGGAAAGGTTAAGCAGATGGGTTGAGAGGTGGCAAATGAAGTTTAACATTGACAAATGTGAAGTACTACATATGGGGAAACAGCATCCCCAGAGCAACGTATCAACTCTGTGCTACTACGCTGACAGTGGTAGAGAATGAAAAGGACCTGAGGGTAATTGTGCAGGCAGATATGAAATTCTCTGAGCAGTGCAGACGAGCTGCAAGAGTAGCTCATGGTGTCTTATCAATGATATACAGGAATTTTTCTAGCAGGGATAGGGAGGTGATTATTCCCTTGTATAAGGCAATGGTCAGGCCGCACCTTGAGTACTGTATACAGGTCTATAGAACTCATTTCAAGAAGGATGTAGAACTGCTGGAACAAGTACAGAGAAGGGCAACAAGGTTAGTGAACGGAACGAAGGGTTGCTCTTACGAAGAAAGGCATAAGTTTTGCAAATTACAGTGTCTGGAGACTAGGCACCGGCGAGGTGATCTGATAGAGGTGTACAAAGCCTTGAATAGTTTGAGCGTGCTCAATGCTGATGGGATACTGCCTCTTGCTCAGAATAATCACCTGAGAGAGGCATAAATTCAAATTGAGGAAAGACAGATGTAGGACAGATGTGCAGAAATTTGCCTTTAGCCAGCAGGTAGTTGGTTGGTCGAACAGACTTCCATCCCTTGTTGTGGAAGTTGATAGCCTAAATAAATTTAAGGCTCAGCTGGACAGGTATTTCGAACGAACGGAGGGATTTTTTGGCTGATGCTGCATAAGCTTGCTTTCTTGCATCATATGCTAATGCTAAGTCGAAGAGCTCCAAGTGATTAGTGGAGTTGGGAAAGCAGTAGAGACAACAGATGGATTTGACAGAATGAGGTAGAGAGATTTTCAGCCAAGAGAAGATGGAAAAGAGGAGATTCCAAATTACCAAGTCTCTGACAGGGAATACCGGAAAAGACATATGCACAAGTATCAACTTTGAGGCGAAAGGATTGATACAGTGAATAATTTGGGCAACTGAGATGAGCGGTAGTTGAATCAACTGATAACTGAGATTCAGTCAAGAAAAGTACATGAGGCTTGGCAGACTGCAAGTGGAAATGGACATTGTTGAGATTAGAATCCAGATGACGTATATTTGTGAAATTAACTAGGAAGTGTTACAATGGGATACCTATTAAAGTACCTGCACCATATTAGGCGAGGTTCATTTAGGAAAGGTTATTCAAAATGTAATTTCTAATACTATTAGAAATTGGCCAGGAATTATGTTGTTGTTTGCTTGATTTATTGGTGCAATGGGTACTACGCATCTATTACAATTTAAGTTGGTACAGGTTAGCATTAGCATTAGTAGAGGCACATGATGCAAGAAATCAAGCTTATGCAGCATCAGCCAAATAATCGATCCCATTTCAACCCTCTGTTCATTCTAAATACCTGTCCAGACCAGCCTTAAATTTATTAAGGATATCAACTTCCACAACAAAGGATGGAAGTATGTTTCACCAAACAACTAACCACTGGCTAAAGGCACTCTTCCACACATCTATCCTACATCTGTCTGTCCTCAATATGAATTTATGCCCTCTCAGGTGATTATTCTGAGCAAGAGGAAGAATCCCAACAGCACTGAGCATGCTTAAACTACTCAATGCTTTATACACCTCAATCAGATCACTTCGCAGGTGCCTAGTCTCCAGACACTGTAATTTGCAAAATTTAAGCCTTTCTTAGTAAGAGCAACGCATTATTCCATTCACTAATCTTGTTGCCTTTCTCTGTACTCGTTCCAACAGCTTTACATCCTTCTTAAAATGTGACTTCCAGACCTGTATACAGTACTCAAGTTGTGGCCTGACCATTGCATTATACAAGGGGATAATCACCTCCTCATTCCTGCTAGAAAAATTCCTGTATATCATTGACAAGAAACCATGAGCTACTCTTGGAGACCATCTGCACTACTCAGAAAACTTCATATCTGCCTGCACAATTACCAAAGCAAACGACACTGACAGTGGAGTACCAGAGAGTTGATACGTTACTCTGAGGTAACTGCTTGCGATATGTAGTACTTTACATTTGTCAATTTTAAACTTCATTTGCCACCTCTCAGCCCATCTGCTCAACTTTTCTACCTTGCCAACCTTAGTATCGTCTGCAAACTTGGATATTAAGTTTGGTATACAATCATCGATATCATTTATAAATACAGAAAACAGCAATAGACCCAACACTGAACCCTGCGGTACTCCCCTAATAACATTAGTCCATGATGAGCAGTTACCATTACCACTCTCTGTCTTCTACCAATCAACCATCCCTTTATCGATAGCAGCAATTTGCTGTTGTTATTGTTGTTATTTAGTTTCTAGGAGCATTAGCAACTAAGGCCATATTGCTCTAGGGATATGCGATGGTCATTTCCTGACCTTTCCACATCCTCCGTATTTGGTGGTCATGGGCTCGAACCCTGGTCTGATCAAGAAGCGTGCACTATGCACTGCTGCTCCTGCCCACCTGGCTACGGAGGTGCCGTCAGCAATTTGCCTCCAATGCCACACTGCTTCAAGTTGTTCAGCAGTCTTCCATGTGCAACCATATCAAAAGCCATTCTAAATTCAATATATATGATATCAAACTTATTCCTTGCATCCAGTTCATTTTTAACCACATCATAGTAACCAATCAAATTGGTCAGGCAAGACTGCCCACCTGGCTACGGAGGTGCCGGCAGCAATTTGCCTCCAAAGCCACACTGCTTCAAGTTGTTCAGCAGTCTTCCATGTGCAACCATATCAAAAGCCATTCTAAATTCAATATATATGATATCAAACTTATTCCTTGCATCCAGTTCATTTGTAACCACATCATAGTAACCAATCAAATTGGTCAGGCAAGACTTTCCCTTAACAAAACCATGCAATTCTGAGCTATAACTGAAGTCTTGTCTAGATGATCCTGCAGTGCTTCTTTAACCAGTGCCTGTATTAATTTTCCTGGAATAGAAGTTAAACTAACAGGTCTATAATTACTTGTGTCGCCCTTTGATCCTCCTTTGTGAATTGGGGTCACATTTCCACATCTCAAGTCCATGGGTACCTCCCAGGAGTCCAAAGAAGCTCTCATATATAGGGCTAAGGGTTTGCGTACTTCCTTTGCTGTCTCCTTTAATATAACTGGATGGATCCCATTCATCCCGGGTGACTTTTTTTTTTATCTTCAACAATTTCTCCTCCACTTTCCTCTCAGTTATTACAAAATCATTAGCATTAGCAGAGGCATATGATGCAAGAAAGCAAGCTTATGCAGCATCAGCCAAAAGAAAAAAAAAAAAAAAAAAACCCTTCCACTTCACCCCTCCGTTCGTTCGAAATACCTCTCCAGCTGAGCCTTAAATTTATTTAGGCTATTAACTTCCACAACAAGGGGTGAAAGTCTGTTCCACCAACCAACTAGCCACTGACTAAAGGCAAATCTCCACACATCTGTCTTTCCTCAATTTGAATTTATGCCCTCTCAGGTGATTATTCTGAGCAAGAGGCAGTATCCCATCAGCATTGAGCATGCTCAAATCATTCAAAGCCTTGTACACCTCTATCAGATCACCTCGCCGGTGCTTAGTCTCCAGACACTGTAATTTGCAAAATTTATGCCACTGTTCGTAACAGCAACCCTTCATTCTGTTCAATAACCTTGTTGCCCTTCTCTGTACTCGTTCCAGCAGCTCTACATCCTTCTTGAAATGACACCTCCAGAGCTGTATACAGTACTCAAGGTGCGGCCTGACCATCCCCTTATACAAGGGAATAATCACCTCCCTATCCCTGCTAGAAAATTTTCTGTATATCATTGATAAGACACCACGAGCTACTCTTGCAGCCCGTCTGCACTACTCAGAGAACTTCATATCTGCTGCCTGCACAATTACACCCAGGTCCTTTTTATTCTCTACCACTGTCAGTGTAGTACCACAGAGCTGATACATTGCTCTGGGGTTGCTGTTTCCTATACGTAGTACTTTACATATGTCAATGTTAAACTTCATTTGCCACGTCTCAGCCCATCAGCTCAACCTTTCCAGATCCTGTTGCAGCAGCATAGTGTCAGTAGCGTCCCTAACAACCCTGCTAACCTTTGTATCGTCTGCAAACTTGGACATTAAGCTTGATATACCATCATCAATATTATTTATAAATACAGAAAACAACAATGGACCCAACACTGAACCCTGAGGGACTCCACTAATAACATTAGTCCACGATGAGCAGTGTTCATTAATTACCACTCTGTCTTCTGCCACTCAACCATCCCTTTATCCATAGCAACAATTTGCCACCAATGCCACACTGCTCCAATTTGTGCAGCAGTCTTCCATGTGCAACAATATCAAAAGCCTTTCTAAGATCCAAATATATAATATCAAAGTTATTCCCTACATCCAATTCTTTTGTGACTACATCATAGTATCCAATCAAATTGGTCAGGCAAGACCTTCCCTTAACAAAACCATGCTGTGTCTGAGGTATAACTGAATTCTTGTCAAGATGATCCTGCAGTGCTTCTTTAACCAGTGCTTTCATTAATTTTCCTGGAACAGAAGTTAAACTCACAGGTCTATAATTACTTGTGTCAGCCTTTGATCCTCCTTTGTGAATTAGGGTTACATTTGCCCATCTCCAGTCTGTGGGTACCTCCTCTGAGTCCAAGGAAGCTCTCATAATTATGGCTAATGGATTGCTTACTTCCTTTGCTGCCTCCTTTAGTATAACTGGATAGATGCCATCCACCCCAGATGCCTTTCTTGTATTTATCTTCAACAATTTCTCCTCCACTTTACTCTCATTTATTACATGATAATGTAGCTCAGTGCCAGTGTTTACTTCATCTATGGCATTCCCCTTTCTGAATAACTCCTCATGTGTGAATGTAGATGCAAAATATTGATTTAGTTTGTTAGCTACCTGAGCTAACAGTTGAACCATCAATATCAAGTGGACCAATCTGATTCATCCCCTTCCTTCTAGAGTTTACATAAGTAAAGAACTCCTTGCTGTTTTTCTTTGCATCACTTGCCAAAGATTTCTCGTAATCTGCCTTCACCTGCCTAACCTCCTTTGTAACTTGGTTATAGATCAACTTATATCTATCATAGGCTTCTGTGTCACATGTTAATTTTTATGTATCCCATGCATTTTTCTTCTCTGCCATATGTCTCATTAGTTCATCTGACATCCATTTAGGCCTGAACCTTGAACAATATTTCTTAGTTGGTATGTAAACCCTAGTAGCTTCCAAGATAAGTTCCTTGAATGCTTCCCATTTCGAGTTTGCTGTCGGTCACATCATCAGTTGGTCCCACTGTATAGAATTTAAATACTGTCTCAGACCATCGTAGTCGCCTTTACGAAAGCAATAACCCTTCCCTTTATCCCTGATGGTAGTTACCTCCTTGAGTAAATCCCACTTCAGCACACTGTGATCATTGCCACCTAGTGGTTCCTGTATCTGCAGATTCTTGATGCATGAAGAATCACTACTGATAATCAAATCAAGAGTATTGCTCCCTCTAGTTGCCTCCCGAACATGCTGATTTAGGAAACAATCATCCAATAAATCCACAAAAGCCTTGCTAGTGTGTGAGTGACCAACCCACAAATTCCAGTCAGAAGCTTAATCATCTAGCTCACTGCCAGGGTTCAATTCACCTCTGGTATTCCCCTTCCTAAATAACTCCTCATGTGTGAATGTAGATGCAAAATACTTATTTCGTTTGTTAGCCACCTGAGCAGGATCACCAACAGTTGAACCATCAATATCCGTTGGACCAATATGATTCATCCCTTTCCTTCTAGAGTTTACATAGGTAAAGAACACTTTGCTGTTTTTCTTTTGCATCCTTTGCCAAAGATTTCTCATAAACTGCGTTTGCACCTACCTAATCTCCTTTGTGACTTAGTTACAGACCAGCTTATATCTTGCATAAGCATCAATGTCACCCATTAATTTACATGTATCCGATGCATTCGTCTTCTCTACCATATGTCTCATTAGTTCATCTGACATCCATATAGGATGTCAGATGAACCTTTACAATATTTGTCAAGGTTCAATGATGAGCCTTGAACAATATTTCTTAGTTGGTATGTAAAGACTGGTAGCTTCCAAGATTAATTCTTTGAATGCCTCCCATTTTGAATTTGCTGTTGGTAACATAATCAGTTGGTCCCACAGTGTATCATATAAATACTGTCTTAGACCACCATAGTCTCCTTTACGAAAGCAAAAACCCTTCCCTTTACCCCTGATGGTAGTTACCTCTTTGAGTAAATCTCACTTCAGCACACTGTGATCACTGCCACCTAGTGGTTCCTTTATCTGGAAATTCTTCATGCATAAAGAATCATTACTGATAATCAGATCAAGAGTATTACTCCCTTTAGTTGCCTCTCGAACATGCTGATATAGAAACCAATCATCCAGTAAATCCACAAAAGCCTTGCTAGTGTGTAAGTGACCAACCCACAAATTCAGTCAATATCTGGGAAATTAGAATTCCCCATTATAAGAATCTCTGATTTACTGGCCCACTCTATTTCCCTGTACAGTTTCTTATTATACTCATCAGAGTCATTAGGCTTATAACAAACTGCTACTCTCAATTTTGATCTCCCAATGTTTATGTCACACCAAAGTGACTCGACACTGCACTGTCCAGCAATATCAACCGGCTTCACTTCCCTGGATTTTATGTTTCTTAAGTAATAGCATAATCCCTCCTCCCTTCCTATCCTGTCTATCCTTCCTGTACACATTGTATTCCCCAAATTCCAGTTCTGCATTCCTTATATCTGTGTTACACCACATCTCTGATATCCCAACAGTATCTGCCTTTGATGTTTTGAGCAATACCTCAAATTTATCAAATTTATTTACCAAACTCCTAGAACTGATGTATACGCAAGTATACATGCACCTAATCCTATTCTTAGCTACCCTAACACACCCCATGTGTTTTCTTCTACTGCAAACTCCCAGAGTCTCTGAAATACCCTGCATCTTGTTTTTCAGGCTGCTGCTCATTCCAACAGAAGCAGTGCACTACTTCTGTTGCCACTACTAATGCTAACCTTAACTTTTGCATCTGGCAAACATACCCTGATCCTATTCCAACCCAGCAATCAATTGCAAGACAGAGAAAAGGTGCCTTCTCGCTCACCTGCAGCAGGCCTGGCAGGACAGATGGATGACATCCACTAAGGGAGCAATTACAAAGAAATTCATCCCTCAAGTTTGCGTTTCCAAAAGCTCCAAGCTGGTTTTCACCTGGCCTGTACATAACATACCTCCTCAAAAGCCATGGGTCGATACAAGAAAAATTAATGTCTCTCGGCATCACAGATGATCAATGCTGCCACTGTAGCACTGATGACTCTTAGCACCATATAATGTATGAGTGTCCTGACTATGAAGACTTGAGATCTATTCTGATCACAAAGATTAGCCAAAGGACCAAAAACTTATACTAATTCATACCAATGACAATTATAAATACTTCACCACTTTTGCACAAGATGTCTTCAACAGATAAAGAACACATTAAGGAGGCTATTAAACAACCAAGACCAATAACTTGAGACAGATTATGGGCACTCCTCTTCAGTAGCATTAATCGCCAACCTCATCGAAGCTCAACTGAACTAAAATTCACTTCTTTCATCCAAGTTTTATCGGGCTGATATCTGCAACTGAATCTGCAGGCAAGATCAACCGGGACCTGATCCCATGCAAGACTCCAAACCCAGATATTGGAGACACCAGCAGCTTCTCTGCCACAAGCCACATTGGCAATCAAACCGAGCACCTCCTCTCTGCCCCCCCTTCTTCCACCATCTGGGGTCACCTTCTCTATCATCCCCATTCCTCTGTCTTTTCCCCCCAGCCCTCAGTCTCCCCCTACTCTAACTCGCAGTGTACACCCCCACACAACTTATTAATAATGTCCAAATTTAAACCATGCTTACATAAACCTCTCTCAGCCTTTTATTCTAGCATTACCCCCTCTCCCCCTTTTTTTTTCACACAGGCCCTTGCCACTGAAATCTTCAAAAACTTGGTGGCAGGGCCTGCCAGAGTACAAAAAAATCTACTGGGTACCTGACTCCCCGGGGCCAAGTGCGGTATGGTAAGGGTGGGTCCCAACAGCTAAATAATCAGAAGAACAATAGTACACAACACTACACATCCGTCCACTCCCCACACTTTTTAAATCTCTGGCCTTCATAGAGTTCTGTGCTACACAAACAGAGTACACAATGCGGAGATGGGGGAACCCCTGGTGCCGTCAGACAACTAACACACTTTTGCTTCCACTAATCCTTTTTGCACAGTACATTTCAACTAGCTCCTGTGGGACTAGTGCATTGCTTGAGAGTTGTGGCTGTGCCTGATGTTCAAGTGCAAGCTCTGGCATTGATGTGGGCAGTTGAGTGCTCGATGAGCCCCAATTTAAACCATTTACTGTCTGTCTTGGAACTGTCGGTGTATATTTTGGCACAACTAGAAAATCAAAAAAAAGTGAGCTGCATAGATTCGCTTAACACTGAAATCTGGAAGGGCATTCTTTCACAATGTTGGAAATGGTTGCTCCAAGGATCTTTGCCATGGTGGTGTAGCACTACCAACATCTGGAATTATGTTATTCATATTTAGTCTTTAACATGCATTTGTGCTCTGTAATTCAAAATGCTTATTCTACAATGATTTAGTTTCACTGAAATTACCCATTTCGATATGAATAGGTATATAGGATGCTGTGAGAAACTTCTGATTTTAGCTGCATAGTTTAATAGCAGAGTATGCCAATGGAGGTGTGGTGGGAGTTTGTGTGCTTCTCTATAAAGACCCTGAAAGGGTGATGTATGAAAAGTCCCTAGTGCAATTTGTAGAGCATTGTGATGTACACAGTCTTGTCATTTTAATACACTTTGTCTAGCTGAGACATATACAGGAGACTCATAGTTTACCCTAAAATTACCCTATGTAGATTTAGTTTCCTTAGACAGGTTGTATGAATACGCTTAATATGTTCCACCAAACCGAATTTTTTATCCGTTAGTCTAAAAAATCTGATACTACATTGAAAAGTAATTGGATGACAACTGAGTTGTAAGTCTACTTCAGGATGTAAATTCCGTTTACAGTAAAAATGGATAGTATTGTTTTTTGCTTTGTGAATCAATAACCATTATTTTTTGCCAACTGAACAAGCCTGCTAATTGTGCCTTGAAAGTGGCTTTCAATTAGATGCATGTTTCGAGAGTGGCATGAGATTGCAAGATCGTCAGCATACAAGCATGTTTCAACCATGTCAGGAATATATTCTATAATTGAATTGATCCTGGTGGCAAAGAGCATGACACTAAACACAGACTCCTCTCAACTTCTTCTTGCATATATATGAGGGGTATCAAAACGTTTGTACCGTAACTTGGATAAAACATCAGTAGGAAGATCCCACTTTTAATATAAGTTGTCTACATATTCAATAACTAACATGTGAAATTTCATTCCTGTAGGTGATCGTACACCAGTGTGGAGACTGGAATCTGAGGAAGGACGCTGTGGTTGAAAAAGTGGAGTATTGAGCAGTGATCAAATTCCTACATTTGCAGAGCAAGAAAGCTCAGGAAATTGACAAAGATATGAAAGCTGTGTATGGGCAGAATTATCCATCCTATGACACTGTAAAAATGTGGAAATGGGAGTTCCAGTGCAGTCATACAAGTGCCTTTGACAAGCCAAGAAAAGGAAGGCCATCAACATCTGCAGACAGTAAAATGCTTGTAGGTTGAGCAGCTGGTGCTGAGTGCAGACTTGACAATTCATTTCATCACAAATGCAGTGTTAAACAGTTGCCTACCTCTGGATCTCCAAATCGCTTATCGAGGTTTTTGCTATTACCTTAGACATGCCATTCCAGTTGACTTTTTAGACTTCACTGTTAATATCCACTGCGATCCTAAAACCAAAAAAAAAAAACTCGTTGCTGGAACTACCTTGTTCAACTCTGGAAAGATTGGTGGTCTTCTTCTTCAAAAGGTATGGTCACAAGAAAGTTTATTCCATCTGTGTCCTTTGTGGCCTTACAAAAAGTACTTTGCCTTAAAATGGTTCAGTCCGAGTGTCCGCACTCTTTTTCTTTTAACTGGCCATGGTACCCTTCATGCTAAACTTACTATGTTTAATCTGTCTGATTCTCCCCTCTGTAACTGTGGCAGCCCAGAAGATTGGCAGCATGTTCTTTTCACATACCCATATTACTTGGATCTTCATCAGCCTCTGTCTGCATCAACCATTCTCCACAGGCAATGAGTCATCTCTCTTGGACTCCAAAGAAAAATTTCATCTTCTGCAAGATTTTGCACATAAAGCCTTTGCCAGATGTGGACAAATCATCAGTAGTGCCCCAATTTCAGGAATTACTCCTATTCCAGCTCTACCTCCAGTCCAGACCAGCGTCTCTATCATCGTCATACCACCACCATTTTTTTAGCTCAAGTACCATCTTCCCCTTGGACAGTAGGTTAACAAACTCGTATGATGCCGTGTGACATCACTGTGTCTTCTTGATTTCTATTTCCGGCTAACCTCAGGCTGGTCCTGAGGTGGGGTCATCTGCTGGCACCACCTTAAATTGGTGTGGGATGATTTTTTTTTTATTATTATTTTTTCCCCCCATTTTATTTACTTCTTACATAAGATACTAAATATGTCTATATGACCATCTGCACATATCTAAGGTCTCCGCACGATGGGTTCCAAGATTGCTGATGCCTTTGCAGAAGCAGTGTCGAATGCAATGTTCTTGCCAACTGTTGGATTTGTGTAATGCAGATGCTGAGAACTTCTTTGATCGGTTGGTGACAAAATGATGAATGCTAGGTGTTCTTGTTTCGAGAAATGAAGAAATCATTGCATGGGCACCGCTTTGATTTGTCTCAGTAAGTCATCAATGAAGTGGAATCGTGATTTCAAGCAAAAAGTGCAGACTTCTTTGATCAAGGCATTAACTTTTCTAGGACTATTATTTCTAGGTAAGGGTTATTATTTCTAGGTAGCATTAGCATTAATGCTAATGCTAAAAAAGGTAAGGGTACGAACTTTTTGATACCCCCTCATATTTGGGAGGGAGCAGAATGAAAACAGACCTGAAAGAATCTAATGCTGAAAAAGTTTCAGATAAACTTTGGAAGATGATGTTGAAGACTGAATTCATACAGATTGTGTGAAAAGCTTTTTTGATGTCATGCAATATCATCACAAAGTGTTCATCCCTGGGAAATGCCTTTTCAATGTTTGCTTCAGCTTTGACCATGAGATCAAGTGTCTACCTAGCTCACTGAAAGCTATGTGTGTTTCAACGTAGATTGTTTTCAGTCTCTAGGAACCATGTTCCTTGAGATTGAAATTATTTATTATTTTTAATTAATTATTAAAATTTAATTATTTTTTCTGTTTTTCCTAAGCAACTAGTTAAAGTGATAAGGTCAGTAATTTGTCGGCTCGAAATGGCCCTTTCCTGGCCATTCCGAGCCGATAAATTAGTAAAATAGAATGACATCAGCTTGCTCGGTAGTAATCCTCAATGATGATCCTATTAAACGGTTTTATAAGAGCAGTTAGGGACTCTTAACTGATATGATAAATCATGGCATAATAAACTCCATCAGGGCTTGCAATACTATTCTTAGATCATGCAAATAAACTGCTTAAATCAGTCATGGATAAGAGGGACATTATATGGAAACTGGTGTATTGTATTAAAATTCAAATTATACTTTTCTGTCTATACTTTATGTGAGTGAAAGACTGGCTCACGTGCTGTTACAGCTGAAAGCAATTCAAACCTAAAGAATTGGTAATTTCAGGAGGATAAAGAATTTCCATCCCATTTAGAAGCAGTATTAGAGCTGCTATAAAAGGGTATTTCCCATTAATTTTGATTTTAACACCAATTTTTTGGTTGCCACCAGGTTTTGATAGATGATTTGGATATGGTGGATTCTGCAACTGCCATTATCTGGTAGGTCATATACTTTCTTGCAGAGTCAGTGGTGCACTAGTCTGAATATGTAAATGTGCCAATTCTTTATATTTTATCCAGTTAACTCTAACATTTCAGACTATTTTTGTTTCAGTTTGAGGAGGAGAGTTAATCCAGAATGTGCATATACTGGGAAGAGGTCACTGTTATGAGGGCTATCCGAAACTGTCTAATTATTATTGTTACTTTGAGGTTGGCGCATCAGCAAAACCACGGTCACATATGTGTAAAAATATTTAAATATTTGAAATAATTAAAAACTGCAGACACGTTGACACTGTTGGATTAAATCTGACTGAGTAGAAGCCTCAGTCAGATTTAATAAAAGCAGTAAAATATAAAAGGCATTTGTGCCTATAAAGTGGACACTCGGATAAAATATGTTTTATGGTTAAAAATGTTTCCCAAGAATGAATGAGTTAGATGACTGTATCCTATGTGGAGGTGAGCAAGAACTGCAGTTCCTGTGCAGATTAGACTGCCAGTGTTGGATTACAGACTTTATCTGATAAGTGTTTGGTCATGACCTGCTCATGCCAAGATTGTTGCCACTGGGAGAGCAAACTGTTGCATATCAATCGTCTGTAGTCTACATAGGGGTAACAACAGGCTATGATTGTTCTGGGGTAGCAGTGACCTGGATGCAGAATTGGCCACCCTTGATCCCAGGGTGGCTTGGGATCCAGCATAAACAAATGTCAAAAGAACATTCAAAAACAGAATGTAAAATCTGCTAGATCCTGGCCAGGAATGGGCAAGGATTTTATGCAGAGTCTGCAGTATCCTTAATGTGTCTGTATACATCATACAACTTGATGTTGTATGTATACATCATCACGCATACAACAAACCTTGTTCTATGTATGATGAATGTTGCATATCGTAATTGGCTTGTTTCCAATTACAGTCAGTCCTCGTATAGCACGATAGTTGTGTTCCTAGAAACCCTCGTGCAATATAAACAACAGGCCCTATGGGAAAAATATGGTTAGGTGCCAGCCACCCAAGATTGAACACACATTTGTAACCAAAACATTACCAAACACAATAAATAATCGTAATAAAATACTTAAATATTTTATTACGACTATTACGTAATAAAATATTGCTAATGCTTTTGCTTCTATCGTAAGCAAGCTTGTTTTTTGTTTGATTTTCTATCCAAACAGTTGGATAGAAAATCAAACAAAAAAGAGCCGTTGCATCTCTTCCAATTCTTTGTGTCTTAATCTAATGGATTTTAATTACACTTTGAGTTGTTCCTGCTATGAAAGTTTTTTATTTTCTCTGCATTCTTTGTAATTTTTGGCGTTGCCTCATTCAGGTCTGTAGCACGTGCAATATCACATGGTCTTTCATTTCGCTTAAAGCGTTTCACAGTTCCATATTTTTTCTCTATCGACAGTGGCGGACTGGCCATAAGCGTTACCGGGAAACCCCGGTGGGCCGGAGGCCGGTGTGATTTTGGCCATAAACCGTAGTATGAGGCCACTATAAATTTTCCCGGGTAAGAATTTTTGACCCAGTCCGGCTCTATTTATCTATATTGCTTTTTTTTTCTCTTTGAATCTGCAGTGTCTTCACCAGGACGCTTCCTTTTCACACCTTTTAATTATTTTACTCATTTTTAGGGAATAAAGCACAATTACAAAACGAGGAGGCACGCTCGATACACATAAACAAAGCTGCGTGTGTGTAGCAACTGAATAAACAACACCGTAAAGGCAGAGATACACTATTAACACCTCACATTTTACTAAAGCACATTTCTAGGGGTTACTACCATAAAACAATAAAAACTATTTCCAGCTGCGTTTCTGCTAGTGGAATCTGTTATAAACTGGTAGTAAACTCAATCTAATTGCATTTGCGATAATACCGATAGCTGGAATTGTGTTGGTTTTTACGTTATTATGGTGAAATGTGTTTCCCCTTCACTGATATAAAACACATAAATACATTTTCAGAATCTTCTTTTCATTCCTATTGTGTTTTGTTCAGTTGGGGTGATTCCGCGTTCGACTGCCTTTTTGTAAACACAAAGGTGAATCGTGCATAAGCGAATTCGGTTCGTGTTATATAAGATATCGTTCCCCTATTTATAAATCGTGTATGATCGAATTCATGTAATGTAAACACATGTTATAAGAGGACTGACTGTATTCAGTTTCATGATGTATACAGACACATCAAGTCAATATTAAACATTTGTCAATATTAAACTTGAACTGCCTTTTCTCAGCCCATCTGACTAATTTTTCTACATCTTGTTGCAGTAGCTTACCTTGTTTACTATTATTAACCATCTTGCCAACCTTTCTACAATCTGCAACTTAGACTCATACAATTTAATAAATTTTCTTCTTCTTCCTGTCCAGTATTAGGCCTAGTGGCCTGTTACGGTCTCCCTCCATCTTTGCAGGTGTTGCCTCTGTCTCTCCTTCCCTGGGGTTTGTAGTTCAGAATCTCTTTTGGATAGCATCCATTCTCTCTCTCTCTCTACATGATGGATCCACCTGTATGAATCGATAAAATTTAGTACTGAAATTTACTCCAGTTCTGACAGGTTGTTTTGATTTCTTTTCATACCAAGGATGTTATAGCCTGCGGTTCTGTACACAAAGCACATTTCTGCACCAGTCAATCTCCCCCTATCCCCTCTGCTCATTGTCCATGCCTCAGATCCATAGGTTAGGATAGGACATTATGTATTTGTGTCCTTATTTTCTAATGTACCAGATTAGATTTGAAAATATGATTTATAGTTTTAGTTATCCCTATGTAATTATTTATTTTTAGCTCAAGATTTTTTCTTTTTCATAGGACAGGTGGTATCCTAGGTATTAGAAAGTATTATCTTGTTCGATAATATTATTGTCAATGCAGATCTTGCTTCTTATTGGATCTCTTTCTTTAAATGTCATCACTTGTCTTTTAAGTTGAAATTTTGATATCAAATGATTTTGCTATTTTGTTTAATGAAAAAATGGCTTTCTGCAATGAGTTCTCATGTTCTTCTATTAGGAACTGGTCATTAGCAAAAAGCAGTGGGTCTATTCTTGCTTTGTGGCTAATTTCAATGCCTGCCTTGGAGATTTTCCTCCATTCTCTTATATGATTTATAAATATGTTGAATAGAAATGGGACAGTCCAGTTCCCTGTAGCATTCCTGCATTTATTGTTTCAAATTCAGTTGTTTGCGATTCATTCTTAATTTCTATTCTATTATTTTTATGGATATTGAGGATGGCTGCGATCAACTGGTTTGGTATATCGTCTTCTTTTAAGATTTCAAACAGTTTTGTTTGATTCACCTTATTGAAGGCTTTTTTGTTATCTAAAAAAAAAAAAATCTTCAACAAGGTGAACCGAACAAAACAATTTCATAAATATTATTAATAAATATAGAAAACAACATTCCATTTATTTAAACACACAATTTTATATATAGGGTGTCTCAAAAATATTTGTACAAACGTTTAGGGAAGGTAGGTAACATCTAAAGGAATGTGAATCGCATAGGAACCCATAACCAGAAATATCATGGGAAAGTAGTGGCAGAGGCACAAGAAGCAGAAATGAAACAAGACAGTAATTAGTGACAAACATTTATTTGACATAATATTAACATTGTGAAATGGATGCATTTCACAATGTTAATATGCTCGAAGGTTCTACCATGAGACGCAATGCATGCGTGACACGGATGCAGCATGGATTGGCAGACACAGTTGAACACACCTGGAGTTTCTTTGACAGTGGTAGCAGTGCAGATGAGTCTCACCATGAGATCCATTTCCATCTCCACAGGCGATTCATACACGATAGATTTGAGGGCCCCCCACATAAAGAAAGAAATCAAGGTTCAATAAATCAGGTGAGCGTGGGGGCCAGGCGACGGGTCCACCCTGGCCAATCCATCGATGACCAAAACGCCTGTTCAAATGATCACGAACACACCTTCCATAATGGGCAGGCGCCCATCATGTTGAAACCAAATGTTGCATCTCACATTTGCTGGAACATCATCAAGTAACCCTGGTAGAACTTGTTTAAGAAAGATCTCATATTTAGCGGAGTTCATGCGCGATGGTAACAGGTATGGGCCGACTAAGCAGTCACTGACCATTCCTGCCCACACGGGTGCCTCTGTAGCCAGGTGGGAAGGAGCAGCAGTGCGTAGCACACGCTTCTTGATTAGACCAGGGTTCGAGCCCATGACCACCAAATACGGAGGATGCGGAAAGGTCAGGGAATGCCCACTGCATATCCCCGGAGCAATATGGCCTTAGTTGCTAATGCTCCTAAAAACCAAATAACAACAACAGCCCACACATTTATTGCGAAGCGATGTTGTGCTGCATGGAGGTGCACACCATGTGGGTTGTCGTGAGCCCACACATGAGCATTGTGCTGATTGAATAAGCCTTCCCGAATGAAATAAGCCTCATCCGTGAACATAGGCTGGAAAATTCAAGTCTTGAACACTTTCTTGGAGAAACCACTGTGCAAAAGCCACACGTGCAGGATGATCTTGGGGGAGCAGTAACTGAACCCTTTGGAGATGAAAGGGGTGTAAGGAATCACCTAAGGCAGAGGCAACAGCATATGTGCTGGTAATAGGATTAATCCAGGTAGTCGAACGTCATCTGCCCGCACTACTCCTGTTACCTCTAAATGACCCATAATCGCACAAATTTTGATGCACACGCGCAAACAAATGGTGGTCCAGTACATGTCTGTCTGGAAAGCGTTCTCCATAAATTCGTTGGGCGGCTCGTCCAATTCTCTCTGCTAATCCATACACTAGGTGCATGTCTGCCAACTCACAGTTCATATATAGATGCATGCTCTTCATGCGGCGACTACTGCTTGAATGAGTAAACAAGAAATTCTCCCTCTCGCCAACTGATGAACAGCGCCATCTACCGACTTAGAGTGACATTTCTGGTTATGGGTTCCTATGCGATTCACATTCCTTTAGATGTTACCTACCCTAAACGTTTGTACCAATATTTTTGAGACACCCTGTATATACAAAACTTAAAAAAAAGATTTATATACAATTCTACATGCATTTACATTCTCGTTATACATATATATCATGTCACATGTGATCTCCTGGTGCTGTGTGTGTAACCTGTTATCCAGGGTCACTCCTAGGCAAAGCCCATCTACACCTAGTTCATCTTTGATGATGTAGAACCTCTACGAAAATGGCCCGAAAAAGTGTTACTGTCAGACCACCATGCTACCAGGGAGCAGCCAATACAAGGGCAGCTGCTGCCTGCCCCCAGGCACAAGGAGTCGGGCAGGTTTACTGTCTCCATTTGTGCCGAAATGCACAAGTCCCACCACCGAAGGTAGTGCTTGTGGTTTAGTTTTATTGGCGCATCAGCAACTAAGGCTATAATGCGCCAAAACCTTGTCATAAAAATGGTAAAAATCTTTCTGTGACCTAACGAATTAGGTCACTAAGTCAGGGTATAAAAGCCACGTATAAACTGTAAAACACGAATATCAGTAAACAAGGTAAAAATAAAAAATCTTAAAATAATAAGATTTTTTTTTTAAATATGATTAAAAAGGTTTACTGATTTCAGGAAACTAAAAATAGCAGACACATGGTCATAGTCGGATAAAATCTGACTGAGTGTATAAGGCTCAGTCAGATGGTTAAAAGCGATAAAACGAGCATTACTAAAACTGGAACAGTCACATAAAATATGTTTAACTGATAAAATGGTGTTGCATTGCTCGCACATAGGAGGATCATCCGCCCTCAGCAGAAACGAATGTGTCAGATGACTGTGTCCTATGCGGAGTCGGGCAAGAACAACTTCCTCGCTCCGATTCCTGCGCAGACTGGACTGCCATGTTTGTATTAGAGGCTTTATTTGGTATAATTTATTTGTTCTCTCTCTCTGCCATAGTTCTTGCCATTGGGAATATATCTTTTGGTGTATTATTTGCCTGTAGTCTGTATAGGGGACTGACAGGCAACGATTGTTAGTAAGAGCTGCTGATTTGGCTGCAGTGTCAGCCAAATCATTTCCCTTTATCCCAATGTGGCTAGGAATCCAGCAGAAGCGGATATCAAATTTGTATTTATGAAGAGAATATATCTTCTGCTGAACCCGAGAAAGAACTGGATGACAATTGTGTCTCAAAGATAATAAAGCCTGTAATACACTCAAAGAATCAGAATATATTATTGACCTTTGGCATTGAGAAGTTCGAATGTGATCCAAGGCTAACTCTATAGCATGCAGCTCTGCAGTGTATATGCTGGATTCAGGAAGAATCTGCTGAGATATAGTGTCACGAAAGACAGCAGCAGATCCTATGCACGATTCAGACTTCGAGCCGTCTGTGTAGACGGGCAGGAAGTCGGAATACTCAGCTCGGTGTGCTGAAAAGAGCTGATGGTAGACAGATGACGAGGTCTCAGATTTTACCCATTTCTTAAGGGTTATTGTTAGTTTGTTATTTGAAAGCTATTGGCGCAAGAGCAGCTTAGGCTATAATGCGCCTAGCCTAGGTAGGAGAGTTTTGTATATCAGCATTTTTTCACTTGTGGTTTATGGCAGAACCAAGACTTTCTTAAGGGAGAAGTCGCACAATGGAGTATGAGCATGCCAGGGTGGAAGAGTCTCTTTTGGTGTTTGTGCAACCTTGTCTACCATGATGTTAAACTCTCTTTGTAGCTCTTGGACACAAATACCAAAAGGTCGGTTGGCAGTCTGGCGGGTATTGTACAAGTTTTCCCAACGTGGCTCAAAGACAGATGTCCACGTAGGATGCTCTGGCAGGGATTTCAGCTTTAAAGCATAGCTTAAAGACAACTGCTTACGTCGAAGGGATAACGGTGGTTCGTTTGCTTCGACGTGTAAGCTCTGGACAGGAGATGTTCGAAATGCTCCAGTAGCGATACGGATAGCCTGATGGTGGACGGGATCCAACCATCGAAGGACACTGTCTGTAGCTGAGGAGTATACCTGGGCCCCGTAGTCTAATTTGGATCGTACAAGTGCACGATAAATACGTATTAGGATGCACCTATCTGCTCCCCAACGCGCAGAGGAGAGAGAGCGAAGAATATTTAGTCCCTTCGTGCACTTTGTACGAAGTTGACGAATATGTTCAAGAAATGTCAACTTTTTGTCAAACACAAGTCCCAAGAATTTTGTGCTTGACACTACTGGAATAGCATTTTGTCCGAGCATTAATTCAGGTTCAGGATGAAGATTACGCTTGCGACAAAAGTGTACACAAACGGTCTTCTCCGGCGAGAACCTGAAGCCATTAGCTAGTGCCCAGGAATTCAGTCGATCAATGGCTTTCTGCAGTTGTCTTTCAATAACCCTCATGTTGCATGACTGACAAAAAATGCTAAAGTCATCAACATAGAGGGCACTGTTTACAGTTGGAGGAAGTTGTTCTGTGATGGAATTTATTTTGATAGCGAAAAGCGTGACACTTAATACTGATCCTTGTGGTACTCCCTCCTCTTGGCTGAAGGAACGAGAGAGTGAGGATCCCACACGAACTTGGAAAGATCGATTGGCTAAAAAGTTTTGAATAAACACGGGGAGATGCCCTCTAAGGCCTATGCTGTGCAAATCTTTTAAGATGCCAAATCTCCAAGTTGTGTCATACGCTTTCTCCATGTCAAAGAACACCGACACCAAGTGTTCGCGTTTTAGGAAAGCATCCCGGATGGATGTTTCCAGTCTAATAAGATGGTCCAAAGTGGACCGGTTCCTTCGGAAGCCGCATTGGATGTTGGAGAGAAGGTCATTTGATTCTAAATACCAGATTAAACGAGAATTAACCATTCTCTCCAGGATTTTGCACAAACAGCTAGTCAGAGCAATGGGACGATAATTTCTAGTGACTTTTGGATCCTTTCCTGGCTTAGCAAAGGCAAGAACGGTTGCCTTTTGCCAGGAATCCGGAAACTGCCCTTCGATAAAGATTCTGTTATACAGAATGAGCAGATAATCCATAGATTTTGGTGAAAGATGTTTAATCATTTCATAATGGATGCCATCTGGTCCAACAGCACTTGCTTTGGAAAGAGTGAGGGCTCTTTTCAGTTCGTGTATAGTGAATTCCCCGTTGTAGGGAGAGTCGCTCTTACACTTAAAATTAAGTACCTGTTTTTCTATTTTATGTTTCATGACCAGGAACTCTGGGGAATACGAAGATGTTGCACAGATGTTAGAGAATGTTTCCACAAGAGAGTTGGCTATTGCAGTTGGATCTGCAATAGCGCATCCATTATAATCTAGGATTGAAGAAGGGTGGGATGTATGATTTCCCTTCATTTTCCGGATTTTATCCCAGACTACCTTAGAGTTGGTAGACTGGGTAATAGACGATGTAAAGCGGATCCACGATTCCCTTTGACTCTGACGGCAGATGTAGCATGCTTTGGCTTGTGCACGTTTAAACGCTATAAGGTTGTTAGTGGTAGGATATCGGCGGAATATCCCCCACGCTTTGTTTTGAGCCTTTTTTGCTGCTGTGCATTGGGAATTCCACCAAGGTTTGGGAAATGGTGGAAGCCTGGCAGATGTTTTTGGAACAGCATTCGCAGCTGCTTGGACGATAACCTCTGTGATGTACGTTACTGCATCATTGATAGGCTCCTGACTGACTGTATTCAGGTGGAAATTTGCCTGATGTTGAAAGGCAATCCAGTCAGCCTGATCAATTTTCCACCGTGGTAACTTGAAGGGAAGACATGGTCTTCCACTGTGTAGCGAGGTTATCACAGGGAAGTGATCACTTCCGAATCGGTTTTCCTACACTTCCCAGGTGAGTGAGGGGAGTAGAGAAGGGGAGCAGATAGAGAGATCAATGGCAGAAAAGGTACAGGTAGTCATGTGGAAGAAGGTGTTTGTTCCAGTATTTAGAAGGGAAAGGTTATTGTCATTGAGCGTGCGCTCTATGACTCGTCCCCTTGCATTAAGGTTAGCACTAACCCACAGGGTGTTATGTCCATTAAAATCCCCGAGAAATAAGAAAGGGGGAGGCAACTGCATTACAAGATCATCAAGGTCTTCCTGGGAGATGTCAGTCCCAGGTGGCAAATAAATAGAACAGACGGTTAATAAAAATCCCACTGAAAGGCGAATTGCAACAGCCTCTATGCTGGTTGTAATTAGCAATGGCTGAACTGGGGTCTGGTTGTCCACAAGGATAGCCACTCCTCCATGAGCAGGACCATCCGCAATTCTATCCTTTCGAAAAATTGTGATGTTGTGCATGGTGAGATCCTCATTTGCCTTCAGATAAGTCTCCTGCAAGCAAAAGCAAACTGGCTCATGCTTTTGCAGGAGGGCCTTGATGTCATCAGTATTTTGCCGGAATCCACGACAATTCCATTGTAGGAATTTAGCCATTATTTTGGCTTGGTGGGTCCGTCAGGCGGCTTCCGAGGTGCCGAGGGCTTACCTTTTTCAGTTTTGGCTTTATCCTTCCTGGGGAAGTACGGACGCTGACCAGTGTCCATTTCCTCCTCAGCAAAGAGCTCCAAAACTGAATCTTCGTGTACCTCCTTCTGATTGACCTCCATGTTTTCTTGGGTAGTAGGAGGTACTTCACCTTTCTTATTTTTTTTTGGTGATTGCCTTTGTTACTTGTGGAGCATTAGGAGGTACCGATATAGGAGTGGCAGCTGATTGGTCTTTCTGTGCAGGTTTTTGAGGACTTAAGAGATAATGCGTGATGGGAGTGAATGATTCTTTTGGAGGAATCGTCATGTCCGTCTGAGTTCTGATGGAACATCTCCCTGCTGCCTTCTGGGCGTAGGTAGGTCTGTTGGTATTCAGGGGTTTCACCGATTTCCTTGCCTCCTGGTATGATATATTTAGCTCTGCCTTCAGCCGTTGAATTTCTTTTTCTTCTTTCCACCTCTGGCATGCTCGTGAGTAGGCTGGGTGTTCTCCCTCACAGTTGATACAGGTGGGTTTTGCGGCTGAACATGCTGTTGTTTCGTGGTCCTTTGCACCGCATCGAGCGCATGCAAGGACTCCACGGCAGGCTATTTGAGAATGTCCATACTTCTGGCATTTAAAACACCGTAAAGGGTTCGGAACGTATGGACGCACTGAACAGTTGATGTAGGTTTGGGAGAGTTAAAAGTCAGGATAATGCTCCTGGTTTTAACAAGTTTCCCATCCTTACGCGCGTTAATTCTCTTGACGGCAGTAACTCCCTGTTGTTTCAATTCTGAGCAGATTTCCTCCTCGGTTACGTCGATAAGGTCCCACTCCGAAATGACACCTCTAGATGAATTGAGTGTTCTATGTGGTGTCACTGTTATGGGTACTCCTCCAATTGATGTTGCGCGGAGTAGCTGCTCAGACTGCCTGTCAGTCTTGGTTTCAATAAGAGGTCTCCAGAACGGAGCCTCTTAACTGATTTGGGTGACCCTGCTAACCCATCTAACCCTTTCTGTATAAAGAAGGGTGACATTTTGCCAATCCGTGTTTCATTTGTAGAATGGATAATTAAAAATCTTGGGACAGGTCCTGATGATGATGATGTTTCAGTTCGCTGCCTCTTTTTCACAATAATATCTGCCTCTCCGTCGGTATTTTCAGATAGGGACCAGGTTGGGGCCCCTGAAGGAATAAATTTATCAGGATTCATGAAGTTTTGAAATGGTTCAGTGCCCGGGCTCCCCACCCACCATGGAGCCCAAAGGGACGCCCACTACCCGGCATGCAATAAATGCGCTCGGGAGTGGGACGCCAGGGCTACCCAGACACCATACCCGCACCGCCGCCAGCCTGAATCCTGTCCCTCGGACCATGAGGGTAGGGGCGTGGCATTGACACGGTTGACCCTCGCAGGCGAGCCTACTAGCCGATTGATCCTAGCCGGGCCTTCCAGGACCACGCGTCTTGTCGAAGCAGGGGCCAAAGTGGTGTATTGAATCTGGGCCCCTCAACCACCAGGATCCCACTTTCCGAATTTCCACGGATCGCAGTGCACGGCAAACACGCCAGATTCCATTGATGTAAGCCTGGAACCTGGGCTGTGGGCGTTGGATCCCAGTGATGCTAGTCTGGAAGTCCAGCAGCGTCACTGGGAGGTCCCCTCACCACGTACAGGTGCCCACGTCGAGGGGCCGAAGGTAGTGCAGTACCAGTGGGTGCCAGCAATCCCGCCCCCAGATTGCCAAGACCCAGGAGAAAGAAAAAATAAATAAAAATTTTGTACCAGTGGAGAAACCTCCACAATTAAACTTAGTACCATTGAGAAGCAATTTTTTTCCCCCCACATGCAAAGCTCAGAGTTTCTGAGAACAAGAAAACAATGTATAATTAAATTAAATACCATCAACTGAGTTTTAGGCCTGATGTAGCTGAGTGGTCAGGAGCGAGAGTGCATAGCACGCATTGCTTTAGTGGACTGGGGTTATAACCTTGACAAATGCAAAGTACTGCATATGGGTAGAAGTAACCCCAGAGAAATGTACCAACTGTGTGGTACTACACTTAAGGTGGTAGAAAATGAAAAAGACCTGGGAGTAATTGCGCAGGCAGATATGAAGTTTTCAGAGCAATGCAGACAGGCTGCCAGGGCAGGTCATGGGATTTTTTCAATGATATATAGGAATTTTGCTAGCAGGGAAAAGGAGATGATTATTCCTCTGTATAAGGCAATGGTCAGGCCATGCCTTGAGTACTGCGTACAGGTCTGGAGGCCTCATTTTAGGAAGGATGTAGATTTACTTGAGCGTGTACAGAGAAGGGCAACAAGATTGGTGAGGGGAATGATGGGATCCTCTTACCAAGAGAGGCTTAAGTTCTGCAAATTGCAGTGGCTGGAGACTAGGCACCTGCGCAGTGATATGATTGAGGTGTATAAGGCCTTGAATGGGTTGAGCACGCTGAATTCTGATGGGATCCTTCCACTTGTTCAGATTACGAACCTAAGGGGGCATAAATTCAAATTAAGAAAAGACAGATGTAGAATTGATGTGTGGAAATTTGCCTTTAGCCAGCGGGTGGTTAATTTCTGGAACAAACTTCCATCTGTCGTTGTGGAAGTTGATAGGTTGAATAAATTTAAGGAGGAACTGGACAGGCATTTGGAGGGAATGGTGTGATTTTTTTTTTTTTTTTTTTTTGGCTGATGCTGCATAAGCTCATACACATGCTTTCTTGCATCACATGCCACTACTACTAAATACGATAAATATTTGTACTGACAATTTATTGTAAACTTTACTGACTTGGTTGCCGTGCTGGAGTATAAACAGAAAATTTATTTATTTATTTTATTTTAATACATAAATACTCTTTAAAGGATATAATGTGGCTAGAAGTCATAGCGATTTATAATTCAAAAGTAACCTGTTTCTATTTGATCCTTGTTTTGAAGTCAATTTACAGGATAAGCTGAAGTCTTTAGCTCACTTCTCATTGCAAAAACAGTTCTTGAGTAGGGTTGCAGTGTAGTAAAATTATCACGGTCTTCAACTAGAATATTTACATTGTTCTCCAATAAGTTTGGAACCATGGGCCTAGCACTAATAACATTAATCCCCGAAGAGCAGTGTCCACTAATAACCACTCGCTGCCGTTCAACTATTCCTTTATCCATAGCAGTAACTTGCTCTTAATGCCAAACTACTCCAATTTATACAGCAGTCTTTTATGTATAAGCAGTATCAAGGCTTTCTGAAATCCAAGTATATGATATCAAAATTATTTTCTGCATCCAGTTCCTTTGTTATTGCATCACAGTATACAATCCTACTGGTCAGACAAGATCACCACTTAACAAATCCAAGATCACCACTTAACAAATTTGACTGCAGTAAAATTGCATTCCTGTCTAGATGGTCATGCATTACTTCTTTAACCAGTGACTCCATTAGATTCCCTAGGACAGAAGTTAAGCTAAGAGGTCTGTAATTATTTGTGTCACCCTTTGATCCCCTTTATTAATCGATGGATACATTTGCACATCTCCATGGGGACTTCCCCCGAATTGCAAAGATATTCTTATAACTATGGCAGTACTTCCATTAATATAACTGGATAAATCCAATCTGCCCTAGCCACCTTTTTCATGTTTAGCTTCAACAATTTCTCTTTCACTTTCCCCTAAGTGATCATAAACTGATTTAGTTTCCTAAATGATTTAATAGAAATGGTTTAGTCGATTTTTTAAAATCTATTTTAATAATTATTATTTGTGTAATATAATCATCATCATCAGCCATTTTCAATCCACTGCAGGATGAAGGCCTCTCCAGCAACTTTCCAGTTCCTTCTGTTTGGAGCACTGACCATCCATTTACAACCCAAAAACTCATGAATTTCATCTATCCATCTCCGCCTTCGTCTTCCAGGTTTTCTTCTAGCACCTCTTGGGTACCATTCTGTTATTTTCTTAGTCCATCTGTCATCATGTCTTCGAGCTATGTGTCCTGCCCAAGACCATTTTAGTTCTTTAGTTTTGATAAGAATGTCCTTTACTTGAGTTTGCTGCCTAATTCTAATTCATAAGTACACCATCGCTATTCTTCAGTTTCAGTATCATTTGTCTTTCTGTATTAATGCTCATGGCTGCTGATTTAAATCCTTTGTTTTCCCTTAATGCTTGTTCTACTTTTCTTGTGTTAAATCTTCTTATGTCCTCTCTGAGTCTCTTTCTAATGGCTTTGCATAACTCAGTACACTCAATTTTCTCACTGTCAGTGTTTTTCTTGTTCTTCATTTGTCGTCTTCGGTTCATCATGGCAAGTGTTTCTTGACTAATTTTTTCTTCTTTGGATTTCTTTTTCCCTATAGGTTTCTTGGGCTTTATCACTAAACTTTATCACTTTATCACTTTCAGAAAGTTGTAGTATTCCTCATCGATATCTTGGTCCTGAGCAGTCTGCAGAAGCTCAAACTTGTTCTTAAGTTCCAGTACATACTGCTTTTTCTCCTCCTCTGTTATCTCAAAGACCTTTGTATTATTTACTCGAGTCAGTTTTTTCCTTTCCTTTCCTATATCTATATCAAGTGTACATCTTACCATTCTGTGATCACTTCCAACATTTACCTTATTCAGGACGGTAACATCATTCACAATATATCTTCTGTTAGTGAGGATGAAGTCGATTTCATTAGTTGTTAACCCATTTGGACTCTCCCATGTCCACTTTCTGTTCACCCTTTTCTTGAAAAAAAAGTGTTCATTACTGACAGTCCTTGAGATTCTGCAAATTCCACAAGTCTTTCACCTTTTTTATTTCTTTCACCAGTTCCAAAATTTCCTATAGTTCCTCTTTCTGCGCTGTTTTGCCTTTTTCCAACCTTAGCATTGAAGTTCCCATAATAATAGTGTAGTGGGTTTTCTGCTCATCTAGAAGACTCTCAATTTCGGTGTACATTTCTTCAACCTCTTCATCATCATGGCTCGATGTTGGTGCATTAATCATTATAATCTTTAGCTTGTACCTCTTAGAAATCTTGAGTATTAGTCTTGACACCCTTGGCGATGTACTTTTGAATTCCAAAATTGTTTTTAAAATCTTTATGGACCAGAAACCCAACTCCACCTTCACTCCTTTCACTGTTTCCATTGGTGTACAGCAGATTTCCACTTGATAAACTTATAAGTGATTCATTTCTTCTTCTTGTTTCAACCAAACCGATGATATTCCAATTCACAATTTTTAATTCCTTTTCCAGCTCTAATATCCTGTCTTCACCGATGAGTGATCTTACATTATAACAGGCCAAGTTCCGTTTCCGTGTAATATAATAGTAATATACTAAGATGTTAAAATCTGCCATACTGCTAATCTTTTCTTGTTATTTAACTTTCTTTTTAGTTGGCAATTTGGGTTTATTTGTCAGTTGCTATCTGATGCATTATGGATCAGATATTATTTAGCATTTAAAATGCAGATTTCCATAGCTACTGATGGCTTGTGGCTTCCAACAAACTGGGACTCAATAGTCACTTCTATTTTATTTATTATTATTATTATTTTTTTGTTATATTGCTGCAATTGGTTTAGGTATTGCTACTGTGTGATATTTCACTTCATTCATTTTAGCATATATTGTGGCACCAGTCTAAATTTGATTGTAGCTGATTTTAAAAAAAATTATATTTTCTGTTAAATAATAGTTCTAAATTGTTCTGCAAGTATTCCTCATACAACGTTTTTATTCTTACTGTAGTTTCTTCATTGTATCTGTATTTTTCAGGATTTATCCATTCTGCCAACATGTGCTTAAATTGATTTGATTTTGTAATTCCATTTATATTTTATACATGCATACATGATATATAGATATATATATATCAGAATGATAATTAAAAAAAAAAATAATGCCAGCAGCATGGCAAGACAGAAGAGCGAAAATAGTCAAAATTAAACATAATGATCAAACCGACATAGAGGGAAGAGAAGGGTAACAAGATTAAAAATATTGCAGCAGATAATTTCTCAAAGATAATTTAGAAAATCTAAATGCAAAGATAATAAAATAATAATAATCAATTAAATTTTGAATCCCAATCAAATAGAAATTTAACAGCACCCCCTCTGATGGGCGGCAAGTACAAATTTATGTGAAATGTAAACCAAAGATGGAAAACAGAGAAGTAAAGAAGTAAACCAACTACAAGGCACCTCCATAGCCAGGTGGGCAGGAACAGTAGTGCGTATGAATAACTCAAAAATGACTTGTAATCATTGTAGGTGGCTGAAATAAAATAAAGAACAGTGTTGATTGTGTACCAGTTGTTTTTAATCAAACCCTGTTTCGTAACAATATTGTCTAATCGTATTGTTTGACATTATTTTAAAGTATTTTTACCCTCAGAAAATGGCTATAGGAGAAAAGAGGTTCAGTTACACTATTGGATATAAACTAAATGTAATCATCATCATCAGCCATTTTTAATTCACTGCAGGATGAAGGCCTCTCCAGCAACTTTCCAGTTCCTTTTGCTTTGTGCAATAGCCATCTACTTACTACCCCCAAACTCATGAATTTAATCTTTCCATCTCCAACATTGTCTTCCAGGTCTTCTTCTAGCTTCTCTTGGGTACAATTCTGGTATTTTCTTAGTCCATCTTTCATCATGTCTTTGAGCTGTGTCCTACCCAACACAATTTTAGTTCTTTGGTTTTGATAAGAATGTTCTCTACTTGAGTTTGCTGCCTAATCCACATGTTTCGCTTGTTATCTAATAGCCTGATTCCTAATATAATTTGTTCCATTCTTGGCTGTGTAGTTTTCAGCTTCTCTTCCATTCTTTTGGCGAGTGCCCAAGTTTCACTTCCATAAGTCATGGTGGGCAGTATACACTGGTTCATTATTTTACGTTTCAGACAAACTGGGATATTGCTCCTCAGTATGTGACTATATTTCCTGAATGCTATCCATCCAAAATTTATTCTTCTCTTGACTTCCAGCCATTTATCATTATTACAGCTAATGACTTTTCCCGGATAAGTATATGAATCCACCTATTCAATTACTGCTCTTTCAATGATTATATCCCACTCTGTGGCATACTTGTTCATCATTACTTTTGTTTTAGCCATATTCATCTTTAGTCCAAAATGCTTACTAATTCCACATAAATGATTAAGATTTTCCTCTAATTCTTCAGGATCATAGCTTATGATCACAATGTCATCTGCAAATCGGAAATATAGTAGTAGTAGCAGCCATATGATGCAAGGAAGCCTGAGGCTTTTGCTGCAGCAGCCAAAAAAAAAAAAAAAATTATTAGTTACTGAGAGAGAGTCTGAAGTGGAAGGAAATCAGCACGAAAGATAAGAATGATGATATCCAGCTCTGGACCCTGAGTGTGCCAAACCTATACTCACCAGACGGATCCCCTAGGTTAATGGTTTAGGTACTCTCCATTCACATTGACTCCTTTCTGCAACCAGTCTAATCTGAAAGTTTCTTCAAGGGCAGCAGTAAACAACTTCACAGATATTGTGTCTCCTTGTCAA
Organism: Mastigoproctus giganteus; assembly: GCF_048544385.1. Classification (NCBI taxonomy): domain Eukaryota; kingdom Metazoa; phylum Arthropoda; class Arachnida; order Uropygi; family Thelyphonidae; genus Mastigoproctus; species Mastigoproctus giganteus. The sequence continues at coordinate 48,007,564 of NC_143576.1, read as the reverse complement.
ACTCCTTTCACAATTTTAAATTTGCTGCTGACTTTGTCTAGTCTAATAAAGGAAGTAGTGTTCTCATGCATTTTCTTCAAAACCATAATATATGGGGTATCTATGCCTTGTCTTTTCAGTGCCCGAAACATTGCCTTATGCTGTGTGGAGTTAAATGCCTTTTCGTAATCCACAAATGCCAGCCATAATTGTGTTTTATACAGGGTGTTTCAGTTAAACGTTTCAGAACTTCTAAGAGGGGTAGGGTACATCCTGACAACTCAAAATCATATAGCAATGTGGGGTCGGAAATGCTTTCCTGAAGCGGTGTTGTACACAGAAGCACCATAAAGAAAAGAGACCGTAAGTGAGAAATCGTTTTAATAATACATGAAAAGAAGCAAAAGGTACATGGATTAAAGTAAGTGTTCGAAGTTTCTTCCACGGGCTACAATGCACGCTTCACATCTCCGACACATGGACATCCGAACATTCTGGAATACTAGAGGCGAATTTCGAATTTCTTGAACAAGAACGCCAAGTTAGTAGGATGGATGATTACATGAATGCAGAGTTAGCAGATATGCATTTGGCGTACGGGGCTGCAAATTGTAGTGGGCCAGCCGCACAGCGTTTGTATGCGGAACGATATCCGACAAGGCGTATTCTCAGTCATAATTTCTTTGCAAGACTGCACCAGAGGTTAGCTGAGAGAGGTTCATTTGAAAGAGCTGACAGGGACAGGGTAAGAACAGCACGGACTCCAGCCGTCGAACAGAATGTGCTGCAGCATGTACAGGGGAATCCAAGAACGAGTACATGAAGTCTAGCAAACGCAGTCGGGGTTTCCCATTGCAGCGTCTGGAGGATTCTCCGAGAACAAGACATGCATCCGTTTCACGTGCAGCGTGTCCAGACACAGCAACCGGAGGATTATGCACCTCGTATTGCTTTCACACAGTGGTACCTTGGAAAATGTGCTACAAATCCCCTTTTTCCTGCTGAAGTGTTGTTTTCCGATGAGGCATCCTTCACAAGGGAAGGAATTTTCAACATGCATAACAACCATATCTGGGCGGTCGAGAACCCGCATGCAATACGACGTCGTGCAGCACAGATTCGATTTTCGGTCAATGTATGGGCCGGTATTATGGGAGATCACCTCATCGGACCTTACCTGTTACCGTGTCGTCTAACCGGACCTATCTACTTGATCTTTCTGCAGCAAGTATTGCCACAACTTTTGAGAGATGAACAGATTTCTGCATCGACGCAACAGACAATGTGGTTCCAACACGATGGAGCCCCTGCCCATTATAGCGGAGATGTTCGTAACTACCTGGATGTCACATTTGGTCAACAGTGGATCGGACGTGGTGGTCCCGTGCGTTGGCCTGCTCGGTCACCCGACCTATCATGTCTTGATTTTTATTTCTGGGGTCATATGAAATCGCTAGTTTATGACACTCCTGTTGACAATGCTGAGGAGCTGGTTGCAAGAATCGCAGTGGCTGCCGAAGAAATTCGAAATTCTCCTGGAGTATTCCAGAATGTTCGGATGTCCATGCGTCGGAGATGTGAGGCGTGCATTGTAGCCCGTGGAAGAAACTTTGAACACTTACTTTAATCCATGTACCTTTTGCTTCTTTTCATGTATTATTAAAACAATTTCTCACTTACGGTCTCTTTTCTTTATGGTGCTTCTGTGTACAACACTGCTTCAGGAAAGCATTTCCGACCCCACATTGCTATATGATTTCGAGTTGTCAGGATGTACCCTACCCCTCTTAAAAGTTCTGAAACGTTTAACTGAAACACCCTGTATACATTTGCTTTCTCCATTAGATGTGATATTACGTGAAGGTGATCCATAGTTGAGAATCCTGTCCTAAAGCCAGCTTGCTCTTTCAGTTGATTCACATCAAGTAATCTTTCTAACACACTCTTTCTAACACATAATTAGGCCTATAACACACTCCTTGTTGATTCTCATCAATTATTCTTTCTAATCTGTTAGTAATGACCCTCATCTTGCTGTGAGAAAGGAGCTGTCCAACAGCTCTACAAGATAACAAGCTTTTGGTCTATTTGTAGATGTGGGGCAACAATTGGTCTTTAACTTCCAATTTCTGATTTATCTCCTTTCTTTTAGCATTAGCATTAGTAGAGGCATATGATGCAAGAAAGCAAGCTTATGCAGCATCAGCCAAAAAAAAAAAAAACCTTCCACTTCACCCCTCCGTTCATTCAAAATACCTGTCCAGCTGAGCCTTAAATTTATTTAGGCTATCAACCTCCACAACAAGGGATGGAAGTCTGTTCCACCAACCAACTACCCGCTGACTAAAGGGAAATTTCTGCACATCTATCCTACATCTGTCTTTCCTCAATTTGAATTCATGCCATCTCAGGTGATTATTCTGAGCAAGAGGAAGTATCCCATCAGCACTGAGCATGCTCAAACCATTCAAGGCTTTATACACCTCTATCAGATCACCTCGCCGGTGCCTAGTCTCCAGACTAGGCACCGGCGAGGTCTTACGAAGAAAGGCTCTTAAGCCTTTCTTCGTAAGAGCAACCCTTTGTTCCATTCACTAATTTTGTTGCCCTTCTCTGTACTCATTCCAACAGCTCTACATCCTTCTTGAGATGAGGCCTCCAGACCTATATATAGTACTCAAGGTGTGGCCTGACCATTGCCTTATACAAGGGAATAATCATCTCCTTATCCCTGTTAGAAAAATTCCTGTATATTATTGACAAGACACCATGAGCTACTCTTGCAGCCTGTCTGCACTGCTGAGAGAACTTCATATCTGCCTGCACAATTACCCTCAGGTCCTTTTCATTCTCTACCACTGTCAGTGCAGTACCACAGAGTTGATACGTTGCTCTGGGGTTGCTGTTTCCCATATGTAGTACTTTACATTTGTCAATGTTAAACTTCATTTGCCACCTCTCAGCCCATCTGCTCAACTTTTACAGATCCTGTTGCAGCAGCATAGTGTCAGTAGCGTCCTTAACAACCCTGCCAACCTTTGTATCGTCCGCAAACTTGGACGTTAAGCTTGATATACCATCATCAATATTATTTATAAATACAGAAGACAATAATGGACCCAACACTAGGGTTACCGTCTTCTGCACTCATAAAAAGAGGACATTTACAAGTTTTGGGGTGAATAAAAGAGGACAAAAAGTTCCATCTTGGATGAAAAAAGAGGACAGAAAAGAGGACAAATATATTATGCAAATAATAAAATAAAGACAATGTAAACCACAGTTACTGATGTTTAGGATTAGTACATTCATCTGTCTTGAGAAATTATTTCTTTCAATAGCTCTGGATTGCCTCTAAAATATGTGTAAAAATCAACGCATGACATATGTTTGAAATTGTACTGCAAAAACAAAATACCTTTTACAGAATTGACTTTTAACCTATTCCTTTCTTTCGCCCACTGACTTTGCATTAGAGAGAATACTCTCTCTACATTTGCATTGTGAGGACGAATTGCAAAGAAAAACTGGGCAATTTTCAACAATTCTAAATGAAATTCAATATTTTTTGAATTACTAAAATATTTGGCCCACTTTTCATGTATAAGCATGTTTTTAAAGTCTTTATTATTCATTTGACCCTCAAAAAATTTCTTCAAATTGTTAAATTGGTCAAAACACTTAACATCAATTGTTACCCCTTTGTCAATCAAGTAGGAAATAGAACATTCTATATCATTCCAGCTTGGTATTGCATCCATTTTCATCCAAATAAAACAGGAAATGGATTCCATAAGCCACTTATCTAAATATTCCATGCAATTTCTATACAGATTTTTTGTATCACTAGAAAATTTTTCACATTCAAGTACAAGTCCTTCATCATGTTTTTTGTATAGCATTTTCTTTACTCTTAATGGCATGAATTTGTGATCCATCCGTTTCGAGATAATTTCTTTCCCTGAGACTAAGACATCTAGCACTTCTGCAGCTGAGTTACTTTCCCTTTCAATTCGTTGTATGTGTGTATGGAATACACTCATAAGTCATTGCACGAACCAAAGATGAATCTCACTAAATCCATTTTCAAAGAACCTTTTAATCACAATGAGAGGTTTTTCTTGGGAAAGAAAATAAGCCTGTAAAGCTGGAAACATATCTATGAGCCTTGTGATGCTTGGAAATAATAAAAGCCATCTCATCTTGCTGTGAGAAAGGAGCTGTCTATATCCAATCTCAACAAACTCACAGTATTCCTTAAGCTCTTCAGTCCGGACTGTATAATTATGAAAATCCTGGTAAATTTTAAAAATGTTCTCTACATCAACTTCCCAAAGTTCTGCGGCATTCTGAAAACAACTGTTCAAAATATGTGCAGTGCAGCCCACTCAAATCAAAGTCTTGTTATGCAACAATTTCTTTAATTTTGCAAAGACATTATTCCCTTCTTTATTTCGTCTCAGTCCTCCAAACATTGTTTTGCAATTGTCCCCAGTGAATGTAATACATTTTTCACACAAACCATTTCTTTCAAGAGTTTCTTTAACATACGTAGAAATGGTATGTGCAGTCTCGTTAGGCATCTTCTGTAATTCAATTAATTTTGTTTGTAACCCTCCTTCATTTACATCAAAATACTGAATAGTTAATGGGAAGATTTTTTCAGAACCATGATTACTTCCATCAGTTGAGACTCCAAAGTATGCAATTTTATTTTCTTTTTAAAGTTTTTACAGTAATAATAAGAGAATGATTTGCAAGTACAAAGTTTACAATGGCTTCTGTCTTGGTTCTAGTGCAGGAAAATCTTTTTGCTATCTCAGAATCAAAAAATACATTTTTTAACATGACAGTTGTGCAATCCATTGATTTGTAACTACTATGATGTTTAACAGTGTGAAAAGCAAAGGTACCCTCTGCAGCAGCCAGATCATATTCTATTTTACTGACAGCTATGTAAAAAAAATCTGTAACCTTTCCCGAAGAGGCCTCACCTTGAACCGCTTTATTGTGCTTCTCAGTTTCAATGTGATGTTTCAAATCACCAACCTCTTTATTGGCTACTGAAACATATGTCCCCATTCTGCAAACTTTACATTCAGCTTCCCATTCCTCTCGGCCAGATACAAAACATGGAAATTTGTTTTTCATCTCTTCTGTAAACATGCACTTCCCTTTAGGCATTTTAGGGGAAGTATAGTCTTTATAATATTAATTTTTATAATTGAAATAATAATAAATATTTTTTATTGTAAGTAGCGAAGCATAAATTTTATTAAGGCTAGGTTATGTTTTACATTCACAACTAAACTAACCTAATTGCATAAAAGTACCTACAGGTATAAAAATGGATAATAAATATTTTTGTAATTAAAGTGAAAAACAGTATTTTAAAAAAGGGTAAACTTTGGTATTAAATAAACTAGTGTCTGCCTCTTGATTGGATCTTTGATAAGTATACCAAATTTAGTGGACAGTACGCAACTTTCAATCAATTTGGTGTGCACACAGCTCAAATCCACGTTTTCATATGCTGAAATCAATTTCTAGAGAAAACAGTCCCTCTAACCGTCAATATTTATTTGACATGCAGGAATTCCTGTAATTCCTGTAATCCCTGAGCGTTGTCGGGGGTCTTCCGCCTAATTGTGAACACAGAAATTTGAACTGAAGAATCGTCTCCTATTCCGAAAAAGATTCTGTATAATGTAACTCGGTAGTGTTCATCAAGTTTGCATAAAAAAATGGCGTACATGTAAAAATCCGGATATTTAGACAAATTTATAAAAATCCACCTGGACAAAAATTTTAGACAAAAAAATCCGGACAAATCCGGTTAAAAGAGGACGGATGGTAACCCTACCCAACACTGACCCCTGAGGGACTCCACTAATAACATTAGTCCACGATGAGCAGTGTCCATTGATTACCACTCTCTGTCTTCTCCCCCTCAACCACCCCTTTATCCATAGCAGCAATTTGCCTTAAATGCCACACTGCTCCAATTTGTGCAGTAGTCTTCCATGTGCAACAGTATCAAAAGCCTTTCTAAGATCCAAGTATATAATATCAAAGTTATTCCCTGCATCCAGCTCTTTCGTGACTGCATCATAGTATCCAATCAAATTGGTCAGGCAAGACCTCCCCTTAACAAAACTATGCTGTGTCTGAGCTATAACTGAAGTCTTGTCTAGATGATCCTGCAGTGCTTCTTTAACCAGTGCCTCCATTAATTTGCCTGGAACAGAAGTTAAACTCACAGGTCTATAATTACTTGTGTCAGCCTTTGATCTTACTTTGTGAATTGGGGTCACATTTGCGCATCTCCAGTCTATGGGTACCTCCTCTGAGTCCAAGGAAGCTCTCATAATTATGGCTAAGGGTTTGCTTACTTCATTTGCTGCCTCCTTTAATATAACCGGATAGATTCCATCCACCCCAGGTGCCTTTCTTGTATTTACATTCAACAATTTCTCCTCCACTTTAGTCTCAGTTATTACAAGATTATCTAGCTTACTGCCAGAGTTGAATACACCTCTGGCATTCCCCTCGCTAAATAACTCCTCATGTGTGAATGTCGATGCAAAATATTCATTTAGTTTGTTAGCTACCTGAGCAGGATCATCAACAGTTGAAACATCGATATCAAGTGGACCAATCTGATTCATCCCCTTCCTTCTAGAGTTTACATAAGTAACAAACTCTTTGCTGTTTTTCTTTGCATCCTTTGCCAAAGATTTCTCATAATCTGCCTAACCTCCTTTGTGACTTGGTTACAGACCAGCTTATATTTATCATAGGCTTCCATGTCACCCATTAATTTATATGTATCCCGTGCATTTTTTTTTCTCTGATGTCAGATGAACTAATGAGACACTAATGTGTCTCATTAGTTCATCTGACATCCATTCTTATGCAGCAAAACTATGATTGCATTATTCCACTCCTCAGGTGTCGCTCCTTTTCTAATGCATTTTGTGAAGAATCTTGCCAGTTTCTGTGTCATGTCTCTTCCTCCCAATTTTAACAACTCTACAGTAACTTCATCTTCATTTGGGGCTTTCTGATTCTTCTTCTTCTTCAAAGCATGTCAGGTATGTCATTTTTGTTACTATTTTTTTGGTGCACCTTCCCAACTGCTGATATCATTCCCTCACTCCTTGTATAATTTTCTATATTAGCCTTCTGCTATTTGAATCATGCCTTCTCTGCAATTCATAAGTACACCATTGCTATGATGATATCCAGCTTCAGTATCATTTGTCTTTCTGTATTACTGTTCATGGCTGATGATTTAAGTCCTTTATTTTTCCTTAATAGTACTTTCAACTTGTTCTACTTTTCATGTATTAAATCTTCTTATGTCCTCTCTGATTCTCTTTCTAATGACTTTGCATAACTCAGTATACTCAATTTTATTTTTGTCAGTGTTTATCTTGCTCTTCATTTGTCGTCTTCGGTTCATCATGACTAATTTTTTCTTCTTGGATTTGGTTTTCCCTATACGTTTCTTGGGTTTTATCACTTTTGGAAAATTGTAATATTCCTCATAGATATCTTGGTCCTGAATAGTCTGCAGAAGCTCAAACTTGTTCTTAAGGTCCAGTACATTCTGCTTTTTCTTCTCTTCTGTTATCTCAAAAACCTTTGTATTATTTACTTGAGTCAGTTTTTTCCTTACTTTCTGATATCCTGTTTTTTTTCCTTAAAAGTCCTGTTTCTTACGTAACAGGACTTACCTTGTTCAGGTAATATTAACAATATTAAAGTTCAGGCATGCAGCAGAAACAGTACGTCTATGAGATAGCGAGTGAAGAGACTATGTTAGAGATGAATCATTAATTAACCTAACTGCCCTCTTCTGAATGGAATCAAGAAGCCTGAGGGAGGTTTTGGGGGGCACCACCCCAGATGTGGGAACAATATTCCATGGCAGGGCATATTTGCGATTTATACAGAGTGAGCAGCTGTTTGGAAGAAAAGTAACACCAAGAGCGAAAGAGAAAACCAAGTTTTTTAGATGCAGAGAAAGCAGTATTTGTAATGTGCTTGTGCCAAGAAAGATTAGAAGTCAGGGTAATGCCCAAAAGAGATATATCATTTGCCTAGAAATCGGAGTGTCACTAAAGATAAGCAGAGGAGCAGAAGAATCCTTTTTGCGAGATATAAGACAAGACTGAGTTTTAGAAGGGTTGAAATCAACTACATTTTCTTTGCCCCCACCGGAGAATTACCTGAAGATTGGCGTTTAAAGAATTGATAGCAGATTTTCGAGAAATTGAAGCTGATGGAGCAGGAAAAGGTTTCTCAAAATGGAAAGTAAAATGCAATGTGCTATCATCGGCAAAACTAGGGATAGGATTTCCAGTCAATGGAAGAAGGTCATTAATATACAAGAGGAAAAGAGTGGGGGAAAGAACTGAACCTTGGGGGACACCGGCATTATTGGAGAAGTTAGAAGACAGAGCGCATCACCCTCAGTGAGCGATCAGAGAGAAAACTGGATAACCAATTACTAAAAACAGTTGGCAAATCATAACATGGAAGTTTGTTTAGAAGACCTTTATGCCAAACACGATCGAAAGCCTTTGAGATGTCAAGAGCAACTACTTGTGTTTCACTGAATCTTTCCATTGAATCAGTCCATAAATGGGTAACATAAGCCAGAATATCACCAGTGGATTGACAATCATATCTGACGGAATCCATACTGGCGATCACTGATCAGATGGAAGGTTTCTAGGTGGTATAAGAGTTGGTGGTTAATTGATTTCTCCATTACTTTAGAAAGAGTAGAAATATTTGCAATGGGAAGATAATTGTATGGGAGGGATTTGTCACTCTTTTTAGGATATGAGCAAATTTCCAAGCAGAAGAAAAAACACCTTTGGAATAAGAAAGTAAAAAAAGGCAGGAAAGAATAGGAGTAAGTTCAGGAGCACAGGTTTTGAGAACAAGTGGAGAAATACTATCGGGACCTGGAGTTTTCTTAGCATCAAGATTCATCAAAATTCTTCTGACATCCTTTTAATGGAAGACCACAGGAGGCATTGAATGGAGTGTGTTGGGAATGGTGGGAGGTGTTTTACCAAGATTATTAATACATGAGTTGGAAGAAAAATGGGATGCTAGCAGGGCAGCTTTATCCTTGGCTGAAGTGACACCAGAGGTGGGAGCAGAGATGGACAAAAGTTGCAGCCAATAGCTTTGGCAAGCAAGTTTTCTGCTCTTAACCTGTTCAAACTCGAGTTTGGACTGATTAATAACTGCTTTACAATTGTTGCCACCGTTGGTGTAGGCAGAAAATGAAACTGAAGAATTAGAAACAAGCCATTTACGATATGCAACATTCTTCTCTTGAACAGCCTTAGCACATTTGTTGTTATTTTGGTTTTTAGGAACATTAGCAACTAAGGCCATACTGCTCCCGGATATACGGTGGTCATTCTCTGACCTTTCCGCATCCACCGTATTTGGTGGTGACGGGCTCGAACCCCGGTCTAATCAAGAAGCGTGTGCTACGCACTGCTGCTCCTTCCCACCTGGCTACGGAGGCACCTTAGCACATTTATTGGAAAACCAAGGTTTAGATAAAGGATGAGATTTTAAAGTAGAGTGTGGGATAAAGGATTCCATTCCTGCAAGAATAATTTCACTGACACAATCTGAGCAAACATTGACATCAGAAGTTTTGAAACAGTAATCCAACCAAGGAAAAGAAGTCTCGCAGGTCATCCCATTTTGCATTCTTGTAATGCCAAATAACACGAGGTTGGGAATAGCCATGAGATAAAGGTTCCATTGGAGAAGAGACAATCACCAAGTTGTGATCTGAAGTGCCTAAAGTACCTCTCACTTCGACCGTGTACTTAGAAGGGTTGTTTGTGAGAAAAAGATCAAGCCTATTGGCTGTATGATTAGGATTGTCAGGTATTCTTGTAGGTAAATGAACAATCTGTGCTAGATGATTAGTAATTGCAAAAGCCTCAGCATCTCGACCTGCTGGGTTGGTGTGACTAGAAAACGGAAGCCAGCTGGAATTGTGAACATTAAAATCACCAAGGAAAATTACCTCACTGTTAGAAAAGTTGGACTGGAGAAAGTCCAGTTGCAAAGAGAGGAAGTCAAAGAGCTCCAAGTGATTAGTGGAGTTGGGAGAACGGTAGAGACAACAGATGAATTTGACACAATGAGGTAGAGAAATTTTAAGCCAGAGAAGATCAAAACCTCAAGAGAGGAGATTTCAAATTGCCAAGTCTCTGACAAGGAATATCAGAACGGACATATGCACAAGTACCACCTTTGAGGCGGAAGGTATCATACAGCAAATAATTTGGACATCTGAGATGAGCAGTAGTTGAAACAACCGATAACTGAGATTCTGTCAGAAAAAGTACGTGGGGTTTGGCAGACTGTAAGTGGAAACGGACTCGTTGAGATTAGAATTGAGACCACATATATTTGTGAAATGAATTAGGAAGTGCTTTGGAGGTTTAGATCTTTTCGCAGATAAGCTTGCTCTATTAGTTTGACAATTCATGGTGTATTCAATAGTAAGAAAAAGTGAGTGGGACATGCTGTAAGAAGTAATGAAATTTTTGGATATGGCGTATATATGGTAAGAATATACCCAGATCCTTGACATAACGTGGCCTCGAGAATGCTCCCCGCATACACACTACTTGGACTGCCTCCAGTCACTATCTCGCAGAATAGAGATAGTGACCGGAGATAGTACACTAGCTGATCCAGAAGCCTGGAGAGTTACCAATAGGTTCTGTCCAGTGTACTAACTAGCGGCCGGCCTTCGAACATCGATTTAGAGCTGTACCCTCGAAATGTAGGGAATATTGGATCTCGCCATGATGTTCATCATAACCTCAAAAGTCATCAATCATACTGCATTGATTGAAGAGATAGGGAAGGGTTGACTAGAACTTAGCTCTAGAGACTAAACATGGGTTCCACCACTTCAAGCGTCCAATAAGCAAAGTGGTGGTATTGCTCCCGTTGATGAGAGCGATTTTTGCATTCTTTGAAATTGCTGCATTCTAATGCAAGAATTTCATTCTTTTTCAAATTTCTAGATGTGAAATAACTATGATTTAGTTACGATTAGTTTTTAGTGTTCCCACCAAGTCAATTTTACATTTCAGCTGTCTGTGTAAATAATGTATGGCACTGCAGCTGCATTTAATTAATGGCAAGTTATTGCTATGGATAAAGGGATGCTCAAGTGTGAGAATACAGAGAGTGGTTATCAATGGGAGCTGCTCTTCTTGGACTAATGTTAACATTAGAATTCTCCACGACTCAGCGTTGAGCAAACTGTTGTTTTCTGTATTTATTTATGATACTGATGATGACATATTAATGTCTAAGTTTAAATATGATACAAAGGTTGGCACGGTGGATAATGTCAGTAATCAGATACACTACTGCAACAACCTCTAGACAAATGAGGCAGATGGGCTGAAAAGTGGGAGATGAAGTTTAATATTGGCAAATACAATGTACTTCACATGGAGAACAGTAATCCCAGATTACTGTTCCCCATATGAATGCACTCAAGTTAGTGGAGAATTAAAAAAAATCTTGGAAGAGAGGAGTAACTGTGCAGCAAAATATGAAATTCTCTGAGCAGTGTAGGCTGATAAGACAGCTTACAGTGTTTTGTCAGTGATATACAGGAATTTTTCCAGTAGGGATAAGGAGGTGATTATCCTGTTGTATAAGGCAATGGTTAAGCCACATCTTTAGCACTACATACAGGTCTGTAGCCTCATTTCAGGAATGTTGTTGATCTATCAAGCAGTGCAGAGAACAGCAACAAGATTAGTTAGTGTAGCAAAAGGGTGCTGTTACCAGGAAAGGATTCAGTTTTGCAAATTGCAGTGTCTGGAGACTAAGTACATGGGAGATCTATGATACATGGGAGGTATATGGTTTTCTGCCAATGGGACTTTTAACTTACATATTAAAAGGATTACTGGAAAAGCTTCTAAGTCCCTTGGGTTATTAAAAGATTATTTTTTGACTTCACCAACATAGAAGTAATAAAAACTGCATGTATGATGGTTATTAACTCAATTCTTGCATCACAGATTTGGAACCCCCATACTTTAATACTTATCAAACAGTTGGAACATATTCAGAGATCCATGATTAGATTTTTAGTGTACAAATCAAGATTAGAAATTACAGAAAAGTCTTATAAAGAATGGTGCACTCATTTCAATATGTTACCGTTTTATCAAAGAAGGGCTGTTGCTGACTGCAAGTGCTTTATGAATTTAATTAATGGTAAGTTGGATGCACCTGAGTTACTCTGCCTAATAAATTTTGGATGCCCACAGAGAATATTGAGAAAGCATTATTTATTTGTACAAGGGCCATTCAAAACTAATCACTTAAAGTTTGAATTTTTCAATAGGACTGCTAGATTATTATTTAATATTGATATTTATTATTTAATATTATTAAAATTATTTATTTATTATCTAGATTATTATTTAATACTGATATTGAATCTAATATTGATATTTTAACCAAGCATATCAATATTAAAAATGAAATTAAAAAAATTCTATGAACATGTGTCTATGATTTCAATATTTATGTATTTAGCAGGATATGTCTATACATTTATTGTGTATGTAATCAGGATGAAATAGTCCGGTAAACAAAAAAAAAAAAAAAATTAATTAATTAAAAAATAAATGTATAAAAAGTATTAAAAAATAATAATGAACTCAAATTAAAATAAACTAAAAACATTTAATCAATGTTAATGAGGTGTAAATATGAGCTGTTTAGATGAAAGTCACAAATGTATTATTAGAAAATCATTTATTTTTTATAGTGCTTTCCATTTAAATGCAAATTTCTTTATTTTTAATTATATTTTGTATTTTACTCTATTTTTTATTGTTATTAAATTTATGTGTGTAATATTATATATTTTGTTTCTCCTCTGTAAGGCATAAGCTGTTTTGGAGCAATAAAAAAAAAAAAAAAAAAAAGGTCTGACTGAGGGGCTTAAGGCTTTGAATGGATTGAGTTGGCCCTCTTATAAATTTGTCCAAAAGCGTTTTTGAAGCTTTTGCTATTCTTCTTCATAAGTTGCCATTGGTCACACGAAGGAAAAATTGGACATTTGATTTAAATGATGAATAGGCTAAGGTACAGAAAGCCAACACGAGAACCAAGGCAAACTTCAAGAAACTTGTTTTCTTGAAGTTTGTGAAGTCGGTAGTGTGGCAGTAGAAGTCAATAACAATGTATTGATTAGTTTTCTCTCATTATTAAAAGCAGATTATTGGAGTTTATGAGTGTTTTCACAGCTGAAATTTACTTACAGGTACACCCTCCAGCCTGCCTCAGTCTTAAGGGGGTGTTTATTCACCCATTCCCACTGTTTTAAAATAGGAAAATGACTTTTACTGCCACTACTGATAACATGCACCTTCTGTAGAAGTCGTTTTCCTATTTTAAAACGGGAAGGGAATTAATTTTTTTTATTTTTTTATTTTTTGTTTTTTTTGTTTACCGGACTATTCCATCCTGATTACATACACAGGTACACCCTCCAGACTGCCTCCAGACTGAAACAGTCTGGAGGGTGTACCCATAAGTAAATTTCAGCTGCGAAGGCATTACACACTCCAATAATATGCTTTTAATAATGAGAAAAAACTAATCAGTACATCATTATCGACTTCTACTACCAATAACACACGCTATCTGTTTACTGAGAATGCAGGGAGAAACTGCAGTAATAGGAAACCAATTTGTCTAGTTAGTTGGCCAAAGTTTGCCGTGGTTGTTGTGTTGATTTTCTTTACCTTCGCCAATGAATGTTATGAAACCTCAAGTTTACAATTTTTTTTAATGGTTTATATACAGTTACTAAACTGGAAAAAAAAAAAAATTGTTTTCAGTCTAAGATAAGGAATCATTGCAGCAAGTAACCAACAGAAACATTGGAAATGTCCAGTTTTATAGATATATGGGCTGTTGTGTGTCATTTATTGCAATGTTAAAGGGAAAGAAGAATACTGAATGAGACACAAAACAAAAATGCAGATGTAATTTGAAGCCCTATGGAACTCTTGCCACTGTCACAATTACCCTCTTCTTTCATACCGGAATAGATGAACGAGAAACAAAGTAGGCATTTCCTATATTGAAAGTATTACTTTTTATTTGTATTTAATCGTCGGGGTCCTGAAAATATTAAAAAACAGGACATTCCTATGCCCCAACAAGGCTTTACGCGACATCAGGACAAAATGCTGATAAACAGGATATCTGGTCACCCTGGGTTTGGCAGACTGTATGTGGAAATGGAAATCTAGTTTGGAACTCAGACTACATGTATTTGAAGTGAATTAGGAAACTTTTGGAAGCTTTAGATCTTTTAACATATACGTTTTTCCCATTAGTTTAACTTTTCATGATGCATGGAAGCAAGCATATAGCATCAGCCCAAAAGGCCCTGAGTGTCAATAGTATTTGGAGAACAAGCAATTCTACTCTGACTCTGATTTGGACAATGCTTTTGATTAGCATTTGAGTTTCTTTTTTAATTTCTATTTGCCTTTTTTGTCAACAGTTAATTTAAAGACTTCTATCATAAAGACACAAGTAAGAACACAGAAACGAAATTCACCTTTCCAACTAAGGCCATATTGCTCCGGGGATATGCAGTGGTCATTCCCTGACCTTTCCGCATCCTCCGTATTTGGTGGTGACGGGCTCGAACCCCGGTCTAATCAAGAAGAGTGTGCTACGCACTGCTGCTCCTGCCCACCTAGCTACGGAGGAGCCTATATATAAATAACTTTACGGACCAGCTAACTCTCAACCACTTGGCCTCTTGTCTCTTGCGGTGGAGCTGGAAACCGTGACAGAAAAGGACCAAATGTCATGGCAAGAGCAAAAAGAGGCAAACATAGCAAATGCAGACAATCAAACTACTGCTCAACCCAGCAGAAAACTTAATGAAAGAAGTGTGTGTGTGTGTATATATATATATATATATATATATATAGTATCGGTGTAAATACACCATATATTTGAACTACGTATGTAGCGTAGAGGGCATCGTTTTAATTGTATCTCATAATGTTGTTGCCTTCACAACGAGATAGCTACTATTGCATTACTTTAAATAAATAACACTTCTCTAGTAGAGAAGACTACTGTTATTTATTTTCAGCGGTACCACCACCCAGACGATCGTTTCGAAGCTGTGCGGCTTCATCATCAGTGGGCGGGCAGGTACCCAGGTAAATGCAAAAAAACTTTGGGAGGTGCATTATGGCCATAGAAGCTGATGCGCCAACAACTAACAAGGAAAAACACACACTTTGTATGTATAATATATATATATATATATATGTGTGTGTGTGTTTGTGTATGGGTTTCACCCATATATACACACACAGGGTTTTTAAAATTAAAGTATCCCTATGTAGGGGCTCTGGAGCGAGTTCCAAGGCTCGTACTGAAGAGAAATTTGGAATTTATCCACATTTTGCAATAAAGAATGTACTTGCCATTTATTGTAAAAACAAAAATTAGTTACAAATTTTGTCACTGTATGGCACGTAACTATCTTAGTTACAATTATACAAATAACTTATATTATTTGCATAATCATAAGTTATTGCCACAGCGTCACTACTCAGATCTACTGTGCTGTATAAAAGCAAAACAGTCTCTTCAAAATCATACAGTAGATGTTTGCCTGCACTACAGTAGGTGGTAGATGACTTTCATCAACCGGTGAAATACCACCACTTTGCTTATTGGAGGCTTGAAGTGGTGAAACCCATGTTTAGTCTCTAGAGCAAAGTTTCCAGCATCCCCCTCCCCCCATACTTCTCCTTCAACCCATGCACGGTACTAAGTACCGTGATACCTTTCGTGTTTGGGATTTTTCATAAAAAAAAAAAAAAAAAAAAAACCAACGTTGCAGGAAAAGGTGCTATTAGTGAAGCTGTACTATCAGAACAGCAACAACGTAGCGGCTATCGGAGAATTCCGGCGTCAGAAGCACATAAGGAGTGGAACTATGACTGTTTGTGCTGTCTCCAAAATGACTGCAAAATTTGAAGTGACAGGACATCTTGGTGTTCAACCAGGTAGAGGTCAAAAGCGAGTGGACTCCTCTCGTATTCAAGATGTGGCTATGGCTGTCATGGATTTATGAAGTCAATCTCCATGTGGTAGCGCAAGTGTGTCAGCTGTTTCTTGTTAAGTGGACATGCTGTATTCCACTGTAAGGCTAGTAATGTGTCAGGTGTTGTGGTACTATCTTTACGAGATGCACATGCTACAGCAGCTAAAGCATGGTGATGCAGATATTCGTTTAACATACGCACTTCAGTTTCTGGCACAAATGGCAGTGGATATCACTTAGCCATGGAACATCCTTTGGAGTGATGAAGCCCACTTCTGCTTAAATGGACAAGTGAATAGCACAACTGTCGCATTTGAGCAACAGAAAACTCTCGAGTTATCCAAGAGGTCCTGTTGCATTCGCCAAAAGTGACAGTGTGGTGTGGATTTATGGCCACATTCATGATTGGGCCATATTTTTTTGAACAGGTAACACCAACTGGACCCCACACCTGTTCCCTCACTGGACAGCGATATTATGAAATGTTGGCAAATTTCGCAATATCAGATCTGCAACAACATGGGTGCCTTCAGGATACCATATTCATGCAAAAGGATGTGCCACCCCACATCCACCGTTGTGTCCAAAGATTGATAAGGCAACACTTTACAGACGAATGGGTCATCAGCCGTTGTTTCCAGACCTCTTGGCCACCCCAATGACTGGACCTCAACCCCATGCGACTTCTAGTTGTGGGGTTTTTGAAGAACCAAGTGTATCGGGAAGGATGTCATGTGCTGACTATTCCAGTTGACATGTTACATGCTGTTCTTCGAATGGAAACTGTTGTTGCCCAAAATGAAGGACACATTGAACAATTGTAGTGCTGTTCAAGTGATTTGTATTGCCACAGCACCATATAGTGACATATTTTGTAATTATTTTTTTTTTCCCAATAAACAGTGAATGCATTCTTTATTGTACCTGTTGTCCAAATTTCTCTTCAGTATGAGCCTTAGAACTTGCTCCAGAGTCTTCTACATAGGGATATATTAATTTTAATAACCCTGTATATGGCAACAAAAGACAGAGGCATACCCTCTAGTCACACCTCTATATTTAGTTATTCATTCTATGAATAAACAGTCCATGGGGGAGTCTATTCCCTTTCCAAATACAAAATCTCTTGAAATGCATTGCTAGTTCTTCTAAAACAGTCAAACAACTAAAATCAGGGTGCTGTCAAGGGGTATTTGAAAAGTTTGAGGTCTGAGTATGTAAGGTTTATTTTAAGAGTCTGACAACATGTTACATTTCAACATAGTCCCCTTGAGAGTAAACACATTTTTTACAGTGGTTCTGCAATGTGTTGATTCTAGCTGTAAAGAAAGTTCTCTTGGCCCTTCAGGTGCTGGTTGAAAAATGGATGATAGCCAGGCATTTTTTAAAATTAGGTGAAATAGGTTCAAGTCTGATCGTGCTAGATCTGGTGAACGTAGGGTATGGTCCAAGATTTCAAAACTGCACTCATGCAGTGCAGGCATGTTGCCCTGGTGGAACAGGACTCCTTTGCTGAGTTTTCCTTGGCATTTGGCTTTGATGTTTTCATGCAAATACCTCACAAGCTCTGCGTAATATGCTACTGCGACCATCTGGCCTTTCTTGAAGGTAATCTACCAGCAACACTTCATCAGTATCCAAATAAACTAATGGCATCATCTTGCCAGCAAAGGGAATCAACCTGCTTTTTTCTTTGGACTGCCCTTTTGCCTCTGGCTGAAAGTAATGTTCCTATGTCTCATCCATGGTCACAAACCTTGGAAGGAAATTTGCTGGATCAGCTTGAAAATGATGCAGATGTTCACTTGACTTAATGACTCTTGTGTGTTTTTGATCTACCATAAAAAAACCTTTGGAATCCATTGTGCTGACACCTTTTTCATTGTGAGAACCTCTGTTATTATATAGTACATGCATTCAAATGACAGGCCGAAGATGCTGGCAATGTACCAAACTGTGAGCAACTTCTGAAGTGATGGACACTGCAGTCTTCCACAGTGTGGGTTATCTTCCAGGTTCTCCCTCTCTCAGAGGGAATCCTCTCCCAATGTTGTAACCATACCCTCATGAATTGCCTTTGTTTTGGTCCCCTTTTTCCCAAATATCAGATGACTGCATGCTGACTGGTTTTGTCCATCTTTCCCCATTTACAAAACTTTGCTGATTTCAGGACCTGTAATTTAAAAAAGATATTACTAAAGCAGCATAAAACTTGGTGGGTTACTATTTGAAATGTTATACATTAAGTACAGAAATTTTAACACTGTACCATTACTCTATCCTACTCAGGCCATTTGCTTTTCAAATGCCTCTCATACTAGTAAAGATGACAAACAAAAAAAAAACAAGCATAACAGTTGCAAAAAGCAAAACACTTTGGAGAAATTCTAATAACAGTTACTCCATGTTCCACCCTCAACACTTCAAAAGGAATAAGTAATCAGAGAATGGCATCTCCTCTATGTAGTAGAGGAAGAAATCCAAGAAGAACCAAAAGACCAAGGGGTTATTCAAGTCAAAAGAATAAGAGGAAGAAGAGGAGAATTCATTCCAACAAGAATGTGGAGAATTTATCCACATTTTGCAAATGTGTTTACATTTTGCCTTCATGGCAGCATTTCTCACAAAAAAAAACAAAAAAAACTAAGAAACTGTGATTCTTCCATTTTAATCATACCAATGGATTGATACAAGGTCAGGCACCATTACAATAAATAAAAAATGAAAAACAGTAGCAGCCCCAGAGTCAATTTTTTTTAACAGCAGATTTTAGCAGGTTCTATAATGAAGCAAATCAAGATTCTGATCTAGTAATACTGCAATTATTAAAAAAAAAAAGAAAAAAAAATAGACAAAAGTAACTTACAGAACTACAACCGGTGTGGTAATATAACTGGCACGTGGCATAATCAATGTGAGAAAAAAGCAGAAACCTATAACCTGAAAAATTTTAAATACAGAATTACTTTTTATATGTACTTCTTAATTATCTATGCTTTTATATTTCAATTAATAAAATTCCAAGTATAAAAAAACTGTTTTTACAAACTTGGTCATATTTCGAAAAAACCTCATTAATATTATAACAATTAAAAGTGGCAATCATTCTTTCCACAACGCAATATTGACTCTGGGACAGGCACACCTTAGGATATGCTTATGCTTGATTTTAAATTTATTCAAAATCTATATGAGTGATATCAATGTACACAAATTTTTGAATTATTGTGTTTCATTCTGAATTGCATCCTTAATGTTGTGTTAATGAGGAAGTTTGGCCATAAACAAATAAAAAGAGAAGAAAAGTGTTCTCTTGTCAAGAGCTGTCGTGAAACTTTTTTTTGCACCCCTGGCAAATCCAAGCCTTTCGCACCCTTTATGAAAATTTTAAATAGTAAGAAAAGAATAATAATATTCTCAAAACTTTTATATATTTAAATATTTTATATTCTATATAAACAAAAATACAAACAAAGCACTACTTCTGGAGCACAGAATATGTAAATACAGAAATGAATACCACTAAATTTTATTTGTTCTCTTTGTTAAGAACATCAATTAATTTATTATAATTTAATTTTGGCATTTCATATTCTAAGGAAAGAATTGCAAAAGAATTAAATTGTTGGCCTGTTGACGCTCATCAATAAATTTTTAATTTATTAACACTTCGTTCTGCCAAAGCAATTCCAACTGGAAGCATTAAGGTTATTCTCAATAAAATGTCAATACGGAAAAAACATCTGAGATCACTTTGAGATCATTTGGTACTTATCTTCTTTGATGTCAAATTTTATAAAATGTTTTTTTAATTACCTTAACTCTAATTGAAGTTCCATGAAATCAGCACTGGAATAAGATTCACATAAGATCTTGCATGATCATAATTTCATTATCATTTGAATTCAGTAATGATTTCTTAGATAAAATTTAAAATTTTTGTAAACTTCATTCATACAATAAATCTGTCCTTCAATACATTTTGCAATTTCATTTTTTAATGACTCGTCACATGTGTTATGTGTTCGATTCACCTGTGTTAAATTATTTAAATCTTGACAGTATCTTTTATCTGTCTGAAAATGTTTGTTAATATTTTTCTCATTATTTTTGATCTTAGATTCTAAATTCAACAAAAGTGACAGAGTCATTTTTCTCTTACTCAGTGTATCCCCAAGTGTGGTATGCGAAAGGATTTTAAAGGGTACATGGCATAATTCTTTATTTTAATTTATCGTAAATTTTTAGCTGCATAGTATGTTCTACTTATAGGAATCACTGGTTAAGTGATTCAGCCAATTTACTGAATCAAAACTTGAAAACCTGAACCATTTTATACATTGCAGTGTCTAAAACGTTTTTCCTATTGGAATCAATTTCAGTTTAAGAATCATAAAAGATGATAGAGCTATAAAATCTGTCAGTTTGAGTTTTCTTTTTTTTTCTATCCCCTTTCATCTAATTTTATTGGTAGACTACACTCACCACTCACGTACAAGTCCTTAATTGATCAATCATTTTGCAATTGATCAATTAAGAGTAGTCTGATAGACTACACTCTTAATTAAACTAATTAAGAAGTTAAATTACTTGTATCACCAATTTGATCTTCTTTTGTGAATTGGGGTTACATTTGTGCATCCTCCGAGTCCAAGGAAGCTCTCATAATTATGGCTAAGGGTTTGCTTACTTCCTTTGCCACCACCTTTAATATAAATGGATAAATTCCATCCTCCACCAGGTGCCTTTTTATGTTTATCTTCTACAATTTCTCCTCCATTTTGCTCTCAATTATTAAAAAATTATTTAACTCAATACCATTGATTAGTACACCTCTGGTATTCCCCTCCCTCAATAACTCCTCATGTGCAAATGTAGATGGAAATACTCATTCAGTTTGTTAGCTACCTGAGCAGAATCATCAACAGTTGAACTATCGATATCAAGTGAACCAATCTGATTCATCCTCTTCTTTCTAGAGTTTACATAAGTAAAGAATCCTTTACCAAAGGATTCTTTACTTATTACCTTTGCATCCTTTGCCAAAGCTACCTCGTAATCTGCCTTGGCCTGCCTAACCTCCTTTGTGACTTGATTATAGACCAGCTTTTATCTTCCATAGGCTTCTCTGTGTTAATTTATATGTATCCCATGCATTCTTCTTCTCTGCCACATGTCTCATTAGTTCATATGACATCCATTTAGGCCTAACGTTTCAACAATATTTCTTAGTTGGTAAGAAAAGCGTAGTAGCTTCCAAGATTAATTCTTTGAATACTTCCATTTAGAATTTCCTGCTGGGAACATCCGTTGGTTCCACTGAATAGACTTTAAAAACTGACTCAGACCTCCATAGTCTCCTTTACTCCTGATGGTAGTTACCTCTTTGAGTAAATCCCACATCAGCACACTATGATCACTGCAACCTAGTGGTTCCTTTATCTGTAGATTTTTAATGGATGAAGAATCACTATTGACAATCAAATCAAGAGTATTACACCTTCTGGTTGCCTCCCAAACATGCTGCTGTAGAAAACAATCATCCAACAAATCCACAAAAGCCTTGATAGTGTGAGCATGACCACCCCATAAGTTCCAGTCAATATAAGACAATCTGATATAATGGCCCACTATTTCTCTCTACAGCTGTTCATTATACTCATCAGAGTCATTAGGCATATAATACACTACTACTCTCGATTTTGCTTTCCCAGTGTTTATGTCACACCAAACTGACTCAACGCAGCACTGTCCACCCATGTCAACAGGATGCACGTCCTTAGATTTTGTGTGTTTTTTTTAACTAATAACATAACCCCTCCTCCCGTCCTATACACATTGAACTCCCCATATTCCAATTCTGCATTCCGTATATTTGTGTGACACCATGTAGTAGTAGTAGTAGTAGTGGCACTTGATGCAAGAAAGCAAGTCTAGGAGCTTATGCAGCATCAGCCAAAAAAAAAAAAAAAAAAAAAAATCACACCATACCTTCCAATTGCCTGTCCAGTTCCTCCTTAAATTTATTTAACCTATCAACTTCCACAACAGATGGAAGTTTGTTCCACCAATTAACCACCCGCTGGCTAAAGGCAAATTTCCGCACATCTATTCTAAATCTATCCTTTCTTAATTTGAACTTATGTCCCCGTAGGTTCGTATTCTGAACAAGTGGGAGGATCCCATCAGAATTCAGCGTGCTCAACCCATTCAAGGCCTTATAGACCTCAATCAGATCACCGCGCAGGTGCCTAGTCTCCAGCCACTGCAATTTGCAGAACTTAAGCCTCTCTTGCTAAGAGGATCCCTTCATTCCCCTCACCAATCGTGTTGCTCTTCTCTGTACACGCTCAAGCAAATCTACATCCTTCCTAAAATGAGGCCTCCAGACCTGTACGCAGTACTCAAGGCGTGGCCTGACCATTGCCTTATACAGAGGGACAATCACCTCCTTTTCCCTGCTAGCAAAATTCCTATATATCATTGACAAAACCCCATGATCTGCCCTAGCAGCCTGTCTACATTGCTCAGAAAACTTCATATCTGACTGCACAATTACTCCCAGGTCTTTTTCATTTTCTACCACCTTAAGTGTACCACACAGTTGGTATGTTTCTCTGGGGTTACTTCTACCCATATGCAGTACTTTGCATTTGTCAAGGTTAAACTTCAGTTGCCACTTCTTAGCCCATCTGCCCAAATTATCTAGATCCTGTTGCAGTAGCACACTGCCATTACTGTCATTAACAACCCTGCCAACCTTCGTGTCATCTGCAAACTTCGACATTAAGCCTGATATACCTTCATCAATATCATTGATAAATATACAAAACAACAGTGGACCCAACACCGAACCTTGTGGGACTCCACTAATAACATTAGTCCACGAAGAGCAGCACCCATTGATTACCACCCTCTGTCTTCTCCCACTTAACCATCCTTTTATCCATTGTAGCAACTTACCCTTAATACCATTCTGCTCCAATTTGTACAGTAGTCTTCCATGCGCAACAGTGTCAAAAGCTTTCCTGAAATCCAAGTATATGATATCAAAATTATTTTTTGCATCCAGTTCCTTTGTGACCACATCATAATAACCAATCAAATTTGTCAGACAAGACTTTCCCTTAACAAACCCATGCTGTGTCTGAATTATTGCTGCAGTCCTGTCTAGATGATCCTGCAATGCATCTTTAACCAGTGACTCCATTATTTTACCCGGAACAGAAGTTAAACTAACTGGTCTGTAATTATTCGTGTCACCCTTCGAACCTCCTTTGTGAATTGGGGATACATTTGCACATCTCCAGTCCGTGGGAACCTCCCCTGAATCCAAGGATGCTCTCATAATTATGGCTAAGGGTTTGCTTAGTTGCTTTGCCGCCTCCTTTAATATAACTGGATAGATCCCATCCGCCCCAGGTGCCTTTCTTATGTTTAACTTCAACAATTTCTCCTCCACTTTGCTCTCAGTTATTACAAAATCATTAAGCACACTGCTACAAATTGATAACCTTCTTCCATTTTCAAACTGTAATGATTCCTCACGTGTGAATGTAGATGCAAAATACTCATTCAGTTTGTTTGCTATCTGAGCAGGATCATCAACAGTCGAACCATCGATGTCAAGTGGACCAATCATATTCAGCCCCTTCCTTTTAGAGTTTATATAAGTAAAGAAATCCTTGCTGTTTTTCTTAGCATCTTTTGCCAAAGATTTCTCGTATTCCGCCTTTGCCTGCCGAACCTCCTTTGTGACCTGATTACAGACTAGCTTATATCTGCTACAGGCTTCTGCGTCGCCTGATAATTTATATGCATCCCATGCATTTTTCTTCTCTGTCACGAGTCTCATTAGTTCATTTGATAACCATTTAGGCCTAAACCTTGAACAATATTTCTTCATCGGTATGAAAAGTCTAGTAGCTTCCACGATTAATTCCTTGAATGCTTCCCACTTAGAATTTACTGTTTGTAACATCGTCAGTCGATCCCACTGTACAGAATTTAAAAACTGTCTGAGACCACTGTACTCCCCTTTACGGAAGCAAAAACCCTTTCCTTTACCCCTGACGGTAGTTACCTCTTTGAGTAAACCCCACTTCAGCACACTGTGATCACTGCCACCTAGTGGTTCCTTTATCTGCAAATTCTTAATACACGAATGATCACTGCTGATAACCAGATCAAGAGTATTACTTTCTCTGGTTGCCTCTCGAACATGCTGCTGCAGAAAACAATCATCCAATAAATCCACAAAAGTCTGACTAGTGTGTGAGTGACCAACCCACAAGTTCCAGTCAATATCTGGGAAGTTAAAATCCCCCATTAAAAGACATTCTGATTTACTGGCCCACTCTATTTCTCTGTTCAATTGTTCATTGTACTCATTCGAGTCATTAGGCCTATAACACACTCCTACTCTTATTTTTGCTTTTGCAGTGCTTATGTCACACCAAACTGACTCAACAGTGCACTGTCCATCTATATCAACTGGATGCACTTCTTTTGATTTTATGTTTTTCTTAATTAACAGCATAACACCTCCTCCCTTTCTGTCCTGTCTATCCTTTCTGCACACATTGTACTCCCCAAATTCCAGTTCTGCATTCCTTATATCTTTGTGACACCACGTCTCTGCTATCCCAACAATATCCGCCTTTGATGTCTTGACCAACACTTCAAATTCATCAAATTTATTTACTATACTTCTAGCATTGGTATACATGCAAGCATACATGCTCCTATGCCTATTCCTTGTTACCCTAACACATCCCATATACCCAACTATTCCAGGATGACTGCCATCCGTCCCTGAAACCCCCAACACCCCTCGCTCCAGGTCGCTTCTGATAATCTGATGTATCTGATAATCCAAAAATATCTGCATATTTTGACCAGCACCTCAAATTCATCAAATTTATTTATTCATAGCTACCCTGACACAGCTCATGTATTTACTTGTTCTGCAATGAATGCCTAGGCTCTGAAATCTCTGGCACCTTGTTTTCCAGGCTACTGCTCATTCCCATAGAAGCAGTGCAAGAATAACTTTCACCTCTGCCAGGGGCTACTGATAATCTATTAGTCCGTGTATCCCACAAAGCTAGCAGTTTTCCAACCCACCTAACACTGCACAATAGCATCAGCAAATATTCTTGTAAGCTTTATATTAAGTGTATCCCATCTGTGTAGAAGCAGTCTCTCCTGTTAACAAGCACAGACCAGGCTGAGAAAAATTCTACCCCATGAGCTTTGCACAATTTCTCCAGGGCTCTCATCATATACTCGCTCCTATAGTGTCTAGGCAGAATTGCAGACACCTTCAAATTCAACCATAACTCACGGCTTTTTTTCAACACTGACCTGTAGTTGTTAAGTAGCTAATTCTGCAGTTCTGCTATTCTTAATATCATTGGTGCCAACGTGTACAGTGCAACACAGCAGGAACTCTCAAGGCAGAATGCGCTGGTCCCAAAGGAACTAGTTGTTGCGACTATTGTCAGGGAAACAGGGAACATATTGTGCAAAAACGATAGATGGAACAGGACCAGGGTATGTCTGCCAGGGGCAAAGGTTGATGACGTTGCAGGGCAGATATCATTGGCACTAATGATATTAGGAGTAGAAAACTGGCAGAATTACTTAACAAGTACAAGACAATGCTGGAAAAAAGCCATGAGTTAGGGTTGAATTCGAAAGTCTCAGCAATTCTGCGAAGGCACGATAGGAGGGAGTATATGATGAGAGCCTTGTCGATCAATTCTGCCCTGGAGAGATTGTGCAAGACTCAAGTGGTAGAATTTTTCTCAGCCTGGTTTGTGCTTGTTAACAGGACAGACTGCTTCTACACTTAAATGGGATACACTTAAATAGAAAGGGTGCAATAATATTTGCTGATGCTATCGAGGCAGAGTTAGGTGGGTCGGAAAACTGCTAGCTTGGGGGAATACACGGACTAATAGATTAACAGTAGCTGCTGGCAGAGGTAAAAGTGATTCTTGCACTAGTTTTATTGAAATGCAATTGAGCAGCAGATTGGAAAGCAAGACAATGGGAATTTCCAGGACTGCTGGGAGTCACAGTGGAACAAGTAAATGCATGGGGTGTGTATATACTTGCATGTACACCAATGCTAAGAGTATAGTTAATAAATTCGATGAGCTTGAAGTGCTAGTCAAAGACATCAAATTGTTGGGATATCAGAGACATGGTGTCACACATACATAAGCACTGAAAAACTGGAATTTGGGGAGTACAATGTGTACAGAAAGGATAAACAGGACAGGAAGGGAGGAGAGGATATTCTGTTAGTAAAGAAACACAAAATCTAAGGAAGTGCATCCAATTGATGTGGGTGGACAATGCAATGTTGAATCTGTTTGGTGTTACATAAGCACTGGGAAAGGAAAAATGAGAGTAGGTGTGTGTTATAGGCATAATGAATCTGATGAGTATAATGAGCAACAGTGCAGAGAAATAGTTGGCGAGTAAATTAGAGTGTCATATAATGGGGGATTTTAATTTCCCAGATACTGACTGGAATTTGTGGGTTGGTCACTCACACACTAGCAAGGCTTTTGTGGATTTATTGGATGATTGTTTTCTACAGCAGCATGTTCGGGAGGCAACTAAAGGGAGTAATACTCTTGATCCGATTATCAGTAGTGATTTTTCATGCATTAAGAATCTGCAAATAAAGGAACCTCTAGGTGGCAGTGATCACAGTGTGCTGATGTGGGATTTACTCAAAGGAGTAACTACTATCAAGGATAAAGGGAAGGGTTTTTGCTTTCGTAAAGGTAACTACGCTGGTCTGAGACGGTATTTAAATTCTGTACGGTGGGACCAACTGATGATGTTACCAACAGCAAATTCAAAATGGGAAGCATTCAAAGAATTAATCTTGGAAGCTACTAGGCTTTTCATACCAACAAAGAAATATTGATCAAGATTTAGGCCTAAATGGATGTCAGATTAATTAGACATATGACAGAGAAGAAAAATGCATGGGATACATATAAATTAACATTAACATGTGACACAGAAGCCTATGATAGATACAAGCTGGTATATAACCAAGTTACAAAGGGAGTTAGGCAGGCGAAGGCAGATTACGAGAAAATTTTGACAAAGGATGCAGAGAAAAACAGCAAAGAGTTCTTTACTTATGTAAAGTCTAGAAGGAAGGGGATGAATCAGATTGGTCCACTTGATATCGAAGGTTCAACTGTTGATGATACTGCTCAGGTAGCTAAAAAACTAAAGGAATATTTTGCATTGACATTCACACATGAGGAGTTATTCAGGGAGGGGAATGCCAGAGGTGTATTCAACACTGGCAGTAAGCTAGATAATCTTGTAATAACTAAGAGTAAAGTTGAGGAGAAATTGTTGAAGATAAACACAAGAAAGGCACCTAGGGTAGATGGAATCTATCCATTTATATTATAGGAGGCAGCAAAGGAAGTAAGCAAACCCTTAGCCATAACTATGAGAGCTTCCCTGGAATCAGTGGAGGTACCCATGGACTGGAGATGTGCAAATGTGACCCCAATCCACAGAGGAGGATTAAAGGGAGACAGGTAATTACATACCTGTTAGTTTAACTTCTGTTCCAGAGATTTTAATGGAGGCACTGGTTAAAGAAGCACTGCAGGATCATCTAGACAAGACTTCAGTTATAGCTCGGACACAGCATGGGTTTGTTAAGGGGAAGTCTTGTCTGACTAATTTGATTGGATACTATGATGTAGTCACAAAGGAACTGGATGCAAAGAATAACTTTGATATTATATATTTGGATCTTAGAAAATCCTTTGATACTGTTGAACATGGAAGACTGCTGCACAAATTGGAGCAGTGTAACATTGGAGGCAAATTGCTGCTGTGCGTAAAGGGGTGGCTGAAGGGGAGAAGACAGAGAGTGGTAATCAATGGACACTGCTCTTCGTGGAGTCCCTCGGGGTTCAGTGTTGGGTCCATTGTTGTTTTCTGTATTTATAAATGATACTGATGATGGATATCAGTCTTAATGTCCAAGTCTGCAGACAATGCGAAGGTTGGCAGGATTCTTAATGTCACTAATGACAGTACACTGCTGCAATAGGATCTAGAAAAGTTGAGCAGATGGGCTGAGAGGTGGGAAATGAAGTTTAACATTGACAAATGTAAAGTACTACATATGGGAAGCAGTAATCCCAGAGTAACGTATCAACTCTGTGGTACTACATTGACAGTGGTAGAGAATGAAAAGGACCTGGGGGTAATTGTGCAGGCAGGTATGAAGTTTTCTGAGCAGTGCAGACGGTCTGAAAGAGTAGCTCATGGTGTCTTGTCAATGATATATAAGAATTTTTCTAGCAGGGATAAGGAGGTGATTATTCCCTTGTATAAGGCAATGGTGAAGCCACACCTTGAGTACTGTATACAGGTCTGGAGCCCTCATTTTAAGAAGGATGTAAAGTTGTTGGAATGAGTACAGAGAAGGGCAACAAGATTAGTGAATGGAAAAAAGGGTTGCTCTTACGAAGAAAGGCTTAAGTTTTGCAAATTACTGTCTGGAGACTAGACACCTGCGAGGTGATCTGATCAAGGTGTATAAAGCTTTGAATATTTTGAGCATGCTCAATGTAGATGGTATTCATCCTCTTGCTCAGAATTATCGCCTGAAAGTGCATAAATTCAAATTGAGGAAAGACTGTTGTATATGTGCGGAAGTTCGCCTTTACGCAGCGGGTGATTGATTGGAGGAACAAACTTCCATCTGTCGTTGTAGAAGTTGATAGCTTAAATAGATTCAAGGCAGACCTTGACAAACACTTGAAGCGAGTGGATGGGTGAAATAACGTTTTTTTTTTTTTTTTTTGGCTGATGCTATATAAGCTTGCTTTCTTGCGTCATGTGCTAATGCTAATATCACCTTTTGTGCCGTTAAAAGATGTCTGCTCTACGTCATCAACTTTTGTCCCTGGCAGACATACCCTTGTCCTGTTCCCTGTTTTCCTAACAACAGAGTCACAGACAACAACTAGTTCCTGTGGGACCGGCGAATTCTGCCTTGGGGATTGCCACTGTGTTGCCCAATGTTCAAGTGCAAGCTCTGGTATTGATGGGCGCATCAATTAAAGTAATTGGGAGCATCTACGCTGTTCTTCAAGTTCTCATAAAAGCCCATTACGACGGTGAATTGGTGCTTCATTCCCTCACACTCCTTACATCAAACATTATTCTGGAAATGGCATATACTCGATACACTCTTGATACTGTCAACAAAAGTTTGTCTAGTTCTATCTTGAATTTATATAAGCTGTATACTTCCACAACAACGGATGGAAGTTTGTTGATCAAAAGCAAATTTCTGCTCATGTATTCTACAACTGTCTTTCCTCGATTTGGATTTATGCCCCATGAAATGCATAATCTGAGCAAGAACAAGAATCCCATCGTCACTGAGCTTGCTTAAACCATTCAAGGCCTTATACACCTCAATCAGATCACCTCGCAAGAGCCCAGTCTCCAAACACTGCAGTTTGCAATTTTTGCCTTTCTTGGTAAGAGTTTTTAGCATTAGCATTAGTAGAGGCATTTGATGCAAGAAAGCAAGCTTATGCAGCATCAGCCAAAAAAAAAAAAAACTTCCACTTCACCCCTCCATTTGTTCGAAATACCTGTCCAGCGGAGCCTTAAATTTATTTAGGCTATCAACCTCCACAACAAGGGATGGAAGTCTGTTACATTACACCAACCAACTACCCGCTGGCTAAAGGCAAATTTCCGCACACCTATCCTACATCTGTCTTTCCTCAATTATTCTGAACAAGAGGAAGAATCCCATCAGCACTGTGCATGCTCAAACCATTCAAGGCTTCATACATCTCTATCAGATCACCTCACCAGTGCCTAGTCTCCAGACACTGTAACTTGAAAATTTTAAGCCTTTCTTCGTAAGACCAACCCTTTGTTCCATTCACTAATCTTGTTGCCCTTCTCTGTACTCGTTCCAGTAGCTCAACATCCTTCTTGAAATGAGGCCTCCAGACCTGTATACAGTACTCAAGGCATGGTCTGACCATTGCCTTATACAAGGGAAAAATCACCTCCTTACCCTGCTAGAAAAATTCCTGTATATCATTGACAAGACACCATGAGCTACTCTTGCAGCCCGTCTGCACTGCTCAGAGAACTTCATATCTGCCTGCACAATTATCCCCAGGTCCTTTCCATTCTCTACCACTGTCAGTGTAGTACCACAGAGTTGAGACGTTGCTCTGGGGTTGCTGTTTCCCATATTAACATTTGTCAAGGTTAAACTTCAATTGCCACCTCTCAGCCCACTGCTCAACCTTTCCAGATCCTGTTGCAGCAGCATAGCATCAGTAGTTTCCTTAACAACCCTGCGAACCTTTGTATCGTCTGAAAACTTGGACATTAAGCTTGACATACCATCATCAATATTATTTATAAATACAGAAAACAATAATGGACCCAACACTGAACTCTGTGGGACTCCACTAATAACATTAGTAGAATCCCACAGAGTCCGACTAATCCATTGATTACCACTCTCTGTCTTCTCCCCCTCAACCACTCCTTTATCAATAGCAGCAATTTGCCTCCAATGCCACACTGCTCCAATTTGTGCAGCAGTCTTCGATGTGCAACGGTATCAAAAGTCTTTCTAAGATCCAAGTATATAATATCAAAGTTATTCCATGCATGCAGATCTTTTGTGACTGCATCATAGTATCCAATGATATTGGTCAGGCAAGACTTCCCCTTAACAAAATCATGCTGTATCCGAGCTATAACTGAAGTCTTGTCTAGATGATCCTGCAGTGCTTCTTTAACCAGTGCCCCCATTAATTTTCCTGGAATAGAAGTAAACTCACAGGTTTATAATTACTTGTGTCAGCCTTTGATTCTCCTTTATGAATTGGGGTCACATTTGCACAGCTCCAGTCTATGGGTACCTCCCCTGAGTCCAAGGAAGCTCTCATAATTATGGCTAAGGGTTGGCTTACTTCCTTTGCTGCCTACTTTAATATAACTGGATAGATTCCATCCACCCCAGGTGCCTTTCTTGTGTTTATCTTCAACAATTTCTCCTCCACTTTACTCTCAGTTATTACAAGATTATCTATCTAGCTTACTGCCAGAGTTAAATACACCTCTGGCATTCCCCTCGCTGAATAACTCCTCATGTGTGAATGTCGATGAAAATATTCATTTAGTTTGTTAGCTACCTGAGCAGGATCATCAACTGTTGACCCATCAATATCAAGTGGACCAACCTGATTCATCAACTTCCTTCTCGAGTTTACATAAGTAAAGAACTCTTTCCTGTTTTTCTTTGCATCCCTTGCCAAAGTTTTCTCGTAATCTGCCTTCGCCTGCCTAACCTCCTTTGTTTGTAACTTGGTTACAGATCAACTTGTACCTATCATAGGCTTCTGTGTCATGTGTTAATTTGTATGTATCCCATGCATGTTTCTTCTCTGCCATATGCCTCATTAGTTCATCTGACATCCATTTAGGCCTAAACATTGAACAATATTTCTTGGTTGGTATGTAAAGCCTAGTAGCTTCCAAGGTAAGTTCTTTGAATGCTTCCCATTTTGCATTTGCTGTTGGTAACATCATCAGTTGGTCCCACTGTATAGAATTTAAATACTGTCTCAGTCCATCGTAGTCGCCTTTACGAAAGCAATAACCCTTCCCTTTACTCCTAATGGTAGTTACCTCTTTGAGTAAATCCCACTTCAGCACACTGTGATCACTGCCACCTAGTGATTCATTTATCTGCAGATTCTTAATGCATGAAGAATCACTGCTGATAATCAAATCAAGAGTATTCCTCCCTCTAGTTGCCTCCCACACATGCTGATGTAGAAAACAATCATCCAATAAATCCACAAAAGCCTTGCTAGTGTGTGAGTGACCAGCCCCCAAATTCCAGTCAGTATCTGGGAAATTAAAATCTCCCATTATAAGACACTCTGATTTACTGGCCCACTCTATTTCCCTGTACAGTTTCTTATTATACTCATCAGAGACATTAGGCCTATAGCACACTCCTACTCTCAATTTTGATCTCCCAATGCTTAGGTCACACGAAACTGACTCGACCCTGGACTGTCCAGCGATGTCGACTGGCTTCACTTCCTTGGATTTTGCGTTTCTTAACTAATAGCATAACCCCTCCTCCCTTCCTATCCTGTCTATCCTTTCTGTAGATGTTGTACTCCCCAAATTCCAGTTCTGCATTACTTATATCTGTGTGACACCACGTCTCTGAAATCCCAACAATATCTGCCTTTGAGGTTTTGAGCAATACCTCTAATTCATCAAATTTATTTACTAAACTCCTAGCATTGGTGTACACGCAAGTATACATGCACCTGTTTCTATTCTTAGCTACCCTAACACAACCCATGTGTTTACTTGTACCGCAATGACTCCCAGCAGTCTCTGAAATATCCTGCATGTTGTTTTTCAGGCTTCTGCTCATTCCAATAGAAGCAGTGCAAGAATCTCTTTCACCTCTGCCAGTGGCTACTGTTAATCTTTTAGTGTTTGTCTCCCCCCATGCTAGCAGTTTTCTGACCCACCTAACACTGCCTCGATAGCATCAGAAAATATTCTTGCACCCTTTCTATTTAAGTATACCCCATCCCTATAGAAGCAGTCCCTCCTGTTAACAAGTACAGTCCAGGCTGAAAAAAATTCTACCCCTTGAGCCTTGCACAATCTTTCCAGGGCCGAATTGATTGACAAGGCTCTCCTCATGTACTCCCTCCTATCGTGTCTGGGCAGAATTGCAGACACTTTCAAATTCAACCCTAATTCACTTATTTTTTTTAACAGTGACCTGTACTTGTTAAGTAATTCTGCCAGTCTCTTACTCTTGATATCATTAGTGCCAACGTGTACAACTATATCACCTTTTGTGCCCTTAAAAGATGGTATCTTTTAAGGGCACAAAATGATATCTGCCCTACAACATCATCAACCTTTGCCCCTGGCAGACATACCCTGGTCCTGTTCCACCTATCCTTTTTACAAAGCATGTTCCCCGTTTCTCTGACAATAGCATTAGCATTAGCATTAGTAGAGGCATACGATGCAAGAAAGCAAGCTTATTCAGCATCAGCCCAAAAAAAAAAAAAAAAAAAAAAAACCCTCTCCCATTTCACCCCTCCGTTCGTTCGAAATACCTGTCCAGTTGAGCTTTAAATTTGTTTAGGCTATCAACTTCAACAAGTGATGGAAGTCGGTTCCACCAACCAACCACCCGCTGGCCAAAGGCAAATTTCCGCACATCTATCCGACATCCGTCCTTCCTCAATTTGAATTTATGCCCTCTGAGGTGATTATTCTGAGAAAGATGAAGAATCCCATTGGCATTGAGCATGCTCAAACCATTCAAGGCCTTATACACCTCTATCAGATCACCTCGCCGGTGCCTAGTCTCCAGACTCTGTAATTTGCAAAACTTAAGCCTTTCTTCGTAAGAGCAACCCTTTGTTCCATTTACTAATCTTGTTGCCCTTCTCTGTACCCGTTCCAGCAGCTCTACATCCTTCTTGAAATGAGGCCTCCAGACCTGTATACAGTACTCAAGATGTGGCCTAACCATTGCCTTATACAAGGGAATAATCACCTCCTTATCCCTGCTAGAAAAATTCCTGTATATCATTGACAAGACACCATGAGCTACTCTTGCAGCTCGTCTGCACTGCTCAGAGAACTTCATATCTCCCTGCACAATTACCCCCAGGTCCTTTTCATTCTCCACCACTGTCAGTGTGGTACCGCAGAGTTGATACGTTGCTCTGGGGTTACTGTTTCCCATATGCAGTACTTTACATTTGTCAATGTTAAACTTCATTTGACACCTCTCAGCCCATCTGTTCAACCTTTCCAGATCCTGTTGCAGCAGCATAGCGTCAGTAGTGTCCTTGACGACCCTGCCAACCTTTGTATCATCTGCAAACTTGGACATTAAACTTGATATCCCATCATCAATATCATTCATAAACACCGAAAACAACAACGGACCCAACACTGAACCTTGAGGAACTCCACTAATAACATTAGTCCACGTTGAGCAGTGTCCATTGATTACCACTCTCTGTCTTCTGCCACTCAACCATCCCCTTATCCATAGCAGCAATTTGCCTCCAATGCCACACTGCTCCAATTTGTGCAGCAGTCTTCCATGTGCAACAGTATCAAAAGCCTTTCTAAGATCCAAATATATAATATCAAAGTTATTCCCTGCATCCAGTTCTTTTGTGACTACATCATAGTATCCAATCAAATTGGTCAGGCAAGACCTGCCCTTAACAAAACCATGCTGCGTCTGAGCTATAACTGAATTCTTGTCTAGATGATCCTGCAGTGCTTCTTTAACCAGTGCCTCCATTAATTTACCTGGAACAGAAGTTAAACTAACAGGTCTATAATTACTTGTGTCAGCCTTTGATCCTCCTTTGTGAATTGGGGTTACATTTGCACATCTCCAGTCTATGGGTACCTCCCCTGAGTCCAAAGAAGCTAATAAACTAATAAAGCAGAATATAAATCAGAAAAAACTTCTCTGTTCCAGTAGTGGCAGAAAGGCACGTCCGCACAGGAAACTCTCGTGCTCAAACCTCAATAGAGTCACCAACAACTACTAGTTCCTGTGGGACCAGCGCATTCTGCTTTGGGGGTTGTCGCTGTGTTGCGTGATGACCAAGTGCAAGCTCTGGTGTTGATGTGGGCAGCTGAGAGCTTGATGGGCCCCTCAATTTAGTTCCTTCGAGGGCATCCACCCTGTCCTTCAAGCTCTCATATAGGCCCATAACAACGCTGAGTTGTTGCCTGATTTCGATACACTCCTTGCATCGCGCACACACAAAGACATCCCCCATGGCAATATCATGTCCCCTACCTGACTGCTCCACAAACATCATGCAAGCAGTGCATTTTAAAAGGCTGTGATTCAGAAGGCAACTGCCCCCCTCAGTTCTCTTCTGAGCCACAGTACTTCCATTAGCTTGAGCCTTTTGCTTTGCTGCTCTGGTCTGAGTCATGATTTCTATTAATTTCGATAAAATTTCAATTTCAGTTCAAAATTATAACCCTAAACTTGTATCCCAACACAGTTATAATGGTATATATATTTTACAGTGTCAAGTATTAATTATCTACGAGTTCCCTTTATATAACTTCTGTATCAGCTATGTATTAATTAATTATGTTACGTTTGTAATCTAAGTCGTTATATGTATTTAGTTAAAGGTACAATTTAATTGACAACAAAGTTCAACAAGTTTAATAGATTCTACCGATCAACTGACAATATTATAACCTACACTATTCTAACGCTATCTATGACAAAGGCGACAAGTTACAAACGGTAAATCTACAGACACTTAAGTATTAATTAACTTTCAATTCTCGCTGTCTCAATTCAGAATAAACTAACAATCGTCACTAGGGCTGCTTACAGAAAATATGTAAAAAATATTCAATAAAGCGGCTAAATATGGCTAAAAAACTCGTTCAGCGGAGTTGCAACTTGTATCACGTGGATTTGATTCCCTTACCGATACTTTTATGCAATTACAAGGCCGAGTAAAGAATAAATACACCAGATTAATCAGAAAATCACAAAATAATGCTATACTACTAAATTTAAATCAAAAGTTTTAGAAAAACAATAATTTCAAATCAATAAATAAGAAAAATTAACTTAGCAGCTTTGAACACATCTGGCTCCTACTAGCCTCGTCAACAGATTTTGAAGTGCTGATCAAGACATCAAAGGCTGATATTGTTAGGATATCAGAGATGTCGTGTCACGCAGAAATTAGGCATGCAGAATTGGAATTTGGAGAATACAATGTATACAGTACAGGATAGGTAGGGATATGTTGTAAATTCAGAAAAAACAAAATTTAAGGAACTGCTTCCAGTTGGCATAGATGGACAGTGCAATGCTGAGTCAGTTTGGTGTCATAACTGGGAAAGTAAAAATGAGAGTAGGAGTATGTTATAGGCCTAATGACTGGAATAAATTCAACGTACAGTTGTATAGAGAAATAGAATGGGCTAGTAAATCAGATTGTGCTCTTACGGGGGATTTTAACTTCCCATATATTGACTGGAACTTTTGATTTGGTCACTTGCACACAAGCAAGAATTTTGTGGATTTATTGGATGATTGTTTTCTAAAGCAGCATGTTTGAGAGGAAACCAGATTCATCTAGTTATCAGTAGTGATTATTCGGGCATTAACAATTTGCAAATAAAGGAACCGCTATGTGGCAGTGATCAGTGTATTGATGTGGAATTTACTTAAAGATATAATTACCATCAGGAGGTAAAGGGGAGGGTTTTTGCTTCCGTAAACGTGACTACAGTGGTCTCAGACAGTTATAAAATTCTACAAAATGGGGCAAACTGATGATGTTGCCAACAGAAAATTTTAAATGGGAAGCATTCAATAAATTAATCTTGGTCTGGGTTTTCAGACGTATTAAGAAATACTGTTCAAGGTTTAGCCTAAATGAGTGTCACAGATGAACTAATGAGACTTATGGCAGAGAAAAATAATGAATGGGATTCATATATATTACCAGCTAATACAGACAGCATTAGTAGAGGCATATATGATGCAAGAAAGAAAGCTCATGCAGCATCAGCCAAAAAAAAAAAAAAAAAAACCCTTCCATTTCACCCCTCCGTTCGTTCAAAATACCTGTCCAGCTGAGCGTTAAATTTATTTAGGCTATCGACTTCCACAACAAGGGATGGAAGTCTGTTCACCAACCAACTACCTGCTGGCTAAAGGCAAACTTTCGCTTATCTATGCTACATCTGTCTTTCCTCAATTTGAATTTATGCCCTCTCAGGTGATTATTCTGATCAAGAGGAAGAATCCCGTCGGAATTGAGCATGCTCAAACCATTCAAGGCTTTGTACACCTCTATCAGATCACCTCGCCGGTGCCTAGTCTCCAGACATTGTAATTTGCAAAACTTAAGCCTTTCTTCGTAAGAGCAACCCTTTGTTCCATTCACTAATCTTGTTGCTCTTCTCTGTACTCGTTTCAGCAGCTCTACATCCTTCTTGAAATGACGCCTCCAGACCTGCATACAGTACTCAAGGTGGGGCCTAACCATTGCCTTATACAAGGGAATAATCACCTCCTTATCCCTGCTAGAAAAATTCCTGTATATCATTGACAAGACACCATGAGCTACTCTTGCAGCTCGTCTGCACTGCTCATAGAACTTCATATCTGCCTGCACAATTACCCCCAGGTCCTTTTCATTCTCTACCACTGTCAGTGTAGTACCACAGAGTTGATACGTTGCTCTGGGGTTGCTGTTTCCTATATATAGTACTTTACATTTGTCAATGTCAAACTTCATTTGCCACCTCTCAGCCCAATCTGCTCAACCTTTCCAGATCCTGTTGCAGCAGAATAGCGTCAGTAGTGTCCTTAACAAATCTGCCAACCATTGTACCGTCTGCAAACTTGGACAGTAAGTGTGATATACCATCATCAATATCATTTATGAATACAGAAAACAATAATGGACCCAACACTGAATCCTGAGGGACTCCACTAATAACATTAGTCCAAGATGAGCAGTGTCTATTGATTAGCACTCTCTGTCTTCTCCCCCTCAATCATCCCTTTAACCATGGTAGCAATTTGCATCCAATGCCACATTGCTCCAATTTGTGCAGCAGTCTTCGACGTGCAACAGTATCAAAAGCCTTTCTAAGATCTAAATATATAATATCAAAGTCGTTCCCTGCATCCAGTTCTTTTGTGACTGCATCATAGTATCCAA
Organism: Mastigoproctus giganteus; assembly: GCF_048544385.1. Lineage (NCBI taxonomy): Eukaryota > Metazoa > Arthropoda > Arachnida > Uropygi > Thelyphonidae > Mastigoproctus > Mastigoproctus giganteus. Next base: position 47,969,545 of record NC_143576.1, on the reverse strand, counting down.
TCAAATTGGTCAGGCAAGACTTTCTGGCATTCCCTCTGGCATTCCCCTTCCTGAATAACTCCTCATGTGTGAATGTAGATGCAAAATACTCTTTTAGTTTGTTAGCCACCTGAGCGGGGTCCTCAACTGTTGAACCATCAATATCCAGTGGACCAATCTGATTCATCCCTTTCCTTCTAGAATTTACATAGGTAAAGAACTCTCTTCGGTTTTTCTTTGCATCCTTTGCCAACGATTTCTCATAATCTGCCTTTGCCTGCCTAATCTCCATTGTGACTTTGTTACAGACCAGCTTATATCTATCGTAGGCATCCATGTAACTCTAATTTTTATGTATCCCATGCATTTTTCTTCTCTGCCACATGTCTCATTAGTTCATATGGCTTCCATTTAGGCCTTGAACAATATTTCTTAATTGGTATGTAAAGCTCAGTAGCTTCCAAGATAAGTTCTTTGAATGCTTCCCATTTTGAATTTGCTATTGGTAACATCATCAGTTGGTCCCACTATATAGAATTTAAATACTGTCTGAGACCATCGTAGTTGCCTTTACGAAAGCAAAAACCCTTCCCTTTACCCATGATGGTAGTTACCTCTTTGAATAAATCCCACATCAGGACACTGTGATCACTGCCACCTAGTGGTTCCTTTACCTGCAGATTCTTAATGCACGAAGAATCACTACTGACAATCAGATCAAGAGTATTACTCCCTCTAGTTGCCTCTCGAACATGCTGATGTAGAAAACAATCATCCAATAAATCCACAAAACCCGTGCTAGTGTGTGAGTGACCAACCCACAAATTCCAGTCAATATTCGGGAAATTAAATTCCCCCAATTATAAAACTCTGCAATTTACTGGCCCACTCTATTTCCCTGTACAGCTTCTTATTATAGTCATCAGAGTCATTAGGCCTATAGCACACTCCTACTCTCAATTTTGATCTCCCAATGCTTATGTCACACCAAACTGACCCATCACTGCACTGTCCAGCGGTGTCGACTGGCTTCACTTCCTTGGATTTTATGTGTTTCTTAACTAATAGCATAACCCCTCCTCCCTACCTATCCTGTCTGTACACATTGTACTCCCCAAATTCCAGTTCTGCATTCCTTATATCTGTGTGACACCACGTCTCTGATATCCCAACAATATCTGCCTTTGATGTTTTGAGCAATACCTCAAATTCATCAAATTTATTTACTAAACTCCTAGCATTGGTGTACACGCAAGTATACATGCAACTGTTCCTATTCTTAGCTACCCTAACACAACCCATGTGTTTACTTGTACCGTAATGACTCCCAGCAGTCTCTGAAATATCCTACATCTTGTTTTCCAGGCTGCTGCTCATTCCAATAGAAGCAGTGCAAAAATCACTTTCACCTCTGCCAGTGGCTACTGTTAATCTATTAGTCCTTGTATCCCCACCAAGCTAGCAGTTTTCCGACCCACCTAACACTGCCCCTTAGCATCAGCAAATAATCTTGCACCCTTTCTATTTAACCGTATTCCCGCCCGTTGGGGTTTGTACCAGCCCCAACTGGGTTCAGCAAGTTAATTCTATAATTTTTACTCTAATTACAGAGCTGAAACTCGCTATAGTTGGAGCCAGAATTGTTTTCTTGAATTTTTCCACTTAAATTTTCAAAATCTTCTATTGAATTTCATGCAAATGACAAAAATGTGACATCAAGTATGCAATTTTTTAAGCCTTTTCAATTAATTTTTTTACCCCCGCCCTAACCAGCCTAGAGCTTATGAAACCCGACACTTCATTCGTTTCTTGGCGTAAAGCGGGCGAATTTCTTTTTACGGAGAGGAGCAGTTCTGATAAACAACTCCGCCTGAATACGAGCGAAGCGTGGGAAGTATATATCACGTCACCCGTACAGCTACATCGAGACGGTAAGGGAGAAGTGTAAATAAACAAAAGACGAACAGGAGCTACTGTTTTTGACATAAGAAGCAATAAAGCCATACAGTACCAATAACAGTTTATGGAAGGTGAACAGATCGTATATCCTATCTTCAACAGTGTATTGCTCCTACGAACAGAAGATCAAGGAAATTCATCTGTTGGAAACGGGAAAAACTGGTGTAAAACTGATAACGCTGCAATGTGCATTTGATAAAAAAAAAAAGTTTGTTTTATTGTAATTGTTTTTAGTAAACAATATCAGAACAGCAGTTTCCTGGGTTTGATCTTCTAACCAAATTTCGAGTAAATATTTCTATTTATAGCTGCGTTATAAACTTCGAAACTGGTGCATCAAAAGAAAGAAAAAAAAATCATCCGCTATGAATTTCTTTCTTTCTTGAAATGTGTATTGTTCACATAACTGCAATATTTGTAACAATACAAAGCTAACAGATTACAACTAACGGCTGCTCAAAAAGTATCGTTAGAAGATATTTGCTTGTTACGCTTTGATGTCATCGCAAAGGGAGAAATTCTGTTTTAGCTCAGAAGCCGAATAAATTCACTATCCACGGTCATGATGCTGTTCTGAACTGCAATAAACAGATAAACTCCGCTGACAAATAGACTTACTCCCCATCACTTTTATTGTTTTACTGTGGTTTTTGGCAGATGAGTCGGTGACTGCTAAATGCAGTGCAGTTTCTTGTATTCTCTCTCTCTCTCTCTGTTTCGGGATCTCTGACAGTGTGGTTATCACGTAATATAAACAGAAAATTTGTTTGTCGGAATGCTGCCCATCAATTATCAACCGACCTTCTAATGTATGTTGTGTTCAAATAATCATCTTTTACCGACCTTCTAATGTATGTTGTGTTCAAATAATCCACTTTGCGAAATTCGAAAGTGCTACATCAATTAGGAGCAAAAACGGTTTCCCCCAACATAATGAATTACATATTACTTTATAGGTATAATAATGATTTTACTGACTGGAAGAAAGTGCCCACAATAAAACAATTGTACAAGGCGAAAACATGCGGTCACTCGAAGGATAAGCAATACAGCGATGTTTGAAATTTATAATGCAGTTCACTAGCTAATATTTCCAGAGGAATTATTCTGGATTTTTTATCAAATGAGCACCAGACCAAAATCGGACTAATTAGTAATTCCGCATCCTAGGATGAACTGACTAATTAGAACTAAAGCATCTGTGATGAAATGTCGTGCACGATATTGTTCGCTACAACAATAACGTAAAGCAACAAAGCAAAACATTGTAACAGAGCAATAATGTGAAATATTGTTAGAAAGTAAAAATGCTAAATACTGTTCCCTAAAACAATAGTACAGCAAAGTGTTTTTCTTTTTTTTTTCGTTTCTACTGTGGCTTTCAGTTGAATTTTCTTGATTTTGTGTCAGTAGACAGAATATGTATTGTAATTTCTTCGATATGTATTGAAGAAATTTACAATATGTAAATTATTATAATATGTATTGAAATACATATTGAAGAAAGGAAATACGATAGTAAAATACACATTGGAAATAAAAAAATATTCCTGTGTTCAAACAATTTTCCCAAATTGTTTGAACACAGGAATATTTTTTTTGTAATTGTATTTTGTAAAATCAAATGTGATTGTATTCAAACAATTTGGGAAAATTGTTTGAATACAATTACATTTGGGAAAATTACAACAAAAAGACTGATTTTACCCGAAGACATCAGATTAGTCCAAAGTAACTGTGTAGTCATTTGCATTCAAGTAATGTTTGAAATGTATAATCCAGCTTCCAATATATTTATGGCTAGTATATCCAATTGACGAAAAAGGGATTGAATGCCGTCCACTGTCCCTTCTAAGCTGAAATTATTCCCCTTTGGGAATATTGCAAATACTGATATCTGTCGAACAGAAGACAGTTTATGTTACCCTACCGTAACGAATTACTTGCAGTAACACGAACAGTAACTTCCTCTTTGATTTTACTGCAAGAAACTCAGAACAGAACATCTGTTCTAACTGCATACACTTATTGTTACTGTCCTGACATTATTTCTAGATGACAACTACTACCATGCAAAAAATATTACTGTACTTTGGTTTGATATTACGGTAAGATTTTGATCTCCCTTACCGTAACAAATTACTGGCGGTAACATGAAGGGTGACTTCCTCTTTGATTCTACTCAACGGACTCTCAGAACAAAACACCCGTTCTAACTGCATAGGCTTATTGTTACTGTCCTGACATTGTTTCTAGATGACAATATTTTCCATGCAATAAAGGATTACTGTACTATAGTTTGATCTTACCGTAAGGTTAGAATGAAACACTTCCCAATATTTCTAGAGGGATTATTGACTACTATTTGCTGAATTTACCGCAAAGAAGTTTTCACAATTATACATATGTAGAAGGTGAAAACACATACTCCACCCAAACAAATTATTTTCACTACAAGAAAGAGCTACAAGAAAAAGCTCAACGGATTTTCCACATTTCTTGCTTCTGCGCAACGCAAGAACTTCAATTTAAGTAGTGACAACCATTGATATTTCACATTTAGATTTCAGACTTATTTTCATATTTAGATTTCAGATTTACCTTAGAAAATGCAAACGAGTTACTTGGAAGGGAATTATGAAGAAAGGGCAGCTGATGAGCAGTCATCATCAGAAGATGATAGCTCCTTCTGTGAGGAATTGGACCATCGGAGTAGCACAGAGACAAGCGATGGCAATGACAGCGACTGGGAGCAGCTGGAGAAGGATATATATATATATATATATCGGGAAGGATAAAAGCACGGTGTGGAGGAAAGTTGCCCCTCGTCTAAATATTCGCGCAGCTCGAGGTAACATTATTCATTTACCAGGTGTGAAGGCTGCAGGTAAGTCCGCCAAATCACCAATTGATTGTTTTTTATTATTTTTCGATAATGAAATGATAACTCGTATAGTGAAACATACTAACGAATATGTTGATAAAATATCTTCTAATTTTTCGTTGGCCAAGGATGCTAGAAGAACAGATAACGAGGAAATGAGAGCTTTGATAGGTATTTTAATAGTGTCAGGAATGTCTGGGCTAGCAGGGATAAACGCAGAACATATGTGGCGTAAAGATGGACTTGGTCCGGAATTGCTGGCATCGGTTATGACCCATAAGAGGTTTTCATTCCTCCTTCGGGTTATGTGATTCGATAGCAAGAGTGATAGACACATTAGAAAAGAATCGGACCGACTTGCAGCGTTTCGTGAAAATTTTTTCATGTTTTTGGAGAGATGCCAGAGATTTTACTTACTTTCGGAGTATGTAACTGTAGATGAACAATTAGTGCCATTCAGGGGTAGATGCTCATTCCTTCAATACATCCCAAGTAAACCGGCAAAATATGGACTGAAAATATTTACATTAGCCGATGCTAAGATGTGTTTCACGTTCAATATGGAAGTTTATGTGGGGAGACAACCTCCTGGGCCATATGCCCTGTCAAATTCGCCCCTCGATGTGGTCATGCGGCTTGTTCGCCCAATTGAAGGAACCAACCGTAATTTGACCACAGACAATTGGTTCTCCAGTGTGCCTCTGGCTTCTAAATTACGAGAAAAAAACATTACTGTTGTTGGCACACTAAGAAAAAATAAACGTGAGCTACCAGCTGAATTGGTCAATGTGAAGGAACACAAGCCGACTAGTAGTTTGTTCACATTCCAAGATCAGACCACAGTTGTGTCCTATGTACCAAAAAAAACCAGAAATGTGATCCTAATACCGACTAAGCACCACGACGATACTATAGATCCTGACAGTGGCGACAAAAGAAAGCCAGAAATTATTACGTTTTATAGTATGACCAAAGGTGGAGTTGATGTCTTGAATGAAATGTGTGAAACATATACTACTTATCGGAAAACCAGAAGGTGGCCAATGGTACTTTTCCACAGGATTTTGAACATTGCTGGAATAAATGCCTTGGCTATTTTCCATAGCAATAATCCAGAAGTGAGACCCCCTCGAAGCGAGTTTCTCGCAGAGATTGGAAAACGTTTAGTGAATCCACAGCTCCGTAAAAGAGCGGCCACGGTAACTCTTCCAAAATATCTTCGTGCGAAAGCAGCGAAATATGCTTGTATTCCACCAGAAGAAATTCCTGGACCTTCCCAACAGTGTCCACCTAAGCCAAGTAGATGTTACAAGTGTCCCAGGAAGAAAGATCGTAAAACAAAGAAATTCTGCGAAGCATGTTTAGAACGAGTTTGTAAGGAGCACTCGAAGACTGTCTGTGAATTATGTTTTGGGAAGATACCTAAAGAAAATGTTCAAAGTAGTGACAGTGATGACTAAAAATACACACTTATCAAGTTGGCTTTTTTTATTTAGCTAAACTACTTTATATTAGCATACATAATTTATATGTATATTTATATACACAAACGTAACAAAAATTATGTATGCTAATATAAAACAGTACAGCTAAATAAAATAGTCTACAAATGTGTGTGTGTCGCTACTACAACTTTTTCAGCAGGTCACTTCTCATGAGACATTCTTTCAGAAGTGGGGTGTTTCTTGCAAGTTAGTTTGAGCAACATAATGCAGAAGGCCTTAGTTTTATTCTATGGTTTGTTAAGGGAAAGTCTTGTCTGACCAAGTTTATTGGATACTATGATATCATTACAAAGGAACTGGATGCAAAAAATTATTTTGATATCATAAAGTTGGAGTTTGAAAACGAGGGTAGCCTGTGTGGACGTAGCTTATTGCCGCTCCTGGAACAGGGAAGTTTTTTCTGATTTATTTTCTGTTTTATTAGCTTAAATTGGCATATTAACTTATTTTCTAGAGTAGCTTTATATTCCTAGTTACGATATTTAGTTTAAAGTTTAACTTAGATAGAGATTTTGTAGGTATTACTTAGTATCGGTAAGGGTATCAAATCCACGTGTTACAAGTTGCAGCTCCGTTGAAGGAGAGGTTTTTTTTTTTTTAACCATATTTAGATTTATTAACCAACTGTTATATCAAATTATTTTCTGTAAGTAGCTAGGCAGGATGCTTAGTTTATTCTGAATTGAGACAGCGAGATTTGGAAGTTAATCGATACTTAAGTGTCTGTAGATTTACCATTCGTAAATTGCCGCCATTGTTACGTGATACAAAATATCTCAAACTAGACAGCATAAGCTTAGTATAGTATAGTACATAATATAATATTGTCAATTAATCAGTAAATCTATTAATCTTGTTGAACTTCATTGTCAATTAAATTGTACTTTTAACTTTATACATATAATGACTTAGATTACACAACATAAATAATTAGCTAAAATAAATAATTAATACTAAACTTGATACGGAAGTTATATAAAGGGATTTCGTAGATAACACTCGATACTGAAACATAAATACAGCGTTATAACTGTGTTGAGATACAAGTTTAGGGTTTTAATTTTGTACTGAAATTGAAATTTTATTGAAATTAAATCGAAATCATGACTCACACCAGAGCAGCAAAGCAAAAGGCTCAAGCTAATGGGAGTGCTGTGGCTCAGGGGAGAACTGAGGGGGGCAGTTGCCTCTGAATCACAGCCTTTTAAAATGCACTATTTGCTTGATGTTTTTGGAGCAGTCAGGTACGGGACATGATACTGCCATGGGGGATGTCTTTATATTTTTTTTTTTTTTTTTTTATGAGAACCCCAAACACGAGAGGTATTATAACCTATAGTACTTAGTACCGTGCTTGGGTTGGAGGTTGAGAAGACGAAAAAAGATTTGTTGACATTGGACTTGAACTTCTGTAGATTGTAATTTTCAGGAAATACATATGAAGGAAGGTTGTTCCAGAAAACGGCAGTTGAATGAATAAATGAGGAAGATGAAAAGTTGGTTCTGTGGGTTTGAAGTTGGACAGTAAATGGATGTTGGCTGGTGGTGGCACGTGTTCGGACTGTTTTGAAAGAGAGAGTGGGAATTATAGAAGCCAATTCGGAAGAACAGTGCCCATGGAATCTGTAGAAGAGGCATGCAGCAGAAACAGTGCGTCTATGAGAAAGCGAGTGGAGAGACTCTGTTAGAGATGAATCATTAATTAACCTAACTGCCCTCTTCTGAATGGAATCAAGAAGCCTGAGAGAGGTTTTGGGGGCACCACCCCAGATGTGGGAACAATATTCCATGGCAGGGCGGATTTGCGATTTATACAGAGTGAGCAGCTGTTTGGGAGAAAAGTAACGCTGAGAGCGAAAGAGAAAACCAAGTTTTTTAGATGCAGAGGAAGCAATATTTGTAATGTGCTTGTGCCAAGAGAGATTAGAAGTCAGGGTAATCCCCAAAAGAGATATATCATTTTGCCTAGAAATCGGAGTGTCACTAAAGATAAGCATAGGAGCAGAAGAATCCTTTTTGCGAGATATAAGACAAGATTGAGTTTTAGAAGGGTTGAAATCAACTAAGTTGTCTTTGCCCCACTGGAGAATTACCTGAAGATCGGCATTTAAGGAATTGGCAGCAGATTTTCGAGAACTTGAAGCTGATTGAGCTGGACAAGGTTTCTCAAAATGGAAAGTTGAATGCAATGTGCTATCATCGGCAAAACTATGGATAGAATTTCCAGTCAATGGAAGAAGGTCATTGATATACAAGAGGAAAAGAGTGGGGGAAAGAACTGAACCTTGGGGGCCACCAGCATTAGTGGAGAAGTTAGAAGACAGAGAGCCATCTACCATCACCCTCAGTGAGCGATCAGAGAGAAAACTGGATAACCAATTACTAAAAACATTTGGCAAACCATAAGATGGAAGCTTGTTTAGAAGACCTTTATGCCAAACACGATCAAAAGCCTTTGAGATGTCAAGAGCAACTACTTGTGTTTCACCGAACCTTTCCATTGAATTAGTCCATAAATGGGTAACATAAGCGAGAATATCACCAGTGGATCGACACTGACGGAATCCATACTGGCGACCGTTGATCAGGCAGAAGGTTTCTAGGTAGTTTAAGAGTTGGCGGTTAATTGATTTCTCCATTACTTTAGAAAGAGTAGAAGTAATTGCAATGGGACGATAATTGGATGGGAGGGATTTGTCACCCTTTTTAGGAACTGGCTGGATATGAGCAAATTTCCAAGCAGAAGGAAAAACACCTTTGGAATAAGAAAGTGAAAAAAGGCGGCAAAGAATAGGAGTAAGTTCAGGAGCACAGGTTTTGAGAACAAGTGGAGAAATACCATCAGGACCTGGAGCTTTCTTAGCATCAAGATTCATCAAAATCCTTCTGATATCCTTTTGACGGAAGACCACAGGAGGCATTGAATGGAGCGTGTTAGGAATGGTGGGAGGTGTTTTACCAAGATCATTAATACATGAGCTCGAAAAAAAATGGGATGCTAGCAGGTCAGTTTTATATTTGGCTGAAGTGACAACAGAACCATCTGGTTTGGACAGAGGTGGGAGCAGAGATGGGCAAAAGTTGCGGCCAATAGCTTTGGCAAGAGACCAGAATGCTCGGCTACCATTAGGGCAAGAAGCAAGTTTTGTACTCTTAGCCTGTTCAAACTCTAGTTTGGACTGATTAATAACTGCTTTACAATTGTTGCGAGCTTTGGTGTAGGCAGAAAATGAAACTGAAGAATTAGAAACAAGCCAATTACGATATGCAACGTTCTTCTCTTGGACAGCCTTAGCATATTTATTGGAAAACCAAGGTTTAGATAAAGGACGAGATTTTAAAGTGGAGTGTGGGATAAAGGATTCCATTCCTGCAAGAATAATTTCACTGACACGATCTGAGCAAACGTTGACATCAGAAGTTGTGAAACAGTAATCAGACCACGGAAAAGAAGAAAAGAAGTCTCGCAGGTCATCCCAATTTGCATTCTTGTAATGCCAAACAATACGAGGTTGTGAATAGGCATGAGATAAAGGTTCCATTGGAGAAGAGACAATCACCAAGTTGTGATCTGAAGTTCCTAAAGGACCTCTCACTTCAACCTTGTACTTAGAAGGGTTGTTTGTAAGAAAAAGATCAAGCGTATTGGCTGTATGATTAGGATTGTCCGGTATTCTTGTAGGTAAAGGAACAATCTGTGCTAGGTCATTAGTAATTGCAAAAGCCTCAGCATCTCGACCTGCTGGGTCGGTGTGACAAGAAAACGGAAGCCAGCAGGAGTTGTGAACGTTAAAATCACCAAGGAAAATTACCTCACTGTTAGGAAAGTTGGACTGGAGAAAGTCAAGTTGCAAAGAGCTCCAAGTGATTAGTGGAGTTGGGAGAACGGTAGAGACAACAGATGAATTTTACACAATGAGGTAGAGAGATTTTAAGCCAGAGAAGATCAAAGAGAGGAGATTCCAAATTGCCAAGTCTCTGACAGGGAATATCAGAACGGACATATGCACATGTACCACCTTTGAGGCAAAAGGAATCATACAGCAAATAATTTGGACATCTGAGATGAGCAGTAGTTGAATCAACTGATAACTGAGATTCAGTCAGAAAAAGTACATGGGGTTTGGAAGACTGCAAGTGGAAATGGACATCGTTGAGATTAGAATTGAGACCACGTATATTTGTGAAATGAATTAGGAAGTCCTTGGGAGGTTTAGATCTTTTCGCAGATAAGCTTGCTCTATTATTTTGACAATTCATGGTGTATTCAATAGTAAGAAAAAGAGGGTGGGACATGCTGTATGAAGTAATGAAATTTTTGGATATGGCGTACATGTGGTAAGAATATAACCAGATCCTTGACATAACGTGGCCTCGACAATGCTCCCCGCATACACACTACTCGGACTCCCTCCAGTCACTATCTGGCAGAGTAGAGGTAGCAAGATTATACACTAGCTGATCCGGAAGCTTCCTAGAGAGTTACCAATTGGTTCAGTCCGGTGTACTAACTAGCGGCCGGCCTGCGAACACCGTTTTAGAGCTGTACCCTCGAAATGTAAGGAATATTGGATCTCGCCACGACATTCATCATAACCTCAAAAATCATCAATAATACTGCATGATGGAAGAGATAGGGAAGGGTTGGCCGGAACTTAGCTCTAGAGACTAAACATGGGTTCCACCACTTCAAGCCTCCAATAAGCAAAGTGGTGGAATTTCACCGGTTGATGAGAGTCATCTACCACCTAGTACTGCCTGGTAACATAGAGAGGCGGCGTTCCTATATGTGGTGTGGGCGCCACAGCTCGACCCCTGCTTACGTTGGTTCACACCTGGGTGGTCACCCACCATGTACTTGTGCATGAAGGTTATACCCAGGATTACTAACAGTCCCACCATCGTGAAGGTGCAAGGAGAGGATTTGGCTGTCATAGACCGTACGGACTTCGCCGAAATTGGGTCCACTTAGACTTGAGTTTCACCCGAATATCAGTTCCATCAGCGTTTTAGACTCCCAGGTAGCAAGAACAGCTTGTCTGGCATATCTGAGAGAATGTCTGTGACAACCTCAAGGACCAATATGTGTGCAGTGTAAGGAGTGTAAGGAAATCAGGCGACAACTCAGCGTTGTTATGGGGCTATATGAGAGCTTGAAGGACAGGGTGGATGCCCTCAAAGGATTAAAAGTGAGGGGCACATCAAGCTCTCAGCTGCCCACACCAATTCGAGAGCTTGCACTTGGGCATCATGAAACACAGCGGCAACCCCCAAGGCAGAATGCGCTGGTATCAAAGGAACTAGTATTTGTTGGTGACTCTATTGTCAGGAAAACGGGAAACATGCTTTGTAAAAAGGATAGGTGGAACAGAACCAGGGTATGTCTGCCAGGGGCAAAGTTTGATGACGTTGTAGAGCGGATATCATCTTTTAAGGGCACAAAAGGTGATATAGTTGTACACGTTGGCACTAATGATATTAAGAGTAGGAGACCGGCGGAATTACTTAACAAGTACAGGTCGCTGTTGAAAAAAAGCCGTGAATTAGGGTTGAATTTGAAAAGTAACTGCAATTCTGCCCAGAAACGATAGGAGGAAGTATATGATGAGAGCCCTGTCGATCAATTCGGCCATGGAAAGATTGTGCAAGGCTCAAGGGGTAGAATTTTTTTCAGCCTGGTCTGTACTTGTTAACAGGATAGACTGCTTCTACAGGGATGGGACACACTTAAATAGAAAGGGTGCAAGAATGTTTGCTGATGCTATCGAGGCAGTGTTAGGTAGGTCGGAAAACTGCTAGATTGGGGGATACAAGGATTAATAGATTAACAGTAGCCACTGACAGAGGTGAAAGTGATTCTTGCACTGCTTCTATTGGAATGAGCAGCAGCTTGGAAAATAAGATACAGGATATTTCAGAGACTGCTGGGAGTCATTGGGGTACAAGTAAACAGATGAGTTGTGTTAGGGTAGCTAAGAAAAAGAACAGGTGCATGTATACTTGCGTGTACACCAATGCTAGGAGTTTGGTAAATAAATTTGATGAATTTGAGGTATTACTCAAAGCATCAAAGGCGGATATCGTTGGGATATCAGAGACGTGGTGTCACACAGATATAAGTAATGCAGAACTGGAATTTGGGGAGTACGTCTACAGAAAGGATAGACAGGATAGGATGGGAGGAGGGGTTATGCTATTAGTTAAGAAACACAAAATCCAAGGAAGTGAAGCCAGTCGCCATCGCTGGACAGTGCAGTGTCGAGTCAGTTTGGTGTGACATAAGCATTGGGAGATCAAAATTGAGAGAAGGAGTGTGCTATAGGCCTAATGACTCTGATGAGTATAATAAGAAACTGTACAGGGAAATAGAGGGAGCGAGTAAATCAGAGCGTCTTATAATGGGGGATTTTAATTTCCCAGATATTGACTGGAATTTGTGGGTTGGTCACTCACACACTAGCAAGGCTTTTGTGGATTTACTGGATGATTGTTTTCTAAATCAGCATGTTCGGGAGGCAACTAGAGGGAGCAATACTCTTCATTTGATTATCAGCAGTGATTCTTCATGCACTATGAATCTGCAGATACAGGAACCACTAGGTGGCAGTGATCACAGTGTGCTGAAGTGGGATTTACTCAAGGAGGTAACTACCATCAGGGGTAAAGGGAAGGGCTGTTGCTTTCATAAAGGCGACTACGATGGTCTGAGACAGTATTTAAATTCTATACAGTGAGACCAACTGATGATGTTATCAACAGCAAACTCAAAATGGGAAGCATTCAAAGAACTTATCTTGGAAGCTACTAGGCTTTACATACCAACTAAGAAATATTGTTCAAGCCTAAATGGATGTCAGATGAACTAATGAGACATATGGCAGAGAAGGAAAATGCATGGGATACATATAAATTAACGGCTATGATAGATATAAGTTGATCTGTAATCAAGTTACAAAGGAGGTTAGGCAGGTGAAGGCAGTTTACGAGAAATCTTTGGCAAGTGATGCAAAGAAAAACAGCACGGAGTTGTTTACTTATGTAAACTCTAGAAGGAAGGGGATGAATCAGATTGGTCCACTTGATATCGATGGTTCAACTGTTCATGATCCTGCTCAGGTAGCTAACAAACTAAATCAATATTTTGTATCTACATTCACACATGAGGAATTATTCAGGAAGGGAAATGCCATAGATGAAGTAAACACTAGCAGTGAACTAGATGATCTTGTAATAATTAAGAGTAAAGTGGAGGAGAAATTGTTGAAGATAAATACAAGAAAGAAACCTGGGGTGGATGGGATCTATCCAGTTATATTAAAGGAGGCAGGAAAGGAAGTAAGCAATCCGTTAGCCATAATTATGACAGCTTCCTTGAACTCAGGGGAGGTAATCACAGACTGGAGATGTGCAAATGTAACTCCAATTCACAAAGGAGGATCAAAGGCTGACACAAGTAATTATAGACCTGTGGGTTTAATTTCTGTTCCAGGAAAATTATTGGAAGCAGTGGTTAAAGAAGCACTGCAGGATCATCTTGAGAAGAATTCAGTTATAGCTCAGACACAGCACGGTTTTGTTAAGGGAAGATCTTGCCTGACCAATTTGATTGGATACTACGATGTAGTCACAAAAGAATTGGATGCAGGGAATAACTTTGATATTATATATTTGGATCTTAGAAAGGCTTTTGATACTGTTGCACTTGGAAGACTGCTGCACAAATTGGAGCAGTGTTGCACTGGTGGCAAATTGTTGCTATGGATAAAGGGATGGTTGAGTGGCAGAAGACAGAGAGTGGTAATTAATGGACACTGCTCATCGTGGAGTGATGTTATTAGTGGACTCCCTCAAGGTTCAGTGTTGGGTCCATTGTTGTTTTCTGTATTTATAAATAATATTGATGATGGTATATCGAGCTTAATGTCCAAGTTTGCAGATGATACAATAGTTGTCAGGGTTGTTAAGGATGCTACTGGCGCTATGCTGCTGCAACAGGATCTGGAAAGGTTGAGCAGATGGGCTGAGAGGTGGCAAATGAAGTTTAACCTTGACAAATGTAAAGTACTACATATGGGAAACAGCAACCCCAGAGCAACGTATCAACTATGTGGTACTACACTGACAGTGGTAGAGAATAAAAAGGACCCGGGGGTAATTGTGCAGGCAGATATGAAGTTCTCTGAGCAGTGCAGACGGGCTGCAAGAGTAGCTCATGGTGTCTTGTCAATTATATACAGGAAATTTTTAAGCAGGGATAAGGAGGTGATTATTCCCCTTGTATAAGGCAATGATCAGGCCACACTTTGAGTACTGTATATAGGTCTGGAGGCCACATTTCAAGAATGATGTAAAGCTGCTGGAACGAGTACAGAGAAAGGCAACAAGATTAGTGAATGGAATAAAGGGTTGCTCTTACGAAGAAAGGCTTAGGTTTTGCAAATTACAGTGTCTGGAGACTAGGCACCAGCAGGGTTTATCTGATAGAGGTGTATAAAGTCTTGAATGGTTTGAGCATGCTCACTGCCGATAGAATTCTTCCTCTTGCTCAGAATAATCACCTGAGAGGGCATAAATTCAAATTGAGGAAAGACAGATGTAGGATAGATGTGTGGAAATTTGCCTTTAGTCAGCGTGTAGTTGCTTGGTGGAACAGACTTCCATCCCTTGTTGTGGAAGTTGATAGCCTAAATAAATTTAAGGCTCAGCTGGACAGGTATTTCAAACAAACGAAGGGGTGAAGTGGAAAGGGTTTTTTTTTTTTTTTTTGGCTGATGCTGCATAAATAAGCTTGCTTTCTTGCATCATATGCCTCTACTAATGCTAATTCTAATGCTAATATCAGGAAAGCTTTTGACACTTTTGCACATTGAACACTACTGTACAAATTTGAGCAGTATGGTATCAAGGGTAAGTTAGTACAATTTTTTTTTTATGAAAACCCCAAACAAGAGAAGTATTAAAACCTCTAGAACTTGGTACCGTGCTTGGGTTGGAGATTGAGAAGATGAAAGAAGATATTTGTCGACATTAGACTTGAACTTCTGTAGACTGTAATTTTCAGAAAATACGTATGAAAGAATGTTATTCAAGAAAACGGAAGTTGAATGAATAAACGAAGAAGATGAAAAGTTGGTTCTGTGAGTTTGAAGTTGGACAGTAAATGAATGTTGGCTAGTGGCTGCATGTGTTTGGACTGTTTTGAAAGAGAGAGTTGAAATTATAGAAGCCAATTCAGAAGAACAATGCCCATGGAAGTATCTGTAGAAAAGGCATGCGGCAGAAACAGTATGTCTATGAGATAGAGCGTGGAGAGACTCTGTTAGATAGGAGTCCTTAATTAACCTAACTGCTCTCTTATGAATGGAATCTAGAAGCCTGAGAGAGGTTTTAGGGACATTGCCGCAGATGTGGGAACAGTATTCCATGGTAGGACAGATTTACGATATGTACAGAATGAAAGTACAGTTTGGAAGAAAAGTAACGCCGAGAGCGAAAGAGAAAACCAAGTTTTTTAGATGCAGAGGAAGCAATATTTGTAATGTGCTTGTGCCAAGAGAGAGAGATTAGATGTCAGGGTAATCCGCAAAAGAGATATATCATTTTGCCTAGAAATCGGAGTGTCAGCAAAGATAAGCGTAGAGCAGAAGAATCCTTTTTCGAGATATAAAACAAGACTGAGTTTTAGAAGGATTGAAATAAACTAAGTTTTCTTTGCCCCACTGGAGAATTACCTGGAGATCGGCATTTAAGGAATTGGTAGCAGATATTCGAGAAGTTGAAGCTGATTGAGCAGGGCAAAATTTTCCAAAATGGAAAGTGGAATGCAATGTGCTATCATCAGCAAAACTATGGATAGGATTTCCAGTCAATGGAAGAAGGTCATTAATATACAAGAAGAAAAGAGTGGGGCAAAGAACTGAACCTTGGGGGACACCAGCATTGGTGGAGAAGTTAGAAGACAGATAGCCATCTACCATCACCCTCAGTGAGCGTTCAGAGAGAAAACTGGATAACCAATTACTAAAAACAGTTGGCAAACCATAAGATGGAAGCTTATTTAGAAGACATTTATGCCAAATACAATCGAAAGCATTTGAGATGTGAAGAGCAACTACTTGTTGTTGTTGTTATTGTTATTTTTGGCGCAAGGGCTGCTTAGACCATATTGCGCCTATAAGTGATATGAAAGTTATCGATGGTGACTGTTATGGAAACAGTCAGAGACGATCATATAATTTTATTCGTTTAAGAATGCAGAATAACTCCAAGGGATTAGAATCGTTGCCTATGATATGAGAGAGTTTTAGTGGTTCTTTTAGATTTGGAAGGAAGCTGAATGAACATTGCCAAGCATGTTTGTACAGAGTGCATTCAACAAGAATGTGCTTCATTGTTAGCTGACAGTTGCATTGAAAACACTGTGGAGGATCATTTCCTGTGAGGAGAAATAGGTGAATAAACTGGCTGTGGCCGATTCGTGCTCTGGTTAAGATTACTTCTTCCTTTCTGTTAGTACGAAAACTAGAGGGCCATAACTGTGGTTCTGGTTTTATTTCCAATAGCTTATTATCTGTTTGAGCTTGCCATACAAGTGTCCATTGTTCCTTACATGTCCTTCGTATCAAAGGTCTGTAATCAACATATGGAACGCAAAAGCCTGAAGATGACGGGTTAGATGGATGTTTTGCGGCATAGTCCGTGCATTCGTTTCCTGGGATCCCAGTGTGACCTGGGATCCAGCAGAAGATGACTACTTGCTGGCATTCCTCAATAAGAATCATCTTACTTCTTATGGTTTTTATTAAAGGATTGGTTGGTGAGGAGGTGTTTTGTAGGGCTACTAGTGTACTCTGCGAGTCAGTATATTATACTTTTTTTAATGGAGCGATGGACAATATTTTCTAGGGCAAGTTTGATGGCGAATAACTCAGCTGTATAACTGCTGCATTCAGTAGGCAGAGATACAGAGATGGTGTTAAAAGGGAAAACTGCTGCAGCACCTACTCCACTATCAGACTTTGATCCATCTGTGTATATTTTCATGAAATGCGGATAATTTTGTGTGTGAGCAGTATGAAGTTTTCGCACGTTAATATTTGCAAGGGAATCTTTTTCCCAGTTCAGGAAGTAATTGTCACAGGATGGATTAATACAGAACCATGGTGGAACTGAAGTGTTTGGATCTTGGAGGACTTTTTCAAGGTGTAAATTCCAGCTTTCAGATAGAGCCTGCAATCTGATGCCAGTAGGTTGGACTGCTCTGGGTTTATTTCTGTAGAACATTTTAAACTGTGGATCACTAAGTATAGGCCAAATTGGATGGTTAGGCATGCTTTGAACTTTAGCGGCATAATTCAGAAGTAACACCTTTCTTCTGAGGCAGAGTGGAACTTCATGGGCTTCAGCGTAGAGACTTTGTACTGGCAATGTTCTATAAGCACCTATAGCAATCCTGAGGGCAGAATGTTGAACAGGAGCAAGCCGTACTAGCACACTCTCCCTAGCAGAGTCATACACCTGTGCTCCATAATCAAGACGAGATCTAATTAGAGTTCTATACAGGTGAAGTAAGGTGTAACGGTCTGCACCCCATGTTGTAGCAGAAAGAATTCTTGAGAATGTTCATTTTTTTTCTGGCAGGTTGTCCAGAGATATTTGATATGTTCTAAAAAATTAAGTTTCCTATCAAAAATTAGACTGAGGAGGCGAATTGTACTCATAACTGAGATAGGATGATTTGTCAGGTGTAGCTATGGGTCAGAATGCATCCCTCGTTTGTTACAAAAGTGAATGGCACTAGATTTTTGATGAGATAGTCTGTAACCATTCTGTGTCACCCATAGTTCAATACTGTTTAGTGAGATTTGTAGTTGCCTTTCAATGAAGTTCATATTCAGCGAACTGCAGGAAACAATCAGATCATCAGCGTAGAGATATGAGTTCACAGTGTTGGGAATACATTTGGTAATATGATTTATTCTCAATGCAAATAAAGTAGCACTGAGAACTGAGCCCTGTGGGACTCCTTCCTCTTGTATATAGATTTGCGAGAAGACTTGTCTATAGCGAACTTGAAAAGATCTATACTGAAGGAAGTTTTATATGTAGCATGATAAGTGACCTCTCAGGTCAAGGGAATGAAGATCTTTTAAGATACCAAAACGCCAGGTGGTGTCAAAGGCCTTCTCTCTGTCAAGGCAGACCATGACAAGATGTTCATTTCGAATACATGCATTCCTGATATTTGTTTCAGCTTTAACCATAAGATCTAGGGATGAGCGATTTTTTCTGAAACCAAACTGGTTATCAGAGATTAGATGTTTTGAATCCAGATACCATGTTAATCGGCGGTGTATAATTTTTTCTAATGTTTTACTCAAGCAACTGGTAAGAGAGATGGGTCTATAATTGTGAGGGATTGAATGATCTTTCCCTGGTTTGGGAATTGCCAGTACATAGGAGTGATGCCAGCGAATGAGGTATGAATGTTCAATGAATATACAGTTGTAAAAGGTCAGCAGCAAGGATAATGATTTATTGTCTAAGTGTTGAAGCATTATGTAATATACTCCATCGGGACCAGCAGCACTGTTCTTTGAGGAATATATAGCTTTTTGAACTTCGATCATAGTACGTATCTGATTATATGGTAGAGAAGCAGCGGTTTTGAAGTTAAGTTTTGATTTTTCGGCTGAAGCTTTGATCTTCTGAAATGACGGATCATATGAGGTTGAGGCAGACAAATGGGAGAATACTGTCCCTAGAGTAGTCACAATTTCTACAGGAGTAGAGAGCTCCTGTCCATTCCAGTTGAATATTGGCGAGGATAATGGAGGAAATTTGCCATTTAGCTGTCTTATTTTTTTCCATATTATTCTTACATCAGTATTTTTATTTATTGAAGTTGCAAATCAGATCCAAGAGTGTTTTTTTAGCTTTCTTTCTAATGTGTCGGGCTTTGGCTCTTAGTTTCGTATAATTTATAAGATTATTGGTAGTAGGGTATTTGCGAAATATATTCCACGCTCGTTTTTTTTTTTTCTTTTTTGGCATTCTTACAGTCATCATTCCACCAATAGTTTATGGGTCTGTAGGTGTCTGATTGTGATTGTGGGATGGCAATAGATGCAACTGCTAGAATTTGTTTGGTGATATGATCAGTGGCTGTGTCGATTGGGAAAGATTCAACGATCTGTTTATCAAATGAAACATGAGAGGTATACTTGGCCCAATCTTCCTTGGAAAATTTCCATTTTATTTGGTTTTTTGCAGTTGAAGAGTGTGATGTTTGGATCTTACAGATTAATGGGTAGTGGTCACTGTTTAGTGGATCATCTAAAGCTGTCCACTCAATATTAGGAAAGAGGATCGGAGAGCATATAGATAGATCTATTGCAGACACTGTTCCTGTTGGGAGATGGATGTAAGTTGGCGAACCGGTATTTAGGATGGTTAAGTTTTGTCTATCAATGAGCATTTCAATGAGTTGCCCTTGTCCATCTGCATTGGGGGAACTCCACAATGGATGGTGTCAATTGAAGTCGCTCAATAAACAGAAAGGGATTGGCAACTGCAGGATAAGATTTTCAAGTTCGTGAATAGTACATGGATGATTGGGTGGTAGATAGATCGAAACAAGAGTCAGAGTGATGCCAATTGCTATTCGGGTAGCAACGGCTTCTATAGAGGTTTGTAAAGAAATGCGTCTGCATGGGACTCGCAAATCTATGAGAATGGCTACTCCAACAAGAGCATTATTTGCAATAGTTTATCTTGTCTGTAAAGAGTATAGATTTTATCAAGGGAGATACCTGAGGAGTCAGATATGTCTCCTGTAAGCAGATGCCCACTGGTTTATGCTGCTTAATTATGTCATATATGTCATCAATGTTGCTCCTAAAGCCTCTACAATTCCATTGGACAACGTTGTTCATTGTTTCAATTTAGATGAAGGAACTGAATCTGACTGCTTTTTGGAAGTCTGTTTGACACGGTCAATTTTAATCCCATCTCTTTTTGAGAAAACAGGTCTTTTGTCTATTTCATCCTCTGGATGGATCTCCAAAATGGTTTCAGTATTATCTTGACTGGAAATTTCATTAGTATCCATAAGGGAGGAGTCAAATGTCTGTTTTCGATTAGAATCTGCGTTATCTGCTTGGACGGATCTTACGGGATCTGCATCGGCAGAAGGTGGTATCGTGACTGGTGTATTGTTAGCTCTAGTAGACATCTGTTGTTTTGAAGGTTGAGGTACAGAACTGAGCAGGGAACGAGCCCATTACGAAATAGAGATATTTGGAGGTATTGATGTATCAGTCTGGACTGATACTGAATGAAACTTTTAGAGGCTCAGCATACGTGCGTCTAGGTGTCATTAGTTGTATTTGCTTTCTTGCTTCTGGGAATGAAACTTTCTTTTCTATTTTATATTTCTGGATTTTTTTCTCATATTTCCATTGTTCACAATTTTTAGAAAAGGCTGGATGGTTACCTTTACAATTGGGGCAGAGCGGAGCCTGGGCTTTACAGTCAGCCTGGGAATGATCTTTTGAATCACAGTTAGACATACGGGGTCTCCTCAACAGACTGTTTGTGAGTGTCCGAATTTCTGACACTTGTAACATCTTATTGGGTTCGGAATATATGGGCGAATGCGACAATGCAAATACCCTGCTTTTACTGATGAAGGTAAATTAGGTGAGCTGTGAATGTCAAAATTATGCTGCGAATTGGAAGAAGTTCGCCATCTTTTTTCATCATAATTCATTTTGCCTGTGTGACTTTCTGATCCTGCAGTTCCTGAACAATTTCTTCTTCTGATACATTCATTAGGTCCCATTCAGAAATAACACCTTTGGATGAATTAATTTGGATGTGACACCTTAACTGGAACTCCACCAAATGAGGTGAGTCTGAGTAGAGACTCAGAGTGTTTGGAGTTCGTGGTCTCAACAAGCAGGTCGCCAGATTTCAGTCGTTTTACCATTTTAGGGGAGCCAGCTACGCTCTCAAGACATTTTTGAATGAGGAATGGTGATAAACTACCCAAGGATTGGTTAGTTAGCGAATGCAGAATCAGAAAACTTGTGTTTTCCATTCGGGGAGCATCCGTCTTCAGTCTCTTTGGATTGGATGAGTCATTATCGGGTATGTGCAAATCCAATGAATTTGGATTTGCAGTACTAATCGGTGGAATATTGTCACAGTCCATGTTTTGCTCCTTTTGGCCCTGGCGGTTTGTTTTACCACCCAGATTTCCGGCCCCGCCACAGAGAGGCAGGAGCAGTGCCACAAGGTGACCAAGCAGCTAAGTTAGTTAGTTAGTACTATTAGAAATAAAAAACAGAAAGATAACTTTCCTTTCTGGGCCTTTTCCTACTTCTTCTAGTGCAAAAGAACTACACTAATTAATTATATAGTATGAATCAGAGTTGTACTACTCAATATGTTCTACGTTGATAATAATATTAGTAAAATAATAGGAGGAGTTTACCTCAATATAGTGAGTAGAACACTTCCGTATGATACCCTCCAGAAATTAAAACGGAAAAAACAAAAAAACGACAACTTACCGGTACGTTAGAGTAAAATATAAATAATTTAAATAATCGATTTAACACAAATCAAATCAATTCAAAACAATTAAAAATCAAATTAACGCAATTAAAAGAATCTAACGAAAATATTCAAAACGATTTTCCTTCCTAATCTGATCCTGCGTGATTTAAATTATTTATATTTTACTCTAATGTACCGGTAAGTTGTCGATTTTTTTGTTTTTTCCGTTTTAATTTCTGGAGGGTATCATACGGAAGTGTTCTATTCACTATATTGAGGTAAACTCCTCTTATTATTTTACTAATATTACACTAATTAATAAATAAAGAAAACGGTTGCTGAAACAAAATATAATCTATCACTTGAAGGCTCTTTAGAGATAACGCTTTGAGATATGCAAAGAAATCGCTTGGCACCCGGGGCCACAACTACTTGTGTTTCACTGAACCTTTCCATTGAATTAGTCCATAAATGGGTAACATAAGCCAGATCATCACCAGTGGATCGACACTGACGGAATCCAAACTGGCGATCGTTGATCAGACGGAAGGTTTCTAGGCAGTTTAAGAGTAGGCAGTTAATTGATTTTTTAAATTACTTTAGAAAGAGTAGAAGTAATTGCAATGGGACGATAATTGGATTGGAGGGACTTTTCACACTCTTTAGGAACTGGCTGGATATGATCAAATTTCCAAGCAGAATGAAATATACCTTTGGAATAACAAAGTGAAAAAAGCCGGCAAAGAACAGGAATAGGTTCAGGAGCGCAGGTTTTGAGAACAAATGGAGAAATAACATCAGGATCTGGAGCTTTCTTACCATTTACATTTGTCAAGTCCTTCTGACATCCTTTTGACGGAAGACCACAGGAGGCACTGAATGGAGCATGTTGGGAATGGTGGGAGGTGTTTTACAAAGATCATTAATACCTGATTTGGAAGACAAGGGCAACAAGATTGGTGATGGGAACGAATGGTGTCCTTTTACTAAGAAAGCCATAAGTTCTTCAAATTGCAGCACCTGGAGACTAGGCACCTGCGAGATGATTTGAGGTGTATAAGGCCTTGAATGGGCTGAGCATGCTGAATTCTGATGGGATTCTTCTGCTTGCTCAGATTACGAACCTGAGGGGGCATAAATTGAAATTGAGGAAAGAGTGTTGTACAATAGATGTGCAGAAATTTGCATTTAGCCAACAGGCGGTTAATTGCTGGAACAAACTTCTATCTGTTGTTGTTGATAGCTTAAATAAATTCATGGAAGAATTGGCCAAACATTTACAGGAAATGGATGTAATGATTTTTTTTTTTTTTTTTTTTTTCTCGCTAATGCTACATAAGCTCATATGCTTGCATCATATGCCTCTATTGCTACTACTACCACTCTGTCTTCTTCCACTCAACTATTCTTGTATTCATTGTAGCAACTTTCCCTTAATGACAGCTCCAATTTGCACAGTACTCTTCCATGTGTAACAGCATCAAAAGATTTCCTGAAATCCAATTACATGTTATCAAAATTATTTTGTGCATCCAGTTCATTTGTGATGACATCATAATATGCAATCAAATTGGTCAAACAAGACTTTCCCTTAACAAGCCCAGTCCATGTTTGAATTACTACTGCAGTCTTTTCTAGATGATCTTGCAGTACTCTAACTAGTGAACCCATTATTTTCTCCAGAATAGAAGTTAAACTAATAGTTCTGTAATTACTCATGTCACCCTTTGACACCCATCTATGAATTGGGAATACGTTTGCACATCTCCGGTCTGTGGGGGACCTCCACTGAGTTCAACCATGCCTTCATAATTATGGCTAAGGAGCTGCATGCTTTCTCTGCTACATCCTTTGATAAAACTGAATAGATCCCATTCACCCCAGGTGACTTTCTTATGTTTAACTTTGAAAATTTCTCCTCCACTTCGCTCTCAGTTGTTACAAAATCATTATATCCCTGTTAAGAGTTTAGTAGTAGTAATGAAGGCAAGTGTATAAGCTTTTCTAGCAGCAGCCAAAAAAAAAAAAAATTTCCCACATCCATTCCGTCTAGAAATTTGTCCAGTTCCTCCCTGAATTTTTTTTAGCTATTAACGCCCACGGCAGATGGAAGTTTATTCCAATACGTCAAATATCCATACATCTACAACTGTCTTTCCTCAATTTCAATTTATATGGTGAGTATGAGCTTGGAACACCCAGCGTACTGAGCTGGATATCATCATTCTTCTCTTTCTTAGTGATTTCCTTCTTTCCCTCTCTCTCACTCTCTAGGGAAATTCAGAAAAATTTTTTTTTTTTCTTTTCCTGGTGCAGCAAAAGCCTCGGCTTCCTTGCACCATATGGCTAATAATGATAACGTCCCCCGAGGTTCGCAATCTTGGCAAAAAGAAGAATCCCATCACAATTCAGCATGCTTAACCCATTTAAGGTCTTATACACCAAAATCAGATCACCTCACAGGTTCCTAGTCTGCAGCCGCTGCAATTAGCAGAACTTAGGCCTTTCTTGGCAAGAGGAACCCTTCGTTCCTCTCATCAATTTTGTTGCCCTTCTCTGTACATGCTCAAGAAACTCCACATCCTTCCTAAAATGAGGCCTACAGACCTGTACGCAGTATTCAAGATGTGGCCCAACCATTGCCTTATACAAACGGATAATCACCTCCTTTTTCTCTACTAGCAAAATGCATGTATATCACTGACAAACCCCATGACCTGCCCTGGCAGCCTGTCTGCATTGCTCAGAAAATTTTATATCTTACTGCACAATTACTGCCAGATTGTTTTCATTTTCTCCCACCCTAAGTGTGGTACCACATATGCAGTACTTTGCATTTTTCAATGTTAAACTTCAGTTGACAATTCTCAACACATCTGCCCATGTTTTCTAGATCCAGTTGCAGTTGTACACTGCCATTACCGTCATTAGCAACCCTGCCAAACTTTGTATCATCTGCAAACTTCTACATTAACCCTGATATTCCTTCATCAATATCATTGATAAATATACAAAACAACAGTGGGCCGAATGCCAAACCCTAATAATATTAGTCCACACAGAACAATGTCCATTTATTACCACACTCTATCTTCTTCCACTCAACCACCCTTTTATCCATTGTCGAAACTTACTCTTAATACCATACTGCTGCAATTTGTACAGTAGTGTCCAATGCATTCCTGAAATCCAAGTATATGATATTAAAATTATTTTTTGCATCCAGTTCCTTTATAACCACATCATAGTATCCAATCAAATTTTTTAGACAAAACTTTCCCTTAACAAACCCATGCTGTGTCTGAATTATTACTCCAGTCTTGTCTAGGTGATCCTGCAATGCATCTTTAACCAGTGATTTCATTATTTTCCCCAGAACAGAAGTTAAACTAACTGGTCTGCAATTACTCGTTTCACCCCCCTTTCTGAATTGGGGATACATTTGCACACCTCCAGTCTGTGGGGGACTTCCCACGTCCAAGGATGCTCTCATAATCGTGGCTAAGGGTTTGCTTACTTCCTTTGCCACCTTCTTTAATATAACTGGATAGATTCCATCCACTCCAGGTGCCTTTATGTTTAACTTCACTCCACTTTGATTCCACATTTCTCCTCCACTTTGCTCTCAGTTATTACAAAATCATTAAGCCAGCATGTCAGCTCTCTGAGCAAGATCATCAACAGTCGGACCATCGATATCGAGTGAACTAATCGAATTCATCCACTTCCTTTTAGAGATTATATAAGTAAAGAAAACCTTGCTGTTTTTCTTAGCATCCTTTGCCAAAGATTTCTCGTAATCTACCTTTCCTTGCCTAATCTCCCTTCTGAAATGATTTCAGACTAGCTTATATCTGCCATAGGCTTCTGTGTTGCCTGGTAATTTATATGAATCCCATGCATTTTTTTTCTCTGCTACAAGTCTCATTAGTTCATCTGTGACACCCATTTAGGCTAAACCTTGAACAGTATTTCTTAATCGGTACGAAAAGCCTAGTAGCTTCCAAGATTAATTTATTGAATGCTTCCCATTTACAATTTTCTGTTGGCAACATCATCAGTTGGTCTCATTTTGTAGAATTTTAAAAAGTGTCTGAGGCCACTGCAGTCACATTTATGAAAACAAAATGCCTTCCCTTTATCCCTGATGGTAATTATATCTTTAAGTAAATCCCACATCAGTACACTATGATCACTGTCACCTAGTGGTTCCTTTATCAGCAAATTCTTAATGCATAAATAAACACTGTTGATAACCAGATCATGAGTTCCACTGTATACTGTATGAGAATATGCAGAGCCAGCATGACACCTGATGCTGCATTTAGCATTAGCAGAGACATATGACGCAAGCTCGTATAGCATCAGCCAAAAAAAAAAAAAAAAAACCTTCCTGGTTTCACCCAAATTAATTCACTCCAAAAGTATGTCTTGTTCAGCCTTGAATTTATTTAAGATGTCGACTCCCACAATGACAGATGGAAATTTGATCCAACAATCAACCACCCGCTGGCTAAAGGCAAATTTTCACACATCTGTTCTACAACAGTCTTTCCTCAATTTGAATTTATGCCCCCTCAGATGCGGAATCTGTGTAAGAGGAAGAATCCTATCAGCATTGAACTTGCTCAAACCATTCAAGGCCTTATACACCTCAAATCAGATCACTTCGCAGAGGTCTCATCTCCAGACTCTACAATTTGCAGAACTTAAGCCTATCATGGTAACAGCACCCCCTTTATTCCATTCACTAATCTCATTGTCCTTCTCTGCACTCTTTCCAGCAGTGCTATGTCTATCCTAAATGAGGCCTCCAGACCTGTACTCAAGGTGTGCTGTGACCATTGCCTTATAATGGGGGATAATTACCTCCTTATCCATGCTAGCAAAATTCGTATATATCATTGACAAGGCTCCATGAGCAGGGTTGCCAGATCTCTATGACTAGATTAAAGGACACAAAAAAATAATTAATGCTACCACTCTCCAACTCTCACTCCACCCCTCGCACCCCAAAAAAAGGAAAATTGAATGATTTTTTTAGTTAATTAAACATTTTGTTTATATTTTTTAGATTTTGGTTTAAAAATTAGTTTTCATATTGCCTATAAATATTTGCAAATTTCAGTTTAATTTAGAATTTAAAATATTAATTTTTTTTTTTTTTTTTTTTGGGTAGTTGTTGGCACATTGGCTTCTGTGGCCATAATGCACCTCCCAAGGTTTTTGCAGTACTTTAATCCAAGCCCGAGGTGGGATTCGAACCCGCGACTTTTGGGTTGCCAGGCAGGCACTTTACCCACCCGGCTAGCCCGGTCGGCAAAATATTCAATGGTAAACCATGGCTTTCAATGGGGTATACAAGGATATTGATATACAAGGATAATGAAGAATATGGATGACATTAAAAAGCATGAATTGATCCAAATATTTGAATGCAAGTTTAGTGCATTAATTGACATCAAGCTAAAGCAATTTTAGGTAGGTGAAAAAAGCAAAAAGAAAAAAAAAAGGTACTGGTTTAATAGCTAGAAATCATTGAACATATTTTGTACTACTGCGAGCAGCCTTAACAACTCTGGTATCATTTTTAATTTTTTAAGAAAAATCTAAACAATTATCTTTAAAACTGAACATCTATTTCCCCCATCCCTCCACTTCAAGTCCATTACTCTAAAAATTCTTTCTAAATTTGCTGAAGTCCCCGGCACTGAAAAAATATACGAAATGACCTTGAAAATATTTGAAAGCTTAAAATCAACACTTTTCAAAATTAAATGCCATTGACTCGAAGTATTCGAACAAGTTTTAAATTTTTCAGAGGTTGACACATTTTAATAATTTGTTTTCAAATACTGAAACTTTATCAAATAAATCATTCATATCCAACTTTAGTTTATCTATTAATTTAAAATATTCTGCTACTTCAACAAATGAGTCAGTTAGGACGACCATTTTTAAAGCTTAATTTGCCGAGTTTCAAAAAAGGGGTATTTTGATTAAAATTAAATTTCTTCCCTAAATATTTCAAAGCAGCATTATAAAATGCTTTGAAATTATTTATTACTGTGCTTTCAACTACAGAGTATAATTTTTGAAAATGTTGATGAACTTGATACCCAAAAAATTCTTGATCAAGATTTTTTAGATCATTCATTATATAAAAAATATCATTGGCACATGTTTGATTCTTTTCAAGCTCTTTTACTGCTTTGAAAATTATTTCGATTGCATAAATTAAGAAAATATAATTCTATAATTATAGGGACCTCTGTTGAATTTTCATTAATTTAAAGAATTATAAAAAGCTGTTTGGAACAATCTTTTGGTATGAAATAAAGGCTTAAAGCCTTCCATGAAAGCAAAATTCGTTCTATAAATGGTTGTAAAGAAAGTCATCTAGTTGGTATGTGCTTTAAAATTTCCTTAAACTCTGTTTCGACAAACTCATGAAATTCTTTAAGGTTATCCCATCTTTTAGGTGAAACAGAAAAATGACCATATATTCTCATTCTCTCTCTCTCTCTCTCTCTCTCTCTCTCTCTCTCTCTCTCTCTCTCTCTCTCTCTCTCTCTCTCTCTCTCTCTCTCAGGGTAACTCAGAAAGCTTTTTTGCCTAGTGCAGCAAAAGCCTCAGGCTTCCTCACACCATATGGCTAATAATGATAATATCTAAATTGCCGAAAGCATATTTAAATAAATTATGAATAATGTGAGCATGGCAGTTTACTTTAATTACGTCTTCATTAAATTTCTTAATATTTTGGAATAAGGATTTATTATTCCCAAAATTACCATTTACAATTACAATCTGCACTGAAACTAGATACCTTTTGCCAATCCAATCCTAAATTACTCACTGAAATTTAATGTTTTAGGCACTCAAACATTCGATCTGCAATTTTCATCAGCATTTTCAAAAAAATCAACTAAATAGTTTGTTGGACCATATTCTTTGTTGAAGTGCAATAAAAAATAATGTGCAAAACTGACAAAGGAAATATTTTCATATCCTTTCTATTAGAAGCATTAATCTGTAAACAAAAAAATAATGGTGGATCATGATGTTTAAAATCATCCAAAACAATTTGCAATGCTTTTTTTACCTGTAACATTACAAACAATGACAGTAGATTTAGAGCGTCCACATATTTTTGGTGCAATTTTTGAATCATTGTAAATCAATTTCATGCCACAATCTAATGAGTTATAAGAATGGTGATGTTTAATTGAATGATAAATATGAGTTATTTCAGCTGCAGTAACTAAATCCTCTTCTTTCATATTCTTTTTCACAAGAAACCTATCAAGAAAATTTGAAGAATTTGCTGATTTTTGACCTTGTGAGTCTTTATGGTGAGTAACTGCAAAGATGCCCATATAACCAACTTTAAATACATTTTTGCATAGGAGACGTTGCCTCATGACAATTATTTGTTGAAGCTAGCCATTTGTATTCTTGCTCCCAATTTTTGTTATAAGAACAAAGTCTCTTCTTTTTTGAGGGAAATTCCTTTTTTGATGGCTAATAAAATAAAATATGTTTGTACATAACATGAAATATGTAGGTGCCTATAATCGTATAAATGACACCAACAAATATTTCTTTTTAAAGTTATAGGGAAAATGGTTTAAACAAAGCCATTGAACTCCATATTATAAAAAGTGATTTTTCCGATACCTATGATTTTATTAAAATCTGCCAGTCGCACGACTTTCGTGAAAATTAGATCATGACAACAAAGGTGCAAATTTTTATGCTTTGTCAAAAAAATATAATTTCATTGAGAAGTATGAAATTAAGTGCATGGTGTTCGTGAAACTACATAAATGAGCTGGAGAGTTTAGAATAGTTAAGATTTTCTCTTTATGATTCATTTCTGAGTGGTGGATTTTGCATTTGAGGGGGTTTTCAACATATCCCCTCCCTGTTAAAGCTTTGAAATGGAATTGTAATTTTTTGTCGGTTTGGTGGGACCTGGGGTCCCCCAAACCGACAAATTATCTGGGATCCAAAGCATATGCCTCCCACACCTGTGTTTGGTTGTTTTTTTTTTTTTTTTTTTGGTTTTAGGAGCATTAGCAACTAAGGCCATATTGCTCCGGGGATATGCGGTAGTCATTCCCTGACCTTTCTGCATCCTCCATATTTGGTCATGGGTTCGAACCCCGGTCTAATCAAGAAGTGCGTGATACACACTGCTGCTCCTGCCCACGGAGGTGCCCTATGCTTGTGCAGAAATCTGCCACTGCCATTACGAGGAACAGGCATTGTAAAATGAAGGACAAATTGCATCCTTTCACATTTCAATAAAGGACAAATTGCATCCTTTCTCATTTCAATAAAGGACAAGGGCAGTTTGACTAAAATAAATGACGAATGGCAATCCTACCCATGAGCTACTCTTGCAGCCTCCTTGTACTACTCAGAAAACTACATATCTGACTGCATAATCATCCCCAGGTCTCTTTCATTTTCCACTACCCGAGTGTAACACCACCTAGTTGGTACATTTCTCTGGGGTTACTGCTACCCATATGCAGTACTTTGCATCTGCCCAACTCTTCCAGATCCTGTTGCAGCAGCATACTGTCATTACTGTTATTAACAACCCTGCTAATCTTTGTATCATCTGCAAACTTTGACATTAAGCTTGATATAACTTCATCAATATCATTGATAAATATACAAAGCAACAATGGGCCCAACACCGAACACTGGATGACACCACTAATAACATTAGTCCATGAAGGGCAGTGTCCATTGATTACCACTCTCTGTCTTCTCTGACTCAATCATCCTTTTATCCATTGCAGCAACTTGACTGCAATGCCATATTGTTCCAATTTGTGTAGTAGTCTTCCATGTGGAATGGTATCAAAAGCTTTCCTGAAATCCAAGTATATGATATCAAAATTATTTTTTGCATCCAGTTCCTTTGTGACATCATAGTATCCAATCAAATCGGTCAGACAAGACTTCCCCTTACCTATGAATTATTACTGCAGTCTTGTATAGATGATCCTTCAATGCTTCTTTAACCAGTGACTCCATTGTTTTTCCTGGAATAGAAGTTAAATGAACAGATCCGTAATCCAGTCCATGGGAATCCTCATGAGTCCAAGGATGCTCTCATAATTTTGGATAAGGGTTTGCTATTTCCTTTGTCGCCTCCTTTAATATAACTGGATAGAACCCATCTGCATCATGTGACTTCCTTATGTTTAACTTCAACAATTTCTTCTCCACTTTGCTCTCAGTTATTAGAAAATCATTTAACTCCCTGTTAGAGTTTGATAAACATCTGGCCTTCTCCTCCTTGAATAACTTCTCATGTATGAATGTAGATGCAAAATACTCATTTAGTTTAGTACCTATCTGAAAATGATCATCTACAGTCAAACTAATCTGATTCAACCCCTTCCTTTTAGAGTTTATATAAGTAAAGAAATCTTTGATGCTTTTCTTTGCATTCTTTGCCGAAGATGTCTCATAATCTGCCTTTGCTTGCCTAACCTCTTTTGTGACTTGATTACAGACTAGCTTATATCTATCATAGGCTTCTGTTGCACCTGACAATTTATGTACATTCCTTGCATTTTTCTTCTCTGCCATGAGTCTCAACAGTTCATCTGACATCCATTTGGGCCTTACCTTGAACAATGTATAGGCCCAAAGATCTTCCAAGATTATTTCCTTGAATGCTTCCCATTTAGAATTTGCTGTTGGTAATATCATTATTTGGTCCCACTGTATAGAATTTAAAAATGTGTGAGACCACTGTAGTACCTCTAAAAAAGCAAAAACCCTTCCCTTTACCCATGATGGTAATTAGACCTTTAAGTAAATCCTCCATCAGTACACTGTTATCACTGCCACCTAGTGGCTCCTTTATCTGTAAATTTCTAATGCATCAATAATTACTGCTGTTAATCAGATCAAGAGTTATTCCCTCTGGTTGCCTCTCTAACATGCTGCTTTAGAAAACAATCATCCAATAAATCCACAAAAGCCATGATAGTGTGCGAGTGACCAACTCATAAGTTCCAGTCAATATCTCGAAAGTTAAAATCTCCCATTATAAGATGCTCTGATTTAATGGCCAACTCTATTTATCTGTATAATTGTTCATTATATATTCATTGAGTCATTAGGCTCATAAACACACTCCTACTTTCATTTTCCCTTTCCAAGTGTCACACCACACTGACTCAACATTGTTTTGACCTCAATGTCAACTGGATGCACCTTCCTTAGATTTTATGTGTTTCTTAACTAACAGCCTAACCCCTCTTCCCTTCCTGTCCTTTCAGTACACATTGTACTCGCCAAATTCCAGTTTTACATTCCTTAAATCTCTGTGACACCATGTCTCTGATAATTCAATAATACACGCCATTGACGTCTTGACCAGCACTTCAAATTCATCAAATTGATTTACTATACTTCTAGCTTTGGCATACAGGCAAGTATACACCTGTAAGAACATGCACCTGTTCTTACTTTTAATTTCTCTAACACAACCTATGTATTTACTTCTTGACTCCCAGCGGTTCCTGAAATCCCCACAGCAACTTGCTTTCTGGGCTGCTGCTGCTCATTCCAATAGTGTGACATATACGAAAGAAGAGTGAAGTAAATTGCATTATGCAATGGCTTCTGTGTGAAATGACTCAATATAGTGCAAAAAGAAAAAAATAATAATAAAATAAAATCCCCAGAGCTTCCATGCTCCAAGAAATTTGTATTCATTTGTATCCATAAAAGATATGTAGAAGGTAATTCGTTTCTACTGGCCTCATCCACTTCAGAGCACCCAGTTTGCTTCTAACCACATGATAAGATGCTTCACTGCAACATTCCCTCTTTGCCAATGAAATCCAGATGTCATTGGCAAATTTGCTACCTGTCCTTTGGCCAAGGTCTAATGCAGAGGTCCCAAAACCATTTCGGTTCACGGCACCCCTAGGCCAAAAGAAATACCTAACAGTTTTGTTTATTAAGTAGTTTGGTCCAAACAAGTTAATAAGTAATGTTGAAACTGCGAACTACCTTGAGATAGTAGTTTGCGCGGTGTCCCACAGATGTCGAGCGTCTCTGTGTTTCCCTCGAAAATTTAAAATATCCCACCACGCCCCTGTGAGTTTGCTGCGCTGCCCTTGGGCACTGCAGCACAAAATTATAAATTTTTCCCAAAAGTTTATACTTTTCGGCAAAAATCTGAGCACTGTAGTTTATACATTTTGCACCCCTTTGTTCCCTTCACCAGTCTTGTTGCCCTTCCCTGTACTCTTTCTAGCAAATCTACATCCTTCCTAAAATGAGGCTTCCAGACCTGCACGCAGTACACAAGGCATGGCCTGACCATTGCTTTATACAAGGGAATATTCACCTCCTTATCCCTGCTCCCAAAAGACCTATTCTAGCAGCTTGTCTGCACTGCTTAGAAAACTTCATATCTGACCGCACAACTACCCCTGGGTCTCTTTAATTCTCCACTATCCTGAGTTTAACACCACCCAGTTGATATGTTACTCTGGGGTGACTGCTACCCATATCCAGTACTTTACATCTGTCAATGTTAAACTTAGGTTGCCACCTCTCAACCTTACTTCTGAGAATGATCATCCATAGTTAAACCATCGATATCAAGTGGACCAATCTTTTTAAGGGCACAAAAGGTGATATAGTTGTACACGTTGGCACTAATGATATCAAGAGTAGGAGACCGGCAGAATTGCATAACAAGTACAGGTCACTGTTGAAAAAAAGCCGTGAAATAGGGTTGAATTTGAAAGTGTCTGCAATTCTGCCCACACACGATAGGAGGGAGTATATGATGAGAGCCTTGTCGATCAATTCGCCCCTGGAAAGATTGTGCAAGGCTAAAGGGTTAGAATTATTTTCAGCCTGGACTGTACTTGTTAACAGGAGAGATTGCTTCTACAGGGATGGGATACACTTAAATAGAAAGGATGCAAGAATATTTGCTGATGCTATCGAGGCAGTGTTAGGTGGGTCGGAATACTGCTAGCTTGGGGGGGAGACAAAGACGAATATATCAACAGTAGCCACTGGCAGAGGAGAAAGAGATTCTTGCACTGCTTCTATTGGAATGAGCAGAAGCCTGAAAAACAAGATGCAGGATATTTCAGAGAGTGCTGGGAGCCATTGCAGTACAAGTAAACACATGGGTTGTGTTAAGGTAGCTAAGAATAGAAATAGGTGCATGTATAGTTGCGTGTACACCAATGCTAGGAGTTTAGTAAATAAATTTGATGAATTTGAGGTATTGCTCAAAACATCAAAGGCAGATATTGTTGGGATATCAGAGACTTGGTGTCACACAGATATAAGGAATGCAGAACTGGAAATTGGGGAGTACAACGTCTACAGAAAGGATAGACTGGATAGGAAGGGAGGAGGGGTTATGCTATTAGTTAAGAAATACACAAAATCTAAGGAAGTGAAGCCAGTCGACATCGCTGGACAGTGCAGTGTCGAGTCAGTTTGGTGTGACATAAGCATTGGCAGATCAAAATTGAGAGTAGGAGTGTGATATAGGCCTAATGACTCTGATGAGTATAATAAGAAACTGTACAGGGAAATGGAGTTGGCCAGTAAATCAGAGTCTTATAATGGGAGATTTTAATTTCCCAGATATTGACTGGAATTTGGGGGCTGGTCACACACACTAGCAAGGCTTTTGTGGATTTATTCGATGATTGTTTTCTACATCAGCATGTTCGGGAGGCAACTAGAGGGAGGAATACTCTTGATTTGATTATCAGCAGTGATTCTTCATGCATTAAGAATCTGCAGATAAATGAACCACTAGGTGGCAGTGATCACAGTGTGCTGAAGTGGGATTTACTCAAAGAGGTAACTACCATTAGGGGTAAAGGGAAGGGTTATTGCTTTCGTAAAGGCGACTACGATGGACTGAGACAGTATTTAAATTCTATACAGTGGGACCAACTGATGATGCTACCAACAGCAAATGCAAAATGGGAAGCATTCAAAGAACTTATCTTGGAAGCTACTAGGCTTTACATACCAACCAAGAAATATTGTTCAAGGTTTAGGCCTAAATGGATGTCAGATGAACTGATGAGGCATATGGCAGAGAAGAAACATGCATGGGATACATACAAATTAACACATGACACAGAAGGCTATAATAGATAAAAGTTGATCTGTAACCAAGTTACAAAGGAGGTTAGGCAGGCGAAGGCAGATTACGAGAAATCTTTGGCAAGGGATGCAAAGAAAAACAGCAAAGAGTTCTTTACTTATGTAAACTCTAGAAGGAAGGAGATGAATAGGATTGGACCACTTGATATCGATGGGTCAACTGTTGATGATCCTGCTCAGGTAGCTAACAAACTAAATGAATATTTTGCATCGACATTCACACATGAGGAGTTATTTAGCGAGGGGAAAGCCAGAGGTGTATTCAACTCTAGCAGTAAGCTAGAGAATCTTGCAATAACTGAGAGTAAAGTGGAGGAGAAATTGTTGAAGATAAACACAAGAAAGGCACCCGGGGTGGATGGGATCTATCCAGTTATATTAAAGGAGGCAGCAGAGGAAGTAAGCAAACCCTTAGCCATAATTATGAGAGCTTCCTTGGACTCAGGGGAGGTACCCACAGACTGGAGATGTGCAAATGTGACCCCAATTCACAAAGGAGGATCAAAGGCTGACACAAGTAATTATAGACCTGTGAGCTTAACTTCTGTTCCAGGAAAATTAATGGAGGCACTGGTTAAAGAAGCACTGCAGGATCATTTAGACAAGACTTCAGTTATAGCTCGGACACAGCATGGTTTTGTTAAGGGGAAGTCTTGCCTGACCAATTTGATTAGATACTATGATGCAGTCACAAAGGAACTGGATGCAGGGAATAACTTTGATATTATACACTTGGATCTTAGAAAGGCTTTTGATACTGTTGCACATGGAAGACTGCTGCACAAATTGGAGCAGTGTGACATTGGAGGCAAATTGCTGCTGTGGATAAAGGGGTGGCTGAGGGGGAGAAGACAGAGAGTGGTAATCAATGGACACTGCTCGTCGTGGACTAATGTTATTAGTGGAGTCCCTCAGGGCTCAGTGTTGGGTCCATTATTGTTTTCTGTATTCATAAATGATATTGATGATTGTATATTAAAGCTTAATGTCAAAGTTTGCAGACGATACAAAGGTAGGCAGGGTTGTCAAGGACACTACTGACACTATGCTGCTGCAACAGGATCTGGAAAGGTTGAGCAGATGGGCTGAGAGGTGGCAAATGAAGTTTAACATTGGCAAATGTAAAGTACTACACATGGGAAACAGCAACCCCAGAGCAACGTATCAACTCTGTGGTACTACACTGACTGTGGTAGAGAATGAAAGGGACCTGGGGGTGGTTGTGCAGGCAGATATGAAGTTCTCTGAGCAGTGCAGACGGGCTGCAAGAGTAGCTCATGGTGTATTGTCAATGATATATAGGAATTTTTCTAGCAGGGATAAGGTGATTATTCCCCTTGTATAAGGCAATGATCAGGCCACACTTTGAGTACTGTATATAGGTCTGGAGGCCACATTTCAAGAAGGATGTAAAGCTGCTGGAACGAGTACAGAGAAAGGCAACAAGATTAGTGAATGGAATAAAGGGTTGCTCTTACGAAGAAAGGCTTCGGTTTTGCAAATTACAGTGTCTGGAGACTAGGCACCAGCGAGGTGATCTGATAGAAGTGTATAAAGCCTTGAATGGTTTGAGCATGCTCAGTGCTGATGGGATTCTTCCTCTCGCTCAGAATAATCACCTGAGAGGGCATAAATTCAAATTGAGGAAAGACAGATGTAGGATAGACGTGCGGAAATTTGCCTTTAGCCAGCGGGTGGTTGGTTGGTGGAACAGACTTCCATCCCTTGTCGTGGAAGTTGATAGCCTAAATAAGTTTAAGGCTCAGCTGGACAGGTATTTTGAACGAACAGAGGGGTGAAGTGGAAGTGGTTTCTTTTTTTTTTTCTTTTTTTCATTTAATTTTTTAATTTTTTTATTTTATTTTATTTTATTTTTTTGCTGATGCTGCATAAGCTTGCTTTCTTGCATCAAATGCCTCTACTAATGCTAATGCTAATCTCATTTGACCCTTCCTTCTAGAGTTTAAATAAGTAAAAAAAAGTCTTTGCTGTTTTCTTTAGCATCCTTTGCCTGTCTCTTTTGTGATTTCATTACAGACTAGCTTATATCTACCATAGACTGCTGTGTCACCTGAAAATTTATGTGTATCACATGCAGTTTTCTTCTCTGTCATGAGTCTCGTTAGTTCATCTGACATCCATTTGGGCCTAAACCTAGAACGGTATTTCTTAGTTGGAACAAGAGCCCTAGTAGCTTCCAAAATTACTTCCTGGAATACTTCCCATTTTGAATTTGCCGTTGGTAACAACTTAAAAACTGTCTCAAGACCACTGTAGTCACCTTTGCGAAAGCAAAATCCCTTCCCTTTACCCCTGATGGTAGTTACCTCTTTGAGTAAATTCCACATCAGCACACTGTGATCACTGCCACCCAGCTTTTCATTTATCTGCAGATTCTTAATGCATGCAGAATCACTACTTATAACCAGATGAAGAGTATCACCCCTGTAGTTGCCTCCCGAACATGCTGCTGTAGAAAACAATTATTCAAAAAATCCGCAAAAGATTTGCTAGTGTGTGAGTGACAAACTCACAAGTTCCAGTCAATATCTGTGAAATTTAAATACCCCATTATAAGACAATTTGATTTCTTGGCCCACTCTATTATATACCCGGATAACTAAATTAGCATAGGCATATGATGCAAGTAAGCAAGCTTATACAGCATCAGCCAAAAAAATAAATAAATAAAACAAAGAACTATAAATCGTGGGATAAAGTCTAAAGTAGCAAGCAGTCAATGAAGGGAATAGCAGTAAGAAGCAAATGGAAGTAAAAACAGTTAAGCAGCATGAGGTAGATGTACAGACAGAGGAACAAAATCAAAATATATATACTGTAATACCTTGTGTAATGTAGTTTTGATCAGTGCAGGTTTTGCTACAACGCGATTTATAATTTTAAAACAAAAACAAAACTGTTTTATGATTTTAAAACAAATTGTTTTTTCAAAACAATAAAAAAATTGTTGTGAAGGTAAAGAAAGACCACACGAGAAGCAAGGCAAACTTCAAAAAAGTTTATTGGTGAAACTACGTTATGATGCCAAAACTTCCGATATGACTCTGTTAGTGATTCTAAAGAAAAAAGATCAGGTTACCCCCCTCCACTTCAGGAGGGTTTCTAGCTCCCATAGGATTGAACTTCTACTCCAGACCAGTAAACCCACCGTCTGTTTACCGAGCGAGCAACAATACAAATGCCGTTAGAGCAAAGTACTTTTACTGGTAAATTTCATTGAACTTTTGCATGCTTCTCATGTGGGGTAAAATTGTTTTTGGCTTTCAGCAATAAGCATTTCTAAAAATACATATTTTTAATTTTTGGGTACCAAATAATAAATAATTGATCGGCACTAAGGCATTACAGTGTAATTAAAGGCTGGCAAGGCATACGTTTGGCAAAATGGGTAGCTAAGAATAGAAACAGGTGCATGTATACCTGCGTAT
The DNA here is from genome assembly GCF_048544385.1 of Mastigoproctus giganteus. Lineage (NCBI taxonomy): Eukaryota > Metazoa > Arthropoda > Arachnida > Uropygi > Thelyphonidae > Mastigoproctus > Mastigoproctus giganteus. The sequence continues at coordinate 47,931,014 of NC_143576.1, read as the reverse complement.
AGACCAATGCTAGGAGTTTGGTAAATAAATTTGATGAATTTGAGGTATTGCTCAAAACATCAAAGGAAGATATTGTTGGGATATCAGAGACGTGGTGTCACACAGATATAAGGAATGCGGAACTGGAATTTGGGGAATACAATGTGTATAGAAAGGAGAGACAGAACAGGAGGGGAGGAGGGGTTATGCTATTAGTTAAGAAACACATAAAATCCAAGGAAGTGAAGCCAGTCGACATCGATGGACAGGGCAGTGTTGAGTCAGTTTGGTGTGACATAAGCATAGGGAAATCAAAATTGAGAGTAGGAGTGTGCTATAGGCCTAATGACTCTGATGAGTATAATAAGATATTGTAAAGGGAAATAGAGTGGGCCAGTAAATCAAAGAGTCTTATAATGGGGGATTTTAATTTCCCAGATATTGACTGGAATTTGTGGGTTGGTCATTCACACACTAGCAAGGCTTTTGTGGATTTATTGGATGATTGTTTTCTACATCAGCATGTTCGTGAGGCAACAAGAGGGAGCAATACTCTTGATCTGATTATCAGTAGTGACTCTTCATGCATTAAGAACCTGCAGATAAATGAACCACTAGGAGGCAGTGATCACAGTGTGTTGAAGTGGGATTTACTCAAGGAGGTAACTACCATCAGAGGTAAAGGGAAGGGTTTTTGTTTTCGTAAAGGCGACTATGATGGTCTGAGACAGTATTTAAATTCTATACAGTGGGACCACCTGATGATGTTACCAACAGCAAACTCAAAATGGGAAGCATTCAAGGAACTAATCTTGGAAGCTACCAGGCTTTACATACCAACTAAGAAATATTGTTCAAGGTTTAGGCCTAAATGGTTGTCAGATGAACTAATGAGACATGTGGCAGAGAAGAAAAATGCATGGGATACATACAAATTAATGGGTGACATGGAAGCCTATGATAGATATAAGTTGGTCTGTAACCAAGTCACAAAGGAGATTAGGCAGGCAAAGGCAGACTACGAAAAATCCTTGGCAAAGGATGCAAAGAAAAACAGAAAAGAGTTCTTTACCTATTTAAACAAGAAGGAAAGGGATGAATCAGATTGGTCCACTCGATATTGATGGTTCAACAGTTGAGGATCCTGTTCAAGTGGCTAACGATCTAAATGATTATTTTGCATCTACATTCACACATGAGGAGTTATTCAGGAATGAGAATGACGTAGGTAAAGTAAACATTGGCAGTGAGCTAGATGATTTTGTAATAACTGAGAGGAAAGTGGAGGAGATATTGTTGAGGATAAACATAAAAAAGGCACCTGGGATGCATGGGATCTATCCAGTCATATTAAAGGAGGCAGCAAAGGAAGTAAGCAAACCCCTAGCCATAATTATGAGAGCTTCTTTGGACTCAAGGGAGGTACCCATAGACTGGAGATGTGCAAATGTAACCCCAACTCACAAAGGAGGATCAAAGGCTGACACAAGTAATTATAGACCTGTTAGTTTAACTTCTGTTCCAGGAAAATTAATGGAGGCACTGGTTAAAGAGGCATTGCAGGATCATCTAGACAAGAATTCAGTTATAGCTCAGATGCAGCATGGTTTTGTTAAGGGCAGGTCTTGCCTGACCAATTTGATTGGATACTATGATGTAGTCACAAAAGAACTGGATGCAGGGAATAACTTTGATATTATATATTTGGATCTTAGAAAGGCTTTTGATACTGTTGCACATGGAAGACTGCTGCACAAATTGGAGCAGTGTGGCATTGGAGGCAAATTGCTGCTATGGATAAGGGGATGGTTGAGTGGCAGAAGACAGAGAGTGGTAATTAATGGACACTGCTCATCGTGGACTAATGTTATTAGTGGGGTCCCTCACGGTTCAGTGTTGGGTCCGTTGTTGTTTTCGGTGTTTATGAATGATATTGATGATGGTATATCAAGTTTAATGTCCAAGTTTGCAGATGATACAAAGGTTGACAGGGTTGTTAAGGACACTACTGATGCTATGCTGCTGCAACAGGATCTGGAAAGGTTGAACAGATGGGCTGAGAGGTGGCAAATGAAGTTTAACATTGACAAATGTAAAGTACTACATATGGGAAACAGTAACCCCAGAGCAACGTATCAACTCTGCGGTACTACACTGACAGTGGTGGAGAATGAAAAGGACCTGGGGGTAATTGTGCAGGCAGATATGAAGTTCTCTGAGCAGTGCAGACGAGCTGCAAGAGGAGCTCATGGTGTCTTGTCAATGATATACAGGAATTTTTCTAGCAGGGATAAGGAGGTGATTATTCCCTTGTATAAGGCAATGGTTAGGCCACATCTTGAGTACTGTAAACAGGTCTGGAGGCCTCATTTCAAGAAGGATATAGAGCTGCTGGAACGGGTACAGAGAAGGGCAACAAGATTAGTGAATGGAACAAAGGGTTGCTCTTACGAAGAAAGGCTTAAGTTTTGCAAATTACAGAGTCTGGAGACTAGGTACCGGCGAGGTGATCTGATAGAGGTGTATTAAGCTTTGAATGGTTTGAGCATGCTCAATGCCAATGGGATTCTTCATCTTGCTCAGAATAATCACCTCAGAGGGCATAAATTCAAATTGAGGAAGGACGGATGTCGGATAGATGTGCGGAAATTTGCATTTGGCCAGCGGGTGGTTGGTTGGTGGAACCGACTTCCATCACTTGTTGTTGAAGTTGATAGCCTAAACAAATTTAAGGCTCAACTGGACAGGTATTTCGAACGAACGGAGGGGTGAAATGGGAATGGTGTTTTTTTTTTTTTTTTTTTTTTGGCTGATGCTGAATAAGCTTGCTTTCTTGCATGATATGCCTCGACTAATGCTAATGCTAAAATTAAAAAAAAAAAAAAAAAAAAATATCCATTGTATGTAATAATGTATTGATTAACACCATATTTCCTTGGAACAAATTAACGACGTTATACAAGGTATTACAATATATATACAGGGTTATTCAAAACGAAGTCCGGGGTTTCAGAATTTTTTTTTTGGGAAAGCGCATGTGTCATAATCATTTGTAGCCATCTCGAAAGAATGCATAATATCTGAAGTTTCGTTCCCACGCTCGCAATGTTCGGTCTGCTGCAGGGCTAACCACCAGATGCCATTGGATGCATATCGCCATACAGTCGTTCGTTTGCCTGTGACGCCAGTTCTGCTTTGTTGCGACATGGCTTCGGAATGTAATGAGAAAGCTTTTACTGTGTTGGAGTTTCATGTAAGTAAATCTATAACCGTTGTGCAACGCCACTTTCAGACAAAATTTAAGAACGATCCGCCGACGGACAAGACAATTAAATGATGGTATACGCAGTTTAAGGAGACAGGATGTCTGTGCAAGGGAAAAAGTCCCGGTCGCTCGCCCGTATCAGATGCTAATGTGGAAGACATTAGGGAAAATTTTCTAAGGAGCCCAAGGAAATCCACTATGAGAGCAAGCAAAGAACTTCACATCCCACAAACTACAGTTTGGCGTGTTTTGTGGAAGCAATTACTAATGAAACCATATCGTCTAACCCTGTTGCAGTCTTTGAAACCAGATGATCTGTGCACGACAAGTAACTTCTGCACTGCACTGCAGAGCCGCATGGAACAAGATGACATGCCTTGCTGACAGAGTGATTTTTTTTCTGATGAATCGACCTTCCATTTGTCGGGGAAAGTGAATAAGCAGAATGTGCGATTTTGGGGGACATCAAATCCGCATACACAGGTGGAACACAAGCGGGACTCTCCAAAAGTAAATGTCTTTTGTGCCATATCTCAAAGGAAAGTTTACTGCCCATTTTTCTTTTGTGAAAAAATTGTAACTGGAGAGATTTATCTGGATTTATTATGCTTATGGCTTCTACCCCAACTACAGGACAATAGTGCAACTTCATCCTACAGCATGATGCCCCATGTCACTTCCATCACATAGTCCGGAATTTTTTAAACCGCCATTTACCGCAGCGATGGATCGAATGTGGGAGTGCTGCAGATCAGCAGATTGAATCCTCGCCGCCTCGGTCTCCCGACCTAACACCATGCGATTTCTTCCTGTGGGGTTTCGTAAAGGATAACGTTTTTGTGCCTCCCTTACCTGTGACTATACCAGAACTGAAAGATTGGATCACCAAAACCACTGACAGCATCACTCCTGACTTACTAAGCCATGTGTGGGAAGAATTCTTTTTCCGAGTTGATGTCTGCCGGATCACTAAAGGCTCTCATATTGAATATTTATGAGGTACGTAAAAAAAATTCATTACTATACTTGCATTCTGGAAATATTTCTTTCTTCCTATGTCTGCTCATGTGTGTGCAGGAACTGTTTGAAACCCCGGATTTCATTTTGAATAACCCTGTATATATATATATATATATATATATATATATATACAGTCGATTCCGGTTATTTGGGACACATCAGGCCTAGTGCATTTTGGCCCGATTAAGCGGCTGCCCCAATTATCCGAAGTTTCACGTATATAGTTAAAAGTACAATTTAGCCCCCCCCCATTACAATTAGTTCACTGTACAATGAAATCACGTTACGACGAACTCACCACAGTAAAGTACCGTTCACTATACGATGTGTAGTAAGCGCCGGTCATTGTGATCACGTTTGTCAATTGAATTTTAATTCTATTAAACAGCGATTCTAATTAGTGAAAATAGGAGGAATATTATCCGCAGGCTAAAAAAGTAAAGATATATTAAGCACAGATTTTCTCTTTATTACCTTACCAATTAAAAAATTAAATGATACGTGAAAATCGGTAGAATATGTGATAATCGGAATAATTAATACGTTCTGTGATATGTACATACTAACTAGTTGACATTTCTGTTCACTGACATTTGTAGTTGGGGGTTAAAATTTAAAACAGTAAAAAGATAAGCAATCAATAACAAAGAACACGGCACACACAAATTGCAAGTAACACAACACGCGCAAGTGAGAACGGAGTAACAAATTACGAAGCTTTAAAAATAGGAATGAAGAGAAGATCTGAAAATTAATTTTTTTTATATGATTGAAGATTCCATGGAAGTGTAAACACATTTCACCCTAATAACGCGCAGAATTCCAGCTGTCGGTATTATCGCAAATTCAATAAGATCGAGTTTACTGTCCGTTTATGATAGATTGCACTAACAGAAAAGCCAAATAAACAGGTGACTGCTAATTGTTTTTGTTGTTTTATGGTTGTGACCTCCATAAATCCGACCGAACTACGTGGTACGGTCGGAGACAATCGTACGGTAATCTCCAGTGCTGAGGTCTCCTGCCCCGATTAAACGGCATTTTGTCCCAATTAAGCGAAGTAAACCCTGGCTATTTTCTCGATTGGTTTTTGTTTTTTAAGATTTGCCCCAAATAAACGGCTGCCCCGATTAACCGGTGGCCCAAATAACCGGAATCCACTGTATATATATATATATATATATATATATATATATATATATATATTTTTTTTTTTTTTTTTGTCCTCGCCTTTTTTCCTTTATTACATGGGGTCAGCATTTTTATTGTTTTGGCATGCAATTTTTACGGCCGGATGCCCTTCCTGACGCCAACCCTCACCCTTTATTTTGGGCTGGGGATATGCGGTGGTCATGGTCTCCAACCCCGGTCTAATCAAGATCAAGTAGCGTGTGCTATGCACTACTGCTCCTGCCCACCTGGCTACGGAGGTGCCACTCTTACAGTGTGTGTGTGTGTGTGTGTGTGTGTGTGTGTGTATATATAGAGAGAGAGAAATTTTTGAAAAGGATCGTATATCAAATGCTCCAAAATGCGCAGGGCAGCAATAAAGGAAGCAAAAATATATATAACTGTCTAGTTAGTAACATTAATACAGGGTCTGCAAAGATGGATATGAGAAGTACACATAGTGCTTGAACTAAAAGGGTATAAAGGATAGTAGAAAACAGAAATAAAGTAGTAATGTAATAGGTGAAAGAATGTTAAAATCCTAATGTGATTATTAATTTAAATAATTAAGGGCTTAATTAACAAGGCAATAGAAAGAAATGGGACTGTGGAAAAAGTAAATATACAAAATAAATTAGATAGCATGAATCAGAGCTGTAATACTCATTGAGGTAAACTCCTCTTATTATTTTACAAATAAAAAAAACAAAATAAATTACATTATTTTGTTTAAACAAACAAATTAAACAAAATAAACTGTATTCAGATATGGGTGAGCAATTTTAGAAAGACGGCCGAATATACGGATGGCCAAGTATGCAAAATCTGAAGACAGTTAAAAGGGAAAATTGATACATTACAAGTTCAGTGTTCACCGTCGGCCATTTATTTTTCAAGGTCCTTGTCATCTCGCCTCAGGTTTGCTTAATTACTCCAGGTAATGTTTTAACTTTTGGTTTGCCTTTCTTCTCTAGAAGCTTATGGTGTTAATACCTGCCTCATTTTTTACTAACTCTTACAAATACCAGAACCCTTAATTTAAGGTTGGGCCTTACACACCCAAGTAAGTTCAGTAATTTTAATTACTTTTTCTACACTTTTTATCCTTTTGCTTTCTTTTTCTATCTTCTTCCCATTCGTAAAACAATTAGTGTAATATGAGGGTGATATGAATGCTCCTACTATTCTTCATTCTATCGCTATTTTCATCTTCATTTAACGACTCTTTCTTCCCTTCTCCATCCTCAAATAATTTTTTACCTTGCCCTATACCATTTGCTTGTTCACATTATTTTTAACCATATTTTTTCTTCAAACTGTATTTGTACTATAAATTGTATTGTTACAGTTGATGTTTTCTCCCCATACCATACTGTAAACACTATTTGTATTATTTAGTATTATATTTTTATCCCTTATAAATTTAAATTTACACTGTGTTTTGTTTTGGTTTTTAGGAGCATTAGCAACTAAGGCCATATTGCTCAAGGATATGTGGTGGTCATTCCTTGACCTTTCGGCATCCTCCGTATTTGGTGGTGACGGGCTCGAACCCCGGTCTAATCAAGAAACGTGTGCTACGCACTGCTGCTCCTTCCCACCTGGCTACGGAGGCGCCTACTTACACTGTGTAGGGACTACCTTGTCCGATAGTATTAAGACAGGGGCAGGGGCATTACTTTTGTATTTTTTCCCCCTTTTCTTGTACTATGGACAAGTTTGAAAATGCAGCTACTGATACATGGTCAGGAGTAGACTTCTATTGAAATGCCTGAACATGTATAATTTTTCTTTTTAACTATCTTCAGATTTTGCATATTTGCCATCCCTACCTTCTTTCTAAAATTGCGCACCCATCTCTGAATACAGTTATACCCAGTGGTGGGATTCAAATAATTTAACAACCGGTTCGCTGCCCTAATGACCGTTCTAAGTATAAAAAAACTATATAACGAAAGGTAGTTCATTATTTCATGCAGTTAATACTTAAATAAGAACAATAAAAGAGGCCCACAAAACTAGATTATGTTATAAGAAAGAGTTTTAAAATATTAAATTATACCTGACAAAAAACAAAACTGTTATTTAAGATATTTCCACATTGCTTCTTGATTGGCGTCCTCACTTGCAATTTTCTTCGCTTTTATCCGAGCATTATCGGCTGAGTGGTTTATCCTTAACCATCTTTTCACTTTAGGAGTAGGATCCCATTCCTTTAGAGGTAGGCCGATTAGACTAATAGTCATTGTGTTTGATATATTAGAAACAGTTAGGTGACTTCTCTTCTCTGAACATATTATGTTCATCTTTGAAAAACCCCTTTCCGCTTCTGCTGAACTTACAGCAATTGTTCTGACAATATTTTTAGCTCTTTGAACACTTTCAGGAATTGCATAATTCTGGGAATTTTTTAAAACGTTTTCCACGAAATCTCGATAATCATTAATATCAATTTGGTAATTAAAAATGTCATTAAATACGAGCAATTGTTCTTCAGCTGCTTTCCATGGAACTAGTACTTCTTCAATATTCCAGTATTCTGGCTCCAAAAAATTGAGAAATTGTAATTTATTCCTATCTTGAAATTGGCTACAACTTGCTTTTAAATGTTCACAATCCATTAGTCTTTTTTTCAAATTTGTTACGATGTTTTCTAAAAGTCTTTCCCGAGGAAGCCCGACAAATCGATGATTTTCTACAAATTTAATATATTTTTGAAGGCTTCTGAAGTAATTAATTCATCAACTTTTTTTTCGTATGGACCCTTTTCCTTTCCAAGCATTTGAAATGCTTTAATAGATCTTATCATGAGTTTTTCAGCCTTTATTATGTCTATATTTCTTGCTTGCAGTGCATTTGAAAGAAGAGAAATTTCGTTTAAAATATCAATCATCAATGTCAAATCAGTTATAAAATATATATTTTCAAAATGGGCAGCCACACCTAAGTACTTTTTATTTGAATAAAAATAGTGATGTACTGCTGGATAAGCGTGCCACACAGCTAGGGTTGACCTTAAACTACAGGCAGCCCATCTTGGTCCCAAAACTCTACCAATCTTTATAATTTCAATTCCAAGCTGTTCGGATATTTTGGAAAGTTCAATTTGGTTCTTATTGGATTGATGAAAAATAGTATATATCTTATCAATAAATATTGTAAAATGATTTACTTCCTTTACCGAATCATCTAAAACAAGATGGAGGCGATAATTTAAACAGTGCCATATTATTATGTTTGGAAACTCTTTTGCAATCCTAGTGCTCACTCCAGATTTTCTCCCAAGCATAACGCTGGCACCATCGGAGCAAAATCCTATCAAATTTTTTTCTAGGTAGTTCTTAGTAAGCCCAACATTATTTAAACTTTCCATAACTGAAGAACATATTGTCTCTGCATCTTGTTTTTCCAATTCAACTAGTTCAACGAAAATTGTTGGTGATTGTAACTGAATCCTCAACTTCTAAGAAAAATATAATAACTGGTTTGCAGGATATCGTTGAAGCTTCGTCAATAATCAAACATAGTTTCAGATTATTTTCAATAATTTTATTAAATATTTCTTTTTTAATTTCCTTTGCAATGAAATCAACTACTTTCACAGCAGTTTTACGAGAATGTAATCCTATTCCCATATCTAATCCATTTTTAATTTGCACTTCTATCTCATCTTCTATGTCTGAAAACGGTTTACATCTTTTTGCCAGGCTGTAAACTGTATTAAATACACTACAAGTAGCATGTAAATACTTTTCATTCATCGTATCTATTACTTTTGTTATTGAACCCTGCTCACACTGTTTAAGTTCTCTTTACAAATGTTATGAGCTTTTGATGAAAAATGTTCTTTCATTTTTTTCCTTAGAGAAGCTTGTTGTACCTCTTTATTTCTCCCTGATGCCTCAATCTGAAAACATTTCCATTCTTTTGACACATGAACACTTTTCTCTTTTATAAAGTTATATTTTGCGCAATACTCCCAACCTAACTTTTTTTTTTAAAAATTACCAGTCAGTCATATTTTTCTTTAAAATTGTTATATTGTTGCACTGTCCAGCATTCAGGAAGATTATTTTCAATTTTGGAATTGTTATCATTTTTTATTTCAATAACTGACATGCTGCTTTCTTCAAGTTGGAGTGGTTGTGCTTGTGACTGTTTTGTACCATCCAAGACCAATTCTGATACAACAAATTCTGATTTTGGTTTCTTATTGAAAAAATCTGTCAAACTCTGTTGCCTTTTCATTCTTTTAAGGGCTACTGCAAAAAAATTAAAAAAATGTTTTATTTTAATATATTATAGAGCAGGAGCGGATATGTGCCTATATATTTAAATATTTTTACAGGTTCTGTCCACTTGTGGTCATATCATAAACAAAGCACTGTGCTTAACCATTGATAAACATCAGTCAGAACATACATTTTCTTCATTTTATCGATACTGAATGAAAATTTCTTGCTGAATTAATAAATGGCATAGGCTATGCAGATTAAATACGATAGAATAATGTGTACGACAAACCTGTTTGTCACGGGAAAGTTGTGATAAAAACGTCTTAATTACCACGTGCACACTGGCATAAGGATTCCAACATGGAAGAACATTCTTCCACGGCTTCCGAAATGGGCGATAAGATAACCTTGAAATCTATATTTCTATTGGTTCGTTGTGTCCTAGCTTCCTATTGTTTTTACTGATCGGGGAACACCAACGCACTCATAATATCTCGTGTGAATTTAGGGCCTAACACAAAGCTGAAACAAATGACAGTGTGTCACTCCCCCTGGTTGTTTGGCACTTTTTCTCTTTACGTTATATGTTTGTTTACTTAAGTAACAAACGCGAGGGAATAAAAATGTAGTATTTCATCAAAGGTATAATGAGTTTTATGAAATTAATAAATAAATACCACAAGCATAGTTCAGTCTAATTTTTTTCACTTATGGACGGAATGAATATTACTACCGGCACTTGGAATACGCTATTGCGTAGATGAACGTTAAAAAAGAGTAAGGAATGTAATTTTGTGATTTCCACATTGGGTGGCTCCCAGGTGCCCACCTTAGAAAGAACCCTCATCACAACTGCCATTTTAACAACCGGTTCGCCGAACTCAACAAAAAATTAGGTATCAGTTCTGCCGAACCGGTGCAAACCGGCCAAATCCCACCACTGGTTATACCCCTTTGAAATTTATTTTGTGTATTTACTTTTTCCAGAGTCCAACCCCATTTCTTCCTATAGGAATTAAATTATTTAATTTAATTTAATTTAAGAATTTAAATTATTTAAATTCATAATCACACTAGGATTTTAACATTCTTTCACCTATTACATTATTATTTTATTTCTTTTTTCTACTATCCTTTATACCTGTTAGTTGAGGCACTATTAACCCCAGGGGCTCACATCTGGTGAGCAAGGGCTTGGCACACCCAGGGTCCTGAGCTGGATATCATCATTTTTCTCTTTCTTGGTGATTCACTTCTACCTCTCTCTCTCTCAGGTTAACTCGGAAATTTTTTTTAGCTGATGCAGCATAAGCCTCAGGCTTCATTGCACTATATGGCTAATAATAATAATGTGTACTACTCATATCAATCTTTGCAGACCATGTATTAATGCTACAAACTACACATTTATATATATAAATATACAGGAAGGCCTCGCATAACGCGAGTTCGATTAACGCAAATTTCAGTTAACACTATTTGAAAAATTATACCACTTTTCACTTAACACGATGCAAATCTTTTTTTTTTTTATGCGATCGTTGAAAAATATTTGAATCACGCGTTAAGTTTACCGCGTGTAGTACGGTCAATAAACAAACGTTTGCCTGCTGCCCGCTTAGTAGTTAGGTCCAAGAGGGGAACAGGTATCCTGTGTGTTATCAGACACTCAGCCTAAAACACTGATGGATCCAATATCTCGCTATTACAGAAGATTTAGAAGTCTGGTTGACCTGCCTCCCTAAAATCCACTCATGCACACCTTCTCGATGGTAAGCCCTGTTACATCACTTAGGTGGCAACGAACGTGTAGAGTGGTTCTCTTCAAGATGCCTGGTCAGCGTGAAGAGGAAAAGACCAAACCCTCCAGCATATGAGAGCACAACAATACAAATGGCCCTCAGTCCCCAGCAGCTTTCACTCTCCCTCTTACGGCAGCGACAGGATCAGAGTGGAAGCAGAGGGTGCTAAGAATCTCTGGGTACGACCAGGCTGCCATGCACGGAAATTGAACTTGGCCTGTTATAACGTATGATCACTCATTGGTGAAGACAGGATATTAGAGCTGGCTGGAAAAGGAATTAGAAAATGTGAATTGGAATATCATCGGTTTGGCTGAAACAAGAAAAAGAAATGAATCATTTATACGTTTATCAAGTGGAAATCTGCTGTACACCAATGGAAACAGTGAAAGGAGTGAAGGTGGAGTTGGGTTTCTGGTCCATAAAGATTTTAAAAACAACATTTTGGAATTCAAAAGTACATCACCAAGGGTATCAAGACTAATACTCAAGATTTCTAAGAGGTACAAGCTAAAGATTATAATGATTTATGCACCAACATCGAGCCATGATGGTGAAGAGGTTGAAGAAATGTACACCGAAATTGAGTCTTCTGATGAGCAGAAAAACCCACTACACTATAATTATGGGGGACTTCAATGCTAAGGTGGGAAAAAGGCAAAACAGCGCAGAAAGAGGAACTATAGGAAATTTTGGAATTGGTGAAAGAAATAAAAGAGGTGAAAGACTTGTGGAATTTGCAGAATCTCAAGGACTGTCAGTAATGAACACTTTTTTCAAGAAAAGAGTGAAGTGGAAATGGAGGAGTCCAAATGGATTAACAACTAATGAAATTGACTTCATCCTCACTAACAGAAGATATATTGTGAATGATGTTACCATCCTGAATAAGGTAAATGTTGGAAGTGATCACAGAATGATAAGATGTACACTTGATATAGATGTAGGAAAGGAAAAAACTGACTCGAGTAAATAATACAAAGGTCTTTGAGATAACAGAGGAGGAGAAAAAGCAGTATGTACTGGAACTTAAGAACAAGTTTCAGCTTCTGCAGACTGCTCAGGACCAAGATATCGATGAGGAATATTACAACTTTCTGAAAGTGATAAAGCCCAAGAAACCTATAGGTAAAAAGAAATCCAAAGAAGAGAAAATTAGTCAAGAAACACTTGTCATGATGAACCGAAGACGACAAACACTGACAGGGAGAAAATTGAGTATACTGAGTTATGCAAAGCCATT